>NC_070604.1:116313725-116614350 GCF_027172205.1 Podarcis raffonei | reverse complement strand
GCTTGGGGCTCCATGGAAGGAACAGGAAGATCTATTCCATCACCAAATATATTTTTGACTGCTAGATATCTAAGAGGGCATCTTGTCCCAGAGAACCTTTCCCCCTCAATGCTATAATCCATGGTTAGTGGCTTTTTTCCATGATGCACATCTTATTCCTAGGAGTACCCATTTCACACACAATTGCCTCACAAGCTCATATTCCATCTAGGTCCCTCAAGCACTGAGCATCACCTCTTATAAATAAGGAAGAAGCACTTTCCCATTCCATCTCTGCATGACCTTTGAGTGGAAAGAGTCTTAGACAAATCCAAGTAGCCATGAAGATCTTCTTTCTGATTTATGCTTTGCTCGTCTTCTCCCTTTTGGAGAAAGCAGGTAAGATTTAGGATCATGCAAGCAGGTCCTGCAAGAAATGTTTGTGGTTCATTCTCAATCCCTAGGAGTCATGTTTCTATCCTGGGTTGCAGCCCCCTTTGAATGGGAGCCTTGTAGTCTTCTTCCTTAGGAGTTTCAGGAGATGGAAAGGATGAAAGGGCAACTAATTTTCTCCTCACACACATGATCATAGAAGCCTCTCACTTCTGTGCTAAAGGAATAGGATAGTAAATGATGCAAAAGGTAAAGGTAAAGGGACCCCTGACAGTTAAGTCCAGTCACGGATGCCTCTGGGGTTGTGGCGCTCACCTCACTTTACTGGCCGAGGGAGCTGGCGTTTGTCCATAGACAGTTTTACGGGTCGTGGGGCCAGCATGACTAAGCCACTTCTGGCGAACCAGAGCAGACACAGAAACGCCATTTCACCTTCCCACAGGAGTGGTACCTATTTATCTACTTGCACTTGATGTGCTTTTGAACTGCTGGATTGGCAGGAGCAGGGACCGAGCAACGGGAGATCACCCTGTTGCAGGGATTCGAACCGCTGACCTTGAGATCAGCATGCCCTAAACCACAGCGCCACCCGTAAATGATGTAGAAAGACTCAAACCTTAGCCCGTATCAGAGAGAATGTGGACAAACAGTGTGATTTGGAATATGACACCTTCCTATGTCCCAAAATCTATGGAGGGCTCTGGTGTGGGGAGGACAGTCCCAAAATGTAAGCATTCTCTTTCAATACAGAGCTGGGAGGAACTCATTGCATTGGAAGGTGAATCTACATACTTCTCTCTTTCTAAAACAATACACTAATCGAAACACAGCCGTCCTTCAAAATGCAAACTCCTCTGAATTTTGAAATGCAATTCTCCAGCAATGCAAGTCATGTGTACAAGAATGCATATACTGGGCTAAATTGTACATGTACTGGTGGAAATAACATATGAATATCCATTGTACTGTGGAAAATCACTTTGTAGAAATAGCTTCATTTTGCAGAAGTGCATATTCAAATGTTTATGCCAGGGGTTCATTCAGAAGTTTGTAATATTATGTTAGTTTTCCTGGTTATAATGCTAGTGCTTCTATCCTGGATATTAATGCTCCCTTAACACAGTATTGCCTGTTGCATTATAGAACTGTGCAGAGGCAGTGATCTGCTTTCAGCTGCTGGTGCTGCACAGTCCATTTACAACTGCTTTCTCTGTAAGTCGTTGCTACAGAAATGCAAGCTCCTTTTGTAAAAGCATCACAGACCTTCTCACCGAAGAGGTTCTGCTCAGCTTCCAAGCTCTCCTTGGAAGTCTTATCCCAGCCACTCTGGGCAGCTAGATTTATTACAAACAAGAGCTAAAGAAACATTGTGAAGTTAAAATAATATAATAAATCATGTTTCTTTAAGAACATTCCATGGTGTTCAGAGGAAGTGATTCCTTTGCAAGAGTGTTTAGGATCACAGTCTTAAGATGGTGAACCTGTGGAAGCCAGCTTTAATGAATCAAAGTCAGATTTAATCAGTGAAACTGGATGTTCTTATGAGCCCTTCCTGCCCGATTCATTTTTCTCTTGAGGTTATTTTTAGTCTGTGTTGTGGGATCAAAGCTTTCCATGTTCTGTTCTTCTAAGCAATGAGTGGGGGCATTTGCTTATAGGATTCTAAGGTATTTTATGTGTTCTTCAATATCTTCAAAGGGACACATATGTACTGGGGTTTGGGGAACGTGCAAATTTATTTAAGCTCAGTTGACAAATTTATCTGTAAAAGGAAGAAGATTAACTAAGAATTCTGTAATTGGTGAACAATCTTTTTAAAAAAGGAAGAATCAGCTTACCCTCTAGGTTATCCTGCCTCTCATTAAGCTTATGCCGTTTTTCAAACATCTATTGTTTTTGACAGCCCTCCTCGAGCAAATTACTACAAAGAAAAGCTGCCATAAAAATGGTGCAAGGTGCGCTTATATGCCGTAATAATGCAACGATTATTGGAACATGCATTGACCCTCTCTATCTTTGCTGCAAACATTGAGTAAGAGAACTGTAAGAAAATTCTACCCGTTTGGCTAAACCGTGTTCTTTTTCCTTTATTTTTCTATGTATATATGACCTGAGAGTAACACTCATCTAACCAAGAATCCAGGTGGGCTTTGATATGGGAAAATTCACAGCGTGTCTGCCACTATTTAGAACACAGTGTTGGGAGCAAAATGCAGCTTTCTGAGAAATTCAGCCTTTTCTGCCCCTTTTTGAAGTCCTAGCCTAAAGATGCTTGAAAGCAAGTGGACAACACTCAATGAAAGTTGTCTCGGCTGAGAACAAGGCTCCAGTGCCACGTCTAATGGAATCCTCTAACAAAAGCCAGGAAGAACTATGCAATAATTGCATTGAACGTTTCCTCAGTCAGCACTATTTATGCAGGGGAGATTATCCATGCAAAAATCCATCCGATCTCTTCAAGCCCAAAGTGCACAGAGCCTTCCTTACGGGTTCTTCCACATGCCAAAAAAAATGAGTGCCAAGTAACTGCACATATTGCAAAATTAGCAGAAACTCTGCAGAGAGATTTTTGACAGAGAAGGCAGGAACTCTGGTAGCTGTCTGCTGTGTGTTTTTCTGAATGTTTAGTCAGAATCTCCTCTCTTGTAACTTCTGCTGCTATTCAGAATGGAGCGTTGGGAGCAAAATCCAGCTTTCTGAGAAATTCAGCCTTTTCCACCCATGAAGATACAGTTGAGAGCATGTGGGCAACAGCCACTGAAAGTTGCTTTGCCCAAGAACAAGGCTTCAGTGCCACGTCTCATTTACTCTTCTAACAAAAGCCAGGCAAACTATGCAATAATTGCATTGGATGTTTGCCCATAGTAGGCATGATTTATGGAGGGAAGAGAACCTAGATTGTCTTGATGCAGAAATCCATCCACTGTCTTTAAGCACAAAGTGAACAAAGCCTTTCTTACGGGTATTTTCGCATTCCGAAAACAATGAGTCACTGCATGTATTGCAAAATTAGCACAAACTCTGCGGAGAGATTTTTGACAGAGAAGGCAGCTCCTCTAGTGGCTATGTGTGCTATGTGTGCCCATATTCTCTAAAGGGTTAGATGGAGGAGTTTGGCAGTTGCTTTTTCTGTTGTTCTGCCTGATGTGCCGTTATGTAAAATTTAGAGCATTTTATTTTTAAAAAAGCAAAAGGAAGCAGAACTCACTATTATATTATCTCACTTACCTTGTAACTATGAGCATTCATCTTTCCGTAGCACTTTGGGGGCAAGGCTAGACAGTACCAGAAAACACAGGCTTGCCAAACTATGCTTTCTCTGACTCACGCCTGTTTCATCCAAACCCTCTATCCCTAAACCAGCGAAAGCAAACCCTACTTAGCACAATCCTTACACAGGTAGCTAGGAAGCTGCCTTATAACAAGCCATGCCACTGAGCCATTAGCTCAATATTGTCCACACTGGCTGGCAGCAGCTCCCCAAGGCATCAGGCTAGGGAAATTCCCAGACTTCTACCTGGAGATGGTGAGGATTCAACCTGGAAGCCTCTTTATGCAAGCAGATCCTTGAGTTCCTCCTGCCCCAAAGGATAATTTCAGAAGAGATTGTAATTTAATACATGTCCCTTTTCCACCCAAGGCCACATTCATGCCATCCATTGAAAGAACTAGGATACCATTTGAAACAGTCATGGTTTCCCCCAAATTATTCTGGGAGCTGTAGTTTGTTGAGGGAGCCGAGAGGTGTTCGGGGACCCTCTTCCCCTCACTGAGTTGCAATTCCCAGAGTTCCCTGAGGACGGGGATTGGTTGTTAAGCCATTCCGGGAATCATAGCTCTGTGGGGAAGAATAGGAGACTTCTAGCTATTCCCAGCACCCTGAAGAAACTACAGCTTCCAGAATGCTCTGGAGAAAGCCATGACTGTTTGAAATAGCATCATAGTGCTTTAAATTCTTGGTGTGTCTGGGGCCCCTGTTATCCTCTTCTCTGGGTCCTCCATCCACCCATAGAGGAAGACACAGGATATAAATTGTTACAAGCAAAAGCTGTTCCTTTTCCCTTATGGGGTACCCAAGAGCTCATATAGAGTCCTTATGTAGGTTCTCTGGACTTCCGGGTTGGCGCCATTGTTTAATGGCGGATTCCCTCCGAGCTCCGGAGGGAATCGGCTCCGTAGAGTCTGGGTCTGGCCGCTGCGGCGAAGCGGGGACCCTTAAAATCACAGGCGCGAAAGCCTGTGAACACAGAGACTTGGCGGGCACCATTTGCGCCCCCCCAATCCGTGAAGGAGCCTTTTTAAAGGCTTCGGAACGGGGACGGGGTGAGGCGTGGTGCTGAGAGTACTCCCTCGTCTACGGAGTGAAGCCGCAAGCCATTGACAGAGAGCGCCATTTTTTTCCTTGGATCAATTGGACTTTAAAATATCAACCCGTGAGTAATACGGAGATTGGAACTCTAAAAATTTTCTTTTTGGATCAGGAACGAGCGGGGAAGGGTTAAAAAGGAAGTCCACCCCCCCTCTTTGTAAACAATCTAAAGCAAAGGACTGGTCAGCTAAGGTCGAGAGAATTTGTTTTTTGCTTTTTAATATAAGATCTTAACTTCACGGTTCTGACATTATAAGAAGATTTACTGGAGGATAAAAGAATTTTGGGAGCTGAAATTTCACACCCCCCTAGACCCGGGAACGTCCCGTGAGAAAGCCTGCTGTATTGAAGAGTTTGACAGCTGTCAAGTTAGCTGTCAGACAGCTAGTTGTCAGCTGGAAAAAGAGAACTTTGTTTCTGTTGCTTCTGCTGGTTTATTTGTTATAACTTGCTGAAAATAAGGAGGGCTGATACAAAATAACTGGACTTTTGGTTTTGAGCTGAAAGGAATATTAAGGAACTAAAATCCCCCTAGAGGGGTTTTAGTGACATTACACTACAAGAATGGCTAGAGGATGGAAAATCCAAGCAGAATTGGACAGAGCATTTGTTCTCCTGGGAAAGTTACAAGATCAGTTCAATGTTTTGGCTACAGAGGTTTCAGTACTACGCTTGACAGTAAATAACAGTTTTGATTCTGATAAGGACTTGAAACAGGAAGCCCGTTCAACTGAACAAATAGATGAAACTGAAAGTTTTGACAAGATGGAGCAATATGTTGCTTTAGAAGAAAATGAAGGAGGAGCTGGAATTCTGCAGAAGTCAAAGGAGAGTTGCAATTTGAGGCCTGACATGATGACAAAAAAGGATAATAAAAATTTGATGTGGAAAGCCTGGCCTGAATTGGAGTCTGAAAAATGGAGAGATCTCCTTTGGAGGAGATCTGAAGACCTGAGGATTACAAATTTGCTGAAGGTGAAAGTTGGAGCTTTGGGGACATTTGGATTTGAAAGAAATATGAAACAAGAGTTGGAGTACCCCACAGGCTTTGTTTTTAAGTACGGAGGTCTGGCTGGAAGCAATATGGATCCTGTTGGGCCGGAGCCTCTCCGAGACTTGGGGTTTAATATCAAGGACTATCAAAAAGACCGGCAGAAAGGAACTGAGAGAGATATAAGGGCCTCGGACGTGAGATCTCCAGGCTAAATAACATAAAGACTGATGGATATTGGTTGGGGACTGGAACCGGGAAAAGGGTGGGTGGAGGTTGGGAATCCAAAGGGTACATAAATGTAATCTGCTTTGTTTTTATATTTTGCTAGTTGTATGGAAATTGGGAAAATCGTGGAAGGGAAACTTTGGTCGACCTTAGGAAAAAGGTTTAAGAATAATTAATGAGGTATAAGTATTGATGTGTAAATTTGGATAAGGTAAAATTGGTTTTTAAATTAAATAGAAATAAGGCTTGTAAAAATAAATTGAGGAAATGGAAGAAAGAAGAAAAGTAAAATAACAGTATGTTAGAACAAATGTTTAAGTTAAAGTGGAGAAATAAGTTAAGGATTTGCTGAATTGACAATTTAAATTGGAATACAAGAAGGGGAGGTGTGAGGAAGTCTGAGAAATAAGGTTAAGGAAAATAAGTAATTGAAACTTTATGAATAAGTAATTTTTAACTTTTTAACTTTATGAATAGGCTCACCCTATTCATACCCAAATGTCCCTTTAAGGAAGGATTTATAAGCACAGATGCAATGAAGATGCTTTTCCCATTTCCATCCAAACTGCAGAGGAATATTTGAGGTCACTGAAAGAGTCAAAATGCCTTTAGGACTGTTTTCTTGCACTGTTTCACAGACATGTGGTTTATATATTTATGTATGTGTTTGCCTGGTACATTTATGAACATTTATTTTATATCTTAGACTTTATAATTCTTGTAACATAAATTAAATTTAAAAATGGATATATTCTCTCTCGCTTCGAAAACAAAGAAGCTGAGAGCATCTCTTGGTTCTCTTTGTGAAGGCAGTCTCTACTGGGAAGTTTTTAATGTTTGATGTTTTATTATGTTTTTATTTGTGCTGGAGCAACCCAGCCAGATGGGTGGGGTGTAAATAATAAGATTGCTGTTATTTCTGAAGGTTACGCAATGGATTTCTGAACTGCGCCCAGAAACGAAGAAGACATCTACTGAAATTTCCTAGGCATTACCCGGGCACACATCGATGGATTCCTCGCATCCTGCTTCCTTTCCTCCAGTAAAATCTTATTTTAGCATTTGGGGTGATTTGATTTTTTTAAAAAATATACTACTTTATGCTCCGGGTAGTCAAAGTACTGGTGAGATACTCCCTCGCAGATTATTTTATTCTGTTACAATATTTCTCATTATCTGAATTGTACTTTAATTGTAAATATAATTTTCGTCAGCCCAGGATTTCTACACTAATGCTAAGCAATCCCGAAGATACAGTTGAGAGCATGTGGGCAACACCCACTAAAAGTTGCTTTGCCCAAGAGCAAGGCTTCATGGCCACGTCTAACTGACTCCTCTGACAAAAGCTAGCCAGAACTATGCAATAATTGCATTGAATGTTTGCCCATAGTAGGCATGATTTATGGAGGGGAGAAAACCTAGATTGTCTCAATGCAGAAATCCATCCGATGTCTTCAAGCACAAAGTTCACACAGCCTTCCTTACGGGTGCTTCCGCATTCCGAAAACAGATTGCTGAGTAACTGCATGTATTGCAAAATTAGCAACAAACTCTGCAGAGAGATTTTTGACAGAGAAAGCAGGACCTCTAGTGGCTATGGGGTTAGATGGAGGAGCTTGGCAGTTACTTTTTCTGTTGTTCTGCCTGATGTGCAGATATGTACTGTTTCAGAGCATTTTCCCCAAAAAACAAAGAAGAAGCAGAACTCATTATTTTCTGCAAAGTACTTTAGCTATCTTTTTGGAAATTCGCCAAAAAAATAATAATCAACACTTCCAATACTCTGGGGTTTTCCCAGACATCTTAACCGATTTTCTTAAATTCCACCCGGACATTGTTTTCAAAGGACAAAACCCAGCTATGGCAGCCCTAATGATTGCATATGCTTTTGCCTTACGAAATACTGATTCAGGGGTTCATGATTGTTTCTTATTTCCCTGAAGAAAGCAACTTTCTAAAATTCGTTAGACAGCTTTCTGCAAAAGGACAGGCCTGCATCTTTGCATATACTCAACTCCGGTCTCTGCAGTTTCAAAACCCGTTCTTTGTTTTCCAAGCATGGGTTGGAGTTTTCTACCTCAGGGTACTGAAACACAATGGTATAGTTGTGTCACTCCAAGGTTTCAACACCTTCCAACGGATGCATGTAGCAAAGCTCTTACTTAAGGTACAGAATGCTCTCTCTTCCCACCCCACCTGTCCTGATACATCAGGAAGGCTCAGCTCATCAGCAATACAGTGGTACCTCGGGTTACATACGCTTCAGGTTACAGACTCCACTAACCCAGAAATAGTACCTCGGGTTAAGAACTTTGCTTCAGGATGAGAACAGAAATCGTGTTGTGGTGGCACAGCAGCAGCAGCAGGAGGCCCCATTAAAGCTAAAGCGGTGCTTCGAGTTAAGAACAGTTTCAGTTTAAGAACGGACCTCCGGAATGAATTAAGTACTTAACCAGAGGTCCGGGTGGAATTTAAGAAAATCGGTTAAGATGTCTGGGAAAACCCCAGAGTATTGGAAGTGTTGATTATTATTTTTTTGGCGAATTTCCAAAAAGATAGCTAAAGTACTTTGCAGAAAATAATGAGTTCTGCTTCTTCTATTACAAAGGTGGCCCACTGTGGCGTTTGCCCGTTCTTTTGGAAATATCTGTACAGGGGGAGAGAGAGGGTTAATAGGTAGACCAATAGAAAAGCCCAGAGGCGGAGCCTACCTGTTTTTTAAAAGGCTTAGCCAGAGGTTTAGACAGTTGGGAAAGCAGTTGGAAGACAGTTGGAAATAGAGAGCCAGTTAGTGCAGTTGGTTCTTGTGTGAGGGGAGGTAGAGGAGTCAGAGTGAGTTAGAGAGAGGATAAAATAAGACTAAGAGGGGAAAGGGTAACAGCGTTTCGAATGCATTTAAAGTTTATTTGTGTTTGCAATAAACTACAATCTTCGCTGTTAACTTGAGAACCCGACTGAGACTAAGTGTTTTACCGGGGAGAACCTTGTTGGTGGCAGCGGATTACAGTGGTACCTCGGGTTACAGACGCTTCAGGTTACATACGCTTCAGGTTACAGACTCCGCTAACCCAGAAATAGTACCTTGGGTTAATAACTTTGCTTCAGGATGAGAACAGAAATCGTGTTGCGGTGGCGCAGTGGCAGCAGGAGACCCCATTAGCTAAAGTGGTGCTTCAAGTTAAGGACAGTTTCAGTTTAAGAACGGACCTCCGGAATGAATTAAGTACTTTTGCTTATGTAGGTTTTATTTTATTTGTTTTTTATCTTATATTTTGGAAATGTACATCCAGGTTTTTTCCCTTTAAATTTTTTGGGGTCCCCCAAGAGAGTGGGGCTCTAAGCTATAGCTTGTTAAGCTTATACGTAAATCCAGCACTGCACACACACACAACCCACACCAATTGCTGAAACGCCACAGAGAGCAAGGCCTGAGCAACACTGTAACTCTCTTGTTCCAGCCTGGCGAAGCCCTGAACAATACACCTCTTAAGGAGTGGGAACATTTTGTTGCAGCCCCCCCCCCCACACACACACACTCAGATTTCGATGCTCTGTTCCCAGCAGAGAATACGCAAAAGCCACCTGACGTTCTCCCACAATACTCCTCCTTCGTCATTCCCTCTCTTCCCCATTTTCTGGAAACACTGAGGCTCCGGAAGCTCTGAGATTCAGCCATGAAGACCACCTTCCTTCTGTCTTTTGTTATCGTCCTTCTATTGCCAGGTAAGATATTTGGGGACCACCCATCTTCAGCCTACAGGTGGGAGAGCAGGAAACATCAACCCTGTGGGGTGGGGGGAATTCTTTGCTGTTTTAATTGCATAGTCCGAGAAATCTATTCATAGAGTTGGAAAGGAGCTGCAAGAGTCATCTAAGTCCAGCCCACAGCAATGCTGAAGCCACAGCTAAAGAATCTCTGATAGATGGCCACCCAACCTCAGTTTAGAAACCTTCACTGAAGGGGAGTCCACCACATTTTGAGGGAGTCTGTTCCACTGAGGAACAGCTCTTACAATCAGAAAGTTCTTCCTAATGCTCAGCCAGAATTTCCTTTCTTGTAACTTGAAGCCATTGGTTGGAGTCCTACCACCCAGGGCAAGAGAAAGCAAGCTTGCTCCATTTCCCATGGGACAGCCCTTTAGAGATTTGGACAGCATATTGCTTCTCAGAGTTAGCTTCTCAAGGTTAAACATACCCAACTCCCTCAGCCCTTCTTCATATAATGGCCTTGGCGCAGTATACTGAAGGAGCATCTCCACCCCCATCGTTCTGCCCATACACTGAGGTCCAGTGCAGAGGGCCTTCGGGCAGTTCCCTCATTGAGAGAAGCAAAGCTACAGGGAACCAGGCAGAGGGCCTTCTCAGTAGTGGTGCCCATCCTGTGGAACACCCCCCCCATCAGATGTCAAAGAGATAAACAATTATCTAACATTTAGAAGACACCTGAAAGCACCCCTGTTCAGGGAAGTTTTTAATGTGTGACATGTTAATGTATTTTTAATCTTTGTTGGAAGCTGCCCAGAGTGGCTGGGGAAACCCAGCCAGATGGGCGAGGTACGAATAATAAATTATTATTATTATTATTATTATTATTATTATTATTATTATGACAATATTGGAAGAGTGTTTCAGCTCGGGAAGGTCTGCCCTTAATCACAATGTTCCTCTTGTTTCTTCAAACACCCCCAGGGTTAAACCAGGCTAGGAGTCAAAAATGTGCAGATGGGGTATGCAGAAATCTGAAGGAGTGTTACAGGGAGGAAAAGTTGTGGGGACGATGCCCTCAGGATCCATCCCAGATCTACTGCTGCTTTTGGTAAGCTGGCTCCCTCCCTTTCACCAGCAGCATCCTATCATATTGCGGGGAGCGGGGGAATCCTAACCTCTCAGAATATCTTCACCCTGTTTACCTGTCCCCTTAGGGTAGGCATCAATTATCCACCCAGGAGAAGATTCGGACGTTTCTGAATCCTGAAGCAATTTTCCTGTGACACGGGCTCTTTCTTCATGGCTACTCCCAGAGGCCTTTTGCATTTGAGCTTGTCAGCTAGTCAACCTTCCCAAAAGGGAACAACACCTTCTTGTCTAACAAAAATCTTGCATTTTCCTCTTCTAATAAAAGCAATGCAGTTGGGCATATGAACCAGTGGTGTGTGCTAATTTCCATAAAGGGAGAAGGAAGTTTCCTATCTCTGAAAAACAAACAGTTGCTACCTTTTGTAAAAATGACTGCTTCGCCCACCTTACCCTGGTCCTCACGGACTGCGGAACATAAATAACTTTTTGGCCGCATGAACGGGGGAGGGGGGAATATGTACAGGCTGTTCTAGCAAAGACGCTTCTCTTCTGTGCCAAGGACAGCTCAGGCTTGCAGCCTGCAGAAAGGAAGCAAATCTGCACATACCTCATGAAGTGGCTTATTTTGCATCTCCTCAGTTGCAAGGGGGAGAAGGGGGATTCTGTTCTCATTTAGGTGTGAAACTGCCTAATATGCACTCATCAGAACAATGTGTGGAACAAAACACAGCCATCCTTTGAAATTCACACTCCTCTGAATTTTGCATTGCAGTTTTCCAGCTGAGAAATACATACAAAAAATGTATATACTGGAATCTAGTGTGCATAAAAATGCATTTATCAGTGAAATAGATAGATAGATAAACTTTATTCGCATTAGCCAATGGCCATAGCAACATAAAACAAGCAATATATACAAATAAAATATATACAAATAAAAAGGACAGCAATTGGTAAAAATGGGAATCAAATTGCCAAGATTATCGTTCAGATAGTGGCCCTTAATCTCATTGCACCCTCGATAAACCTAGCAACCTTTGCTGTTGTCTGATCATTTTGATCTGATAAAAGAAAGAACAATGTGGCCTCAGATGGGCGGCCTGGGATGGTAAGTAGGAGTGGGGCGATGATCTCATTCCTCAGATCTTTATAAAAGGGGACAGGACAGGAGAACATGAGCCACTGTTTCCAGATTGCCATCTCCACAGGGGCAGAGTCGTTTCTCAGTTGGAATCTTTTGGTATCTGCCCTCAAGTACGGCAGAGGGCATCACATCCAATCTGGCCAGTGTGAAGGCACGTCTGTATTTTGGGATAGTTACCGTAATTTATACAGATATGGTGCCAGGGAATCAAACTGAGAAGGGGAGGGGAGGCATACCAAGGACATAATTTCTTTATAATAGATTGTTCTGTTGCTCTAAGTCACGGGTGTCAAACACAAGGCCCGCGGGCCGAATCCGGCCCGCCAGACCTCGTCATGTGGCCCGTGTAGCCGCTGCCGGCCGCCAGCCTTCACCTCTTATTATCGCTTTTTTTTTTTTTACACAAGAAAGCTGCCTCTTCAGTGCATGCGCGGCAGCCTACAAGCCAGAGAACATCTGCCCTCTAGCGGCGCCGGCCGTTCTACACAGGAAAACTTCACTTTACATGCATTCAGGAAACCTCCACTTGTTTTTATATTGAGTGGACACATAGTCCTACAGATACAACCGGCCCTTTGAGGTTGACCAAACTGCTGATGCGGCCCCCGATGAATTTGAGTTTGACACCCCTGCTCTAAGTCCTTCAGACGCTGTCCAACTAGTACAGGACATCTATGTGCTGGGGTTTGGGGAACGTGCAAATTTATTTAAACTCAGTTGAAAATTTATCTGTAAAGGAAGATTAACTAAGAATTCTGTAATTGGTAAACAAATTTCTTAAACAAGCAAGAATCAGATCACACACTAGGTTATCCTGCCTCTTATTAAGCTTAGACCATTTTTTCAAGCATTTACTGTTTTGGACAGAACTTCTTGAGCAAATTACTACAAAGAAAAACTGCTACAGCATTGGTGGAATGTGCTTCTACGCAGAATGCCCTAGTAACGCAAAGAAGATTGGAACAGGCAGCGGCAGCAGTAATCTTTGCTGCAAGCACTGAGTAAGAGAACTGTAAGAAAATTCTATCCGTTTGACTAAACTGTGTTCTTTTTCCTTTATATTTCTATGTATATACAACACGAGAATCCAAATGGGCTTTGATACAGGAAAATTCGCAGCATACCTGCCACTATTTAGAATGCAGTATTGAGAGCAAAATTCAGCTTTCCGAGAAATTCAGCCTTTTCTGCCCCTTTTTGAAATCCTAGCCTAAAGATATGCTTGAAAGCACGTGAGCAACACCCACTAAAAGTTATTTTGGCCGAGAACAAGCATTCATCTTTCCACAGCACTTTGGGGGCAAGGCTAGACAGTACAGTGCTACCTCGGGTTAAGAACTTAATTTGTTCTGGAGGTCTGTTCTTAACCTGAAACTGTTCGTAACCTGAGGTACCACTTTAGCTAATGGGGCCTCCTGCTGCTGCCGTGCCTCCACCACACGATTTCTGTTCTCATCCTGAAGCAAAGTTCTTAACCCGAGGTACTATTTCTGGGTTAGCAGAGTCTGTAACCTGAAGCGTATGTAACCCGAGGTACCACTGTACCAGAAAACACAGGCTTGCCAAACTATGCTACCTCTGACTCACACCTGTTTCATCCAAACCTTCTATCCCTAAACCAGCGAAAGCAAACCCTACTTAGCACAATCCTTACACAGGAACCTAGGAAGCTGCCTTATAACAAGTCAGGCCACTGACCCATTAGCTCAATATTGTCCACACTGGCTGGCAGCAGCTCCCCAAGGTATCAGGCTGGGGAAATTCCCAGCCCTCTAACTGGAGCTGGCGGGGATTCAACCTGGAAGCCTCTTTATGCAAGCAGATCCTTGAGTTCCTCCTGCCCCAAAGGATAATTTCAGAAGAGATTGTAATTTAATACATGTCCCTTTTCCACCCAAGGCCACATTCATGCCATCCATTGAAAGAACTAGGATACCATTTGAAACAGTCATGGCTTTCCCCAAATAATTCTGGGAGCTGTAGTTTGTTGAGGGAGCCGAGAGGTGTTCGGGGACCCTCTTCCCCTCACTGAGTTGCAATTCCCAGAGTTCCCTGAGGACAGGGATTGGTTGTTAAGCCATTCCGGGAATCATAGCTCTGTGGGGAAGAATGGGAGACTTCTAGCCATTCCCAGCACCCTGAAGAAACTACAGCTCCCATAATGCTCTGGAGAAAGCCATGACTGTTTGAAATAGTATCATAGTGCTTTAAATTCTTGGTGTGTCTGGGATCCCTGTTATCCTCTTCACTGCACCCCCCATCCTACCATGGAGGAAAAAACAGGATATAAATTAAATTTTAAAATGGATATATTCTCTCCCTTTTGGTTCTCTTTGTGAAGGCAGCCTCTATTGTGAAGTTTTTAACGTTTGGTGTTTTATTATGTTTTTATTTGTGTTGGACGCTGCCCAGAGCGGCTGGGGCAACCCAGCCAGATGCGTGAGGTATAAATAATAAGATTGCTGTTATTTCTGAAGATTAGGCAATGGGTTTCTGAAATGGATCCAGAAAAGAAGAAGACATCTGCTGAAAACTCCTAGGCATTACCCGGGCACACATCGATGGATTCCTCGCATCCTGCTTCCTTTCCACCAATAAAAACTTGTTTTAGCATTTGGGGAGATTTGATTTATTCTTTTAAAGACTACTTTATGCTGCGGGTAGTCAAAGTACTGGTGAAATACTCCCTCGCAGGTTGTTTTATTCTCTTACAATATTTCTCAGTATCTGAATTGTACTTTAATTGTAAATATAGTTTTCGTCAGCCCAGGATTTCTACACTAATGCTAAGCAATCCCGAAGATATAGTTGAGAGCATGTGGGCAACACCCACTAAAAGTTGCTTTGCCCAAGAGCAAGGCTTCATGGCCACATCTGACAAAAGCTAGCCAGAACTATGCGATAATTGCATTGAATGTTTGCCCATAGTAGGCATGATTTATGGAGGGGAGAGAACCTAGATTGTCTCAATGCAGAAATCCATCCGATGTCTTCAAGCACAAAGTTCACACAGCCTTCCTTACGGGTGCTTCCGCATTCCGAAAACAGATTGCTGAGTAACTGCATGTATTGCAAAATTAGCAACAAACTCTGCAGAGAGATTTTTGACAGAGAAAGCAGGACCTCTAGTGGCTATGTGTGCTATGTGTGCCCATATTCTCTAAAGGGTTAGATGGAGGGGCTTGGCAGTTACCGTATTTTTTGCTCTATAAGACGCACCTAGTTTTTGGAGGAGGAAAACAAGGAAAAAAATATTCTGAATCCCAGAAGCCAGAACAGCAAGAGGGATCGCTGCGCAGCGAAAGCAGCAATCCCTCTTGCTGTTCTGGCTTCTGGGATAGCTGCGCAGCCTGCATTCGCTCCATAAGACACACACACATTTCCCCTTACTTTTTAGGAAGGAAAAAGTGAGTCTTATAGAGCAAAAAATACGGTACTTTTTCTGTTGTTCTGACTTATGTACAGATATGTACCGTTTCAGAGCATATATTTTTCCAAAACAGAGAAGAAGCAGAACTCATTATTATATTATCTCAGTTACTTTCCACCTATGGAGCTTTCATCTTTTCCATAGCACTTTGGGGACAAAACCAACAGTACCAGGAAAACACAGCCTTGCCAAACTATATTTCTTGCCCATCGCAACTCTGCTCTCCCATACGTCAAAGGTGGGTCGCTTGCAGAATTTGCTGGGCGGAACAAGCTCTTTCTTTTAAACCTTGATCCCTGAACTAGAGAAAGCAAACCCTGCTTAGCACATTCCTCACATAGGGACACTGGAAGGTGTGTTATAGCAAGTGAGACCATTTTCCATCAGACCATTGGTCCATCTAGTTCAATATTGCCTGCACTGACTGGCAGAAGCTCTCCAGGGTTTCAAACAGCTCTCCCAGCCCTAACTGGCGATGCTGGGGACTGAACCTGGCAGATTCTGCCTATACTGCAGGTGCTCCACCACTAAGCTATAGCCCTTCTCTCACAGTCCTTATTGTCTGGATTTCCATCTGTTTTGAGCTTGCCCCTTCTGCCATGACCAGTGTCAAAAGTTCCCTAAAAGGAAGCACTGTGTGTGTGTGTGTGTGTGTGTGTGTGTGTGTGTGTGTGTACTGTACATTCTGTACTTAAGCTCAGAACGACAAAGCAAACCTTTCTTTTCAGTACATTTGAGGCACAAAATGGGAAAGTCCATGCTTAGAAAACAAAGAGGAGGCTTTGAAGATGCGGAGTCCAGAATTACATACGTTTAAATAGACCTGCCCTTTTACAGTCAGATGGACAGGCTACAAATAATGAAATTATGGTTGTTGTTATTCTTCTTATTATTCCCTTAACCTCTTCAGACCAGTTTATCTGAAGGACCACCTTTGCTCCACATATGCCTACTTGACCATTTTGATCTGCGGAAATGGCAATGTGACAATGGCAACAGAATAGTCATTCTGCACTTTCGAGGAATCATAAATAGGCGGGGAGCTTGAGAGTGTGGGAGCCTCCCTGCTGATAGAAAGATTACTTACAAGTAAAGAGCAGCTACTGCAGATCAAAATGGACAAGTGTGCATGTGCAAGAAAGATTATCCTTCAAGTTTTCAACAGAGAAAACCCGACTACGGCAGCCCTAATGATTGCATATGCTTTTGCCTTACGAAATACTGTTTCAGGGGTTCATGGTTGTTTCTTATTTCCCTGAAGAAAGCAACTTTCTAAAATTCGTTAGACAGCTTTCTGCAAAAGGACAGGCCAGCCTCTTTGCATGTACTCAACTCTGGTCTCTGCAGTTTCAAAACCCGTTCTTTGTTTTCCAAGCATGGGTTGGAGTTTTCTACCTTAGGGTACTGAAACACAATGGTATAGTTGTGTCACTCCAAGGTTTCAACACCTTCCAACGGATGCATGTAGCAAAGCTCTTGCCTAAGGTACAGAATGCTCTCTCTTCCCACCCCACCTGTCCTGACACATTGGGAATGCTCAGCTCATCAGTAATACTGTTACAAAGGTGGCCAACCAACCCCAACCTGGCCAAGTGGTACCAAGATCCCAGGGGGTTCCAGCGCAGAGAGGAGAAACGCCGTGGTGCATCTGCAGCTGCACAACTGGATGCCTTCATCTGCCCCAGCTGCAACAAAACATGTCTCTCCTGCATCAGTCTCCACAACCACGGCAGGTGCTGCAACTATCCATCAGCCTGACCTCACTCACAAAGGCACTCCTCCATTGTCTTCTGAGACAGATAGATGCCAACTCAGTTAAACTGAGTGGAGGTATTTCCCCTGCCCTCTCCTCCACTCCATCCACCCATCCAGTTTTAGCCGTAATTCTTCCAACAGTTGAAACCATAAAAATGCAACGTTCTGGCACATGTGAAGTTATCATTCAATGAGATCACTTTCTTTCAGGGCCCCACAAACAAGCAGGTGGCATATTCATTAGGTGCCATTTTTCTCAGTCCAGAATCTTCATACTTGTTCTCAACATGCTGTGGTCTAAACCACTGAGCCTCTTGGGCTTGCCGATCAGAAAGTGGGTGGTTTGAATCCCCGCGACGGGGTGAGCTCCCGTTGCTCTGTCCCAGCTCCTGCCAACGTAGCAGTTCGAAAGCACACCAGTTCAAGTAGATAATCAGGTACTGCTGCAGCGGGACGGTAAATGGCATTTCCATGTGCTGTGGCTTCCGTCATGGTGTCCCGTAGTGCCAGAAGCAGTTTAGTCCTGCTGGCCACATGACCCAGAAATCTGTCTGTGGACAAACACGGGCTCCCTCGGCCTAAAAGCAAGATGAGAGCCACACCCCATAGTCGCCTTTGACTGGACGTAACCATCCAGGGCTCCTTTAGCTTTTTACCTTAATTCGAGATCACAAGATCCACAAGTGTGGTTACTCAATGCGCATTTGAAAACCCTCCCCTTGATTAGACTGCCCCACAACTTTTCCTCCATGCAGCAAGCGGTGATTGTGTGTCAAGGCCCTGTGACCACCCCATTCCCTAAGGTTTCAATAACTAGACAGTACACAGAATATTGGTTTTATGGGATCAAATAACAATTTTATTGTTACAGATGTGAAGGTTTTGCCAAAGGCATTGGGATAAGCAGCCGTGTATGTCATTCCAGGGACGCGGGTGGTGATGTGGGTTAAACCACAGAGCCTAGGACTTGCCGATCAGAAGGTCGGCGGTTCGAATCCCTGCGATGGGGTGAGCTCCCGTTGCTCGGTCCCTGCTCCTGCCAACCTAGCAGTTCGAAAGCATGTCAAAATGCAAGTAGATAAAGAGGTACTGCTCCGGCAGGAAGGTAAATGGCGTTTCTGTGCGCTGCTCTGTTTCTCCAGAAGCGGCTTAGTCATGCTGGCCACATGACCCCGAAGCTGTACGCCGGCTCCCTTGGCCAATAAAGCGAGATGAGCGCCGCAACCCCAGAGTCGGCCACGACTGGACCTAATGGTCAGGGGTCCCTTTACTATGTCATTTCAGCCTGTCTGCTGGCAGTGACACTAAGGGTAAAGCCAACCGGAAGGTATGCCCTATGACCTCCATCAAATCAGGGTGTCTCCTAAGGGGTTCCCTTTGGAGGAGTGGTCTGGCCCTAGCCCCCATCTGGGCATCAGACAGGAGTCACTCCTTCTGGATCCTTTGGGATACCATTACCCAAGGAAGGGCAGGCAGAGGCTACAACATCCCCTCCAACCATGATCTAAGCTTACCTCAAAGAGGCCGAATGTCGAAGCAAGCCCAGAACACCATTGGGCAGTTGGTCCCATGCCCAGGGGACCGCCCTGAAAGTCCTGCGGCTACTGGCCAATCTCGCGGCAATCAGACGATCCAGTCTCTGATTGGTTGCCAGTTCACAGGGGAGGTCCCGGGGCCCACCTCCAAATTCGCCAGCCAAAGATGGCAAACAGACTTGTGAAATTGGTATTTGCCTAACCCCAACACCCTTGGGCAGGTGTGATTATACACACCCACACATCCATTTCCAAAATTCTTTCCCTCTGTTTTCCAATGGCCACACCATGAGGTAATGAAGAGCCATTATGTTCAGAACGAAACCAATTTCTCAATAAGTGCTTTCCAGGAACAAAAGATTAAATCTGCAACAGATCTAAGACTCTGCGTGGGCCACATAGATACTGATAGGACTCGGTCTCCATTGATTTGGGATGCTTTTCAGCTTTTCACCCACTGTGAAGACTTAAAGCAAATGTTTTCCCTCCCCTATTCAAATTCCCTTCATTCTGGAAGGAGATGGGCGTTTTACAAGGAAAGGGGAGCACCTAGTGGAGTGAGTTTGAGTTGCTTAAATGCTGAAGCAAAGGCAAAGCACAATTATCATGATGGCTTTTTTATAATGCAGATGTCATGGCCTGGTTGGAAGCAGACGTATGGTGGGAGGAACTAACTGGGGGACCCCCAAGGGAAGAAGGCTCAGAGCCCAAGGAATTGGTGATGGGGCAACGATGGTCAGAGTGGTCAGAGGGAGAAGAGGGAGCAGAGTGGGAAGTGACAGAAGCTGAAATGTATGTGTTAGAGAATCAGAGGCAGAAGCTAAAGTAGGAGAGGATGGAGACCAAGAAGCTGGTGAAGAGCCAGGGTATATCTCTCTCCTCCCCAATTGTCTCCCAGAACCAGAAGAGGCATGAAAAGGGCGAAGGAGAGGTTGGTGATGTACAGGCACAGTCTCTGGTTGCTTGGAAAAAACCCTGGAGAGCAGAGGACTTAGGCAGCTGTGGGGAGTTGAGGACCTTCAATCTCAGCAACTGCTTCATGGAGGCGAGACCTACCAGAGATGAGTTGCTGTGCACCTGGAATACTGTGTCAAATTCTGGGCAACAGGGTTTGAACGCATCCTGCAAGAATACTGACAGCCTTGAGGTGCCTCTGGTTTCCTTGCCTGGTAAATTTGGCAACACCTCTTCCTTTGAGTCTCCAAGATCATTCAAGGTTTCCTGCAAGCCCCTTCTAAGCTAAGAGAGAGCATGGTTAGGCTTTCAAAATCCTTCCTGCCATCTTCTGTTAACTTATTGCCCAGGGTTTCACAATTTCCCCGGAGGCTTATAAATGCAGACCTTTGGAAGGACTCTGAGTGTCCCCACCATTGTTGTCACTCTCCTCCACTGCAGCTGTGCTGGTTTCTCACATTGAAGGAGTCAACCTTCTGGGGCGTCATGAAACTCCTCCATCTCATCTTCTCTGCCCTCTTGACCTTAGCTCTGGCTTCTCCAGGTAAGGAATAAGTGGACCTGTGCAACAGCTAGAAAACTTAAATGCAAACTCTAAAGCAGAGATCATGGGGAACATGTGGACATCCAGCTCCTGCTAGACTCCAGTGCTCATCATCCCTGACCATTAGGGACAGACAAATTGGTCAATTTCAGTTTCTCATTTTTCCCACCAATATTTAGTTCAATTTTCTGTATCAGCTTGCAAATTGATTTTTTTTAACGTCCTCATGAAAATTCCACAGCGCTTTAATGCCATTTTCTCCTAATGCACATATTTTTTATTTAGCTAGTAGAAGATATGATGATGATGATGATAATTTATTATTTCTACCCCACCCATCTGGCTGGGTTTCCCCAACCACTCTGGGCAGTTTCCAACAAAGATTAAAAATACATTAAAACATCAGTCATTAAAAACTTCCCTAAACAGGGCTGCCTTCAGATGACTTCTAAACGTCAAATAGTTGTTACCGTAATTTCTTTGACATCTGATGGGAGGGCGTTCCACAGGGCAGGCACCACTACCAAAAAGGTCCTCTGCCTGGTTCCCTGTAACTTTGCTTCTCACAGTGAGAGAACTGCCAGAAGACCCTCGGAGCTGGACCTCAGTGTCTGGGCAGAACGGTGGGGGTGGAGACGCTCCTTCAGGTATACTGGGCTGAGGCCGTTTAGGGCTTTAAAGGTCGGCACCAGCACTCTGAATTGTGCTCAGAAACATACTGGGAGCCAATGTAGGTCTTTCAAGACCGGTGTTTTGTGTTTTCAGCAGCCGCTCCCAGTCACCAGTCTAGCTGCGAGGTATTGAGGTTGTATCGCTCTGGCCTTGCAGTGTTTAAATGAATTTCTTCTTTGACTGATGGTTGGAGTCTGGTGCTGTGAAATGCCAAATGAGCCCCCTAGATGATTGAGAAGCTAAAAGCAGGCATGCTAAATCACTGGGGAAATATTGGGGTTCAATACACCAACACTCTGTGGGTTCTGCCTGGACAGCCCATAAAACCCAGACTCCAACTGTCAGTCATATGAGATATTTATTTAGGTGTAGCAAGGCCATGGCAACACAACCTCGTTTCCAGGAACAATTCTGGGTTTACAGAAGCCTTCATGGTTTCTGATTTGATCCCAAAATGTCCCACTTTTCCTTAGGATGTCTCTATTTTCATTGGAGAAGTGTTGGAGGGTATGGAGTTATGCAACCCCGGAGCCAAGGAGAGATGTAATTATACAACCTTTAGAAGACATCTGAAGGCAGCCCTGTATAGGGAAGTTTTTCAATGTTTAATGTTTTATTCTGTTTTCATATATGTTGGAAGCCGCCCAGAGTGGCTAGGGCAAGCCAGTCAGATGGACGGGGTATGAATAATAACACTATTATTATTTTCATTATGGAATAGGACGTCCCTATTTTGGTCGGAGAAATGTTGGAGGGTATGAACTTTCTTTCAATAAAAGCGAACGGGGAAATTTCTACTTGTCACAGCCCTGTGACTATATGGCAGGACATTCAAGCCTTCAGCATCATTGGAAGACCTAGACAAGAATTTCAAAAAGAATGGGGGAAATGCAGAGAATACTTTACCAAACAGTGCCCCAAAATATACACCTGGACTTCGATTAATTTCTACAGGAAACTTGGAGGTTTTTAAAGTGATAATTAGGAAAAATTGTAATAATCACATCTAAAAGAAACAGTATACAAGAAATAAATAAGGAGGCCATTTACAGGCTAAAGGAAGTATTTTATTTTTATGTTATGTTTTCTTTGTGTAAGGGGATAGGAGTTTAATTTTGATAATTTATTGTCAATGGTGGTGGGTTGGTTGGTTTGTATGAGTTGTTATAGACTATGTCGTAAATAAAGAAAGAAAAGATGAAGAAAAAGGTCCATGAGTTCTTATGTTATGAGAGACGGCAAAAAACTTTTCTATCTCTTGGTGAATTTCTACCTCTTTCCATTTCTGTAGGTTTCGCCAATGTGCCTGATGAAAACCTTAGATGCATACTTAATGCAGGCCACTGCAATTATAGCTATTGCCGCCGTCCAATGAGACAAATCGGAATATGCAAGAATGGCAGCAGATGCTGTAAATGGTAAGAAAGAAAATTCTGCCAGGGTGGCGTCCTTAGAGCTTGGCATTTAAGCTCAACCAGGACAGATTCCATGCGAGGCTTTTAAAAGAGAGGTTTAGGTGCCCACTGCAGTAGTCCTGGTTCCATAATAGGAAGAGTTTGAAAGCAAAATGGTGGCATAGTACCAGCTCCTCATCCAGACAAATTCTTTTCTTTCTTTCTTTTTTAGAATACATTTTATTGCATTTTCACACATAATTAACATAATTTAAAATAACTATAGCAGCTGGCCTGTCATTCCTTGGGATGAAAGTATAACAGCAGCCAGATGTTAGAGCAGCATTAGAGCAACATTAGAACAGGCATGTTCAAAATCCAGCCCGGGGGCCTAATCTGTCCCACTGGTCAGTTTAATCCGGCTCCTGTGGCAGTTTATTTCCTGGAAATCCCCCCAAAAGTTCAACAATCCTTAAAAAATCCTTTTTTAAAAAATCCTTTAAAAAGCTCAACAACTTTGGGTTAAAATCATAAAAAAGCTCAAGAACTTCAATCAACCACTTCGGTCGGCCCTCACGCAAGTTCACTTCATCAAATCAGGCCCTCTTTGGAAAAATTTTGGACACCCCTGCATTACAGTCTTTACTTAGAACAAGTTGATCGTGCATATTAAAGTCTCTATTCCAATGAATCTCTCTAGATGTTTCCGTGGGTCTGAGGAGGTTGTCCCGACTGATCGTCTCATCTCAATAGGGTGCCAGAAGGTGGTTGGGGAAACGATGGAAAAGCTAAGCTGACATTTTTGTCCTTCATAGTGTGCATAATAGAAATGCTCTTGCAGACTCTTTGGTAATGCATCGCTGAATGAAGCCTGAGCAGTTGGGGATTTTGTGTGAGCCTCCTCCACAAGGGACATTTCTCCCACAATGCCAAGGGTGCTGCCTTCTACGTGGTCAATCATAGAACTGCAGGGTTTGAAGGGACTCATGTAGTCCAACCCTCTGCAATGCAGAAATATACAGCTGTCCCATATGGAGATCAAACCTGTGACCTTGGTCTTATCAGCACCATGCTGTAACCAATTGAGTTCAGCTTTCAGTGATGGAGCGATTCCCCCTTTGGCTTTCCTAATCTGACTTCATTCTTTTTCTGGGAAGATGTTCAACCGGTCATATTGTTGTCGCTGTTCTTGTTATCCTATCTAAACACAGGTTTTTGGGCTGAATGCCCAGCTGAGGGTTTGGAATCTGAGAAGCTGCGTCACCATAACTCGCCATTGCCACCAGATGCTCCTTCTTTGACATCAGTCTTCATGGGCCTTCGTCAAGCTCTGCAGCACTTTGCAGATTCAAAAGGAGATTGCTTCTCACTTTCAATAAAATAAGGTTGCATACAAATCACATTTGGTTTGTTTTCCTTCTTCTTTCCTTTAAATGGTTTTGCATCCTGCCTTTCTCCCAACATGGGGTTGTGGAGGATGGAAAACCAAGGTAGAGGGAATGGAATGGAGTTCCTGGAATCCTGAACAGAAGCCTGTTAACAAAGTCATTTAAATAACAGAGGTGGAGTCAAGAGCCCTGATAACACTTTACTAAAGAAACTGAACAAAAGCATTACTTAATTTGAGGAGAAAGGGACAGAAAGGTTTCATATTTATTATTTCAGGCCTTGTACATAGCAGGGAGACATACAGCCAATTATAAAGAGGAAAAACTCCCCCAATCTTCGGGGAAGATCATGCCACTCTGCCTGATTGCTAAGCAACACCTCCTTTCTTCCTTTTGGCTAGTTGACTTTAACACTAGCAGAATTAACCCTTAACTTACAAACTGAATGATCCCTGCTGTTGCACTTCCAACACAGCCCTCCACACTGCAACATATTTTTTGTGATTTATGTTACTATGGTTGGTTGGCTGGCTGGCTGGCTGGTTTATTAAATTTGCTAGTTACATTATCTTGCCCAGAGCAACCCAAAGCAACTTACAAACAAAGAGCCCACATTGAAACCAAGAGGAAAAAGAAATACATTAAAAACATCCCACCCACTTCTAAAAGGACACAAGTAGTTAAAGGCCAAAGGCCTGGTTATAGGGGAATGTTTCCACCTGTCGCCTAGAGATAGGTCATGATGGTGCCAAGCGAGCCTCCTTAGGGAGAGCATTCCACAAACGGAGCCACCGCAAAAAAGGCCCATTCTCGTGTTGCCAGCTTCCAGACCTCTTGTGGAAGAGGCACACAAAGAAGAGCCTCAGATAATGATCTCAGGGTTCAGGTTGGTTCATATGGAGAGAGGTGATCCTTGAGGTATTGCAGTGCTGAGCCATTCAAGGCTTTATAGGTCAAAACCAGCACTTTGAATTGGGCCCAGAATCTAACTGGCAGCCACGATGGGTGGAATTCTTCTTTCTTCCTTGGCGATCACTCATAGTCAAGTAAGATTGTCTTCCATAAACATGGTATTAACAGTGAATCTGTATGTGACTGTGGAGGCCAATTGTGGATCCACACGTCCTTCCACAGTGGGGACATAAGTTTCTGAGTGGGAGTTGATCACGGTGTGGATTTGCCAAGCGTACCTTCCTCTTAGCATGTTTCTTCCTTTCATCCTGAGTTTGAGCGTCTTCAAAGCCCACGACACCTTTGGTAAACGCTGTTCTCCAATTGGAGTCCTCACAGGCCAGTGTTTCCCAGTTGTCGGTGTTTATACTACGTTTTGTTTTGTTTTTAGATTTGCCTTGAGAGAGTCTTTGAACCTCTTTTGTTGACCACCAGCATTACACTTTCCATTTTTAAGTTCGGAATAGAGTAGCTGCTTTGGAAGACGCTAACCAGACATCCCCACAACATGACCAGTCCAACGAAGCTGATTGGTGTAATATATCCAACCTGTCTAAATTGTACTGCACTTCTGCCATTGAACATTTGATGTAGTAGCACTGAGCTCAGAGAACTGGGAAGCCAGTTTTGTAGGAAGGGAGTTCGGCAGGTGAGAGAAAGCTAAGGATTGTAAGCCAGGGAAGGGAACAGATAGAGATGCAACAAAAAAAATTCTGAGAAACAGCAGAAAATTCATCTTATCTCTTAACTTGCTGAAGCTTTCCTCTAAAATTTTAATGGCCAGAGAACCCCAAGAGAAGAGTGTTGTTAGATCTAAGCTAAGACCTTGAAAGGAAGACCCTGACAGTCCTAACTTCATCTCGCAGTGCAGCATGTCTACATACCAACCCAGATCTAAAAGACAAGGCACAAAATGGTTTTAAATGTTTTAACTGCTTTTAATTTGCAGCACCTTAAATGGTGGTTGTTGTTTTTTATAATATTATATTATTTCATTATTTTATTTTTGCTTGGGGTGGGATAAGCATTTAGTCAGCACTATTGTTTCTTGTTTGTTTTGTTTTGTTTTATTATTATTATTATTATTCTGTTAAATTATTATATAGTTTGTATTTTGCTTTTTAAGGGGAAGGGTCATAGCTGCCTGGGAGTGGGCCTCAGCCAATAGATTGGGTGGGGCAGGTTCCACAGGGGGGGATGTATTGGGACACCCGATCTCAGTGATCACGGGCAGGAGGAGGAGTTATGCTAAGACCAGACCATGTCATTACCGAGGGGGCTGGTTTAGTCGTTGTTTGAGGACTATCCCTGCCTCCAGGTCTGGTCCTGACCGGAAGGATACAGTAATCAGCAAGGGAAACCCACATGACCTGAAAGTGTTGCTGTGCAATGCCAGGTCAATGATGAATAAAACCACTGCCATCCACGACCTGATTGTGGATGGAGGATTTGACCTGGCATGTGTGACAGACCTGGTTGGATGAAGCAGATGGGCCTGTCCTTGCCGCTGCTTGCCCACCAGGTTTCTCTTACGCACAGCAACCCAGGTCATGTGGGCGGGGAGGGGGGGTTGCAGTGATTTTTAGGAAGTCATTAGTCTGCACCAGGCGTCCTATTGGGAAGACCCAGTTTTCTGAGTGCATGTTCTGGAAGTTGGGCAATAGGGGCAGTACAGGATTCCTACTGGTGTACCGACCTCCCCGCTGCACCAAGGATTCCCTGCCCGAGCTGCTTCAGGTCGTGGCGGATATGCTCCTGGAGACACCTAGCTTGGTTGTCCTAGGGGATTTTAACATCCATGCCGACACGACCTTACAAGGGGCCGCTCGGGACTTCGTGGAAAGCATGGCCTCCATGGGGCTGTCCCTGAATAAGTTTGGCCCAACTCATAGCCGTGGACATGCCTTAGACTTGGTGTTCACCTCTATGGATGTTGGTGATCTGACACTAACTAAAAGCGAAACAAAAGAAGTGCCATGGTCAGATCACTTCCTGGTGCAACTGGACTTCTCCGCAACCCTTCCCCTCTGCAGGGAGGTGGGACCGATTCGGATGGTCCGCCCCCGCCACTTAATGGATCCAATTGGCTTCCAGAGAGTGGTAGGGGATGCTTTATCCCAAGCTGATGGCCTTTCAGCTGATTCCCTGGTGGCACGCTGGAATGCGGAGTTAACCAGGGCTATTGACTGTCTGGCTCCGAAGCGCCCTCTCCGATTGCATGGAGCCCGGAGAGCCCCGTGGTTTTCCCCGGAGCTGAGGGTGATGAAACAATCGTTGAGACGGCTAGAGCGCCGGTGGCGGAAAACTCATTCTGAATCAGACCGGACACGGGTTAGAGCTCAACGTCGAGCCTACCAAGTGGCAATGGCGACAGCGAAGAGGGCCTTCTTCGCCGCCTCCATTGCATCTGCAGAAAACAGCAGCAGGAGACTTTTTCAAGTGGTTCGCAATCTATCGGAACCACCTGTACCACCGGGGCCTGGTAGGGACCCCAAGATCTCCTGCAATGCTTTTGCAAAGTTTTTTGCAGATAAAATCGCTCAGATTCAGAAGGAGGTAGACTCCACCGTGGGAGCAGGGCCAGGGCGGGAGAGTGCTAGAGTTCTGTCTGGTCCTGTTACATGGGATCAATTCCAATCTGTTACCTCCGAGGATGTGGACAGGCTGCTTGGACAAGTGAAACCGACCACCTGTCTCCTTGATCCTTGCCCATCCTGGCTGATAAAAGCAAGCCGGGAAGGGCTGGGCGATGGGCTCTGCGGGGTGGTGAATGCTTCCCTCTGTGAGGGAGCCTTCCCAGGCCCGCTGAAAGAGGCGGTCATTAAACCGCTTCTTAAAAAAACATCTTTAGACCCGGCCAATTTGGCCAACTATCGCCCAGTCTCAAATCTGCCATTCTTGGGCAAGGTGATTGAGCGGGTGGTTGCTGAACAACTCCAAGCACGCCTGGAGGAAACGGACCATTTGGATCCCTTCCAATCAGGATTCAGGCCTCACCATGGGACTGAAACTGCCTTGGTCGCGCTGGTTGATGATCTCCGGCAGGCTAGGGACAAAGGTGAGAGCTGTTTCCTAGTTCTGCTGGATCTCTCAGCGGCCTTTGACACCATCGACCATAACATCCTTCTGGACCGTCTAGAGGGGCTGGGAGCTGGGGGCACTGTCATACAGTGGTTCCGCTCCTTCCTCCTGGGCCGTGTCCAGAAAGTGGTGGGGGGGATGAGTGTTCAGACCCCTGGGCTCTCACTTGTGGGGTGCCTCGGGGTTCTGTCCTCTCCCCCATGCTTTTTAATATCTATATGAAGCCGCTGGGAGAGATCATCAGGGGGTTTGGACTGGGTGTTCATCAGTATGCAGATGACACCCAGCTCTACCTCTCCTTTAAATCAGAACCAGTGAAGGCGGTGAAGGTCCTGTGTGAGTGCCTGGACGCGGTTGGAGGATGGATGGCGGCTAACAGATTGAGGTTGAATCCTGACAAGACAGAAGTACTGTTTTGGGGGACAGGGAGCGGGTTGGTGTGGGGGATTCCCTGGTCTTGAATGGGGTAACTGTGCCCCTGAAGGACCAGGTGCGCAGCCTGGGAGTCATTTTGGACTCACAGCTGTCCATGGAGGCGCAGGTTAACTCTGTGTCCAGGGCAGCTGTCTACCAGCTCCACCTGGTACGCAGGCTAAGACCCTACCTGCCCGCGAACTGTCTCGCCAGAGTGGTGCATGCTCTAGTTATCTCACGCTTGGACTACTGCAACGCGCTCTACGTGGGGCTACCTTTGAAGGTGACCTGGAAACTGCAATTAATCCAGAATGCGGCAGCTAGACTGGTGACTGGGAGTGGCCGCCGGGACCACATAACACCGGTTCTGAGAGATCTGCATTGGCTCCCAGTACGTTTCCGAGCACGATTCAAAGTGTTGGTGCTGACCTTTAAAGCCCTAAACGGCCTCGGTCCTGTATACCTGAAGGAGCGTCTCCACCCCCATCGTTCAGCCTGGACACTGAGATCCAGCGCTGAGGGCCTTCTGGCGGTTCCCTCATTGCGAGAAGTGAGGCTACAGGGAACCAGACAGAGGGCCTTCTTGGTAGTGGCGCCCGCCCTGTGGAACGCCCTCCCATCAGATGTCAAAGAGATAAATAATTACCTGACATTCAGAAGACATCTTAAGGCAGCCCTGTTCAGGGAAGTTTTTAATATGTAACGCTGTACTGTTTTTAACACTGATTGGGAGCCGCCCAGAGTGGCTGGGGAAACTCAGCCAGATGGGCGGGGTATAAATAATAAATTATTATTATTATTATTATTATTATTATAAGGCATCCAGGTTACGGTAATTTCACAGGCATGAATCATCCAGTTTCCTGACCAGGTCTCACCTGAGGAATGTGTTTCCCTTGAAAAGCAGGACATTGCCATCTGGCGGACATTAGGATAACTGCAAAGGGCACAGCAAGTTCAGGAAGAACTTGGCAGGATTTTATTTAAAGCATTTTATTGCTTTTTCACATGTAATGAACATAATTTAAAGTACAATAAACAAAAATAACAGCCAGGCTGTCCCTTCTTGAGAAAAAGCATGTTGTTGTTTAGTCATTTAGTCGTTTCCGACTCTTCGTGACCCCATGGACCAGAGCACGCCAGGCACTCCTGTCTTCCAGTGCCTCCCGCAGTTTGGTCAAATTCATGCTGGTAGCTTCGAGAACACTGTCCAACCATCTCGTCCTCTGTTGTCCCCTTCTCCTTGTGCCCAGCAACAACCCAGAACTGACAGATTCAGTCATTCCTAGCAGGGAGTGGTTGGTGCCAAGTGACTGGAGCTAGAATGATGATGGACTATATGGAACTGGCAGAAATGACTGGCAGAATCCGAGACCAGGGAGAAGAGTCGGTGGAGGAAGATTGGAAGAAATTTAAAGACTATCTGCAGAAATACTGTAAAATCAATGAATGTTAAAATGATGTTGGATTGAAAATAAGTGGCATTAGCAACAAAGTTAATAAGAATATGCAAAAATGAATTGATAATGGATGAAAATATAGAGTTAAAAAATGTTAAGATACAGAGTTAAGATAAATGAAAGAGGGTAAGGATTTGCTGATTTGATTATGTAAATGGAAATACAAAAAGGGGAGGTGTGAGGAGGTCAAAGAAACAAGCAAAGGAGTTTAAAGTTACGAAAAACGGTTTTGTTTTTAAATTTTCTCTTACTTTTTGTTTTGTCTTTTGTATGTTGCATTTTTTATTTTTATTTTTTCTTTCATGTATTCTGTATTCATGCTTTTGTAAAACTTTAATAAATATCTCTTTAAAAAAGAAGAAGCTTAAGACCAACAGTCTGTGCAAGAGATGTGCTTCATTTTATTTTATTTTTGTTACTCTCCTGGAGCTTGCCAACCGTTCTCCCTCAGGCATGTGGCCACGGACCTTTGTGGTTTTCCTCTTGCCTCTTCTGAGCTCAGAGAGGGAACAGCCTGCCTTTGAAATCCTCCAGTTCCCTATGTAACAAATGCAATAATACGTTGAGCTGACCACACTGCCATAGTTTCAGTTTGCATCCCACATGCTTTCAACAGACGAGGGTGTCACAATCCCCAAGGACTGGCTATCCCTTACACCTCTGGACTGAGTAAGAAAAAGGTGTCATTTTAGAAAAAAGATTCAGCGTAATACTACCAGCAGGAGCAGCACAGCTGTTTCTGCTACTGTCTTGCTCTGTTTCAAACCTGCTGGGGGTTTTTCCACAACCAACCTTCTTTAAGATCATGAAGCTCCTTCGTTTCCTTCTTGCTGCCCTCTTGATTATGGTGCTGCCTTCTCCAGGTAAGGGATAAACTGAGCTGGTCAATAAACCTCAAGGTAAAGGGTAAAGGGACCCTTGACCATTAGGTCCAGTCGTGACCAACTCTGGGGTTGCAGCACTCATCTCGCTTTATTGGCCAAGGGAACCAGCGTACAGCTTCCAAGTCATGTGGCCAGCATGACTAAGCTGCTTCTGGCGAACCAGAGCAGCGCATGGAAACGCCGTTTACCTTCCTGCCAGAGCGGTACCTGTTTATCTACTTGCACTGGCGTACTTTCAAACTGCTAGGTTGGCAGGAGCAGGGGCCGAGCAATGGGAGCTCACCCCATTGCGGGGATTCGAACCGCTGACCTTCTGATCGGCAAGTCCTAGGCTCTGTGGTTTAACCCACAGAACCACCCGCGTCCCTCAATAAACCTTAATCCAGGCTAAAAAGGTTTCTTTTGTTAGGAAAATGAAGTCGCCTTTTCTCACTGCCACAGCGAGGCTATGAAACATGAAATCATTTCTGCCTTAAGGTAGGAAACCTGTGGCTCTCCATACATCGTTAGATTCCAAGACCCATGGCAACGATCAGGGATGATGGGACCTGTAATCTAGCAAGATTTGAAGGGCCACTGGTTCCCCATTCTGCCTCAGAGCAGGGTTGCCATAGATCTGGGTTTTCCTGGACATGTCCAGGAATCGGACTGTAAAAATGGCATCTCTGCTTTTTTTTCCCCCATCCTCCTCTTTCAATTTATCTCTTCCCATCTGCATAAAAATGGAAGGTGTCCTCACGCTCTGCAATTCACGTAGCTGCCAACAGGGCAGAGTGAGGGGAAGGGAGGGTGGTTGGTCAGCTATGGGGAAAGGGCAAAGGGGCATGAAGCGTTGGGAAGCGGGGTCAGCAGCTCTGTGCGCGTTTGTGTTAGCCTGGATTGTTTGGAGAAAACTAGGAATGTTACGGTGCTATAGGAATGCTCTAAATGTGTGTTGCAGGCTTGCCTTTGGACTTCCGTATTGCTGGAATGTAGCTGCCTTTAATTATTATTTTCTTATTATTATATATTATTTGTACCTCGCCCATTTAACAGCATTGCCCCAGCCACACTGAGCACCTTCCAACACATATAAAAGGTAAAGGGACCCCTGACCATTAGGTCCAGTTGTGGCTGTTTCTGGGGTTGCGGTGCTCATCTCTCTTTACTGGCCGAGAGAGCCGGCGTACAGCTTCCAGGTCATGTGCCCAGCATGACTAAGCCGCTTCTGGCGAACCAGAGCAGCACACGGAAATGCCGTTTACCTTCCTGCCAGAGCGGTACCTATTTATCCACTTGCACTTTGACGTGCTTTCAAACTGCTAGGTTGGCAGGAGCAGGGACCGAGCAACGGGAGCTCACCCCATCGCGGGAATTCGAACTGCCAACCTTCTGATCGGCAAGCCCTAGGATCTGTGGTTTAACCCACAGTGCCACCCGCATCCCTCCAAAACGTATAAAAACATAATAAAACATTAAGCCTTAAAAAGCTTCCTTATACAGGGCTGCCTTCAGGTGTCTTCAGATAAAGGGAATAACTTCATCCCTGCCTCTGCCCAGTTTTGCCTATTGACATGCCTGGCTGGAAGTTTGTCTGTGGCTTTAGGGACATGGGTGGCGCTGTGGTCTAAACCACTGAGCCTCTTGGGCTTGCTGATAGGAAGGTCAGCAGTTCCACTCCCCGCAACAGGGTGAGTTCCTGTTACTCTGTCCCAGCGCCTGCCAACATAGCAGTTCGAAAGCATACCAGTGCAAGTAGATAAATAGGTATCACTGTGGCGGGAAGGTAAATGGTGTTTCTGTGCGCTCTGGCTTCCCTCATGGTGTTCTGTTGCACCAGAAGCGGTTTAGTCATGCTGGCCACATGACCCAGAATGCTGTTTGTGGACAAACGCCGGCTCCCTCGGCCTAAAAGCGAGATGAGCGCCGCAACCCCATAGTCGCCTTTGACTGGTCTTAATCTTAAAGGGGTCCTTTACCTTTTACCTTTACCATGGCTTTAATGCCTTCCAGGTTTAATCCATCAGACTGGCAGAGGTGATTATTCAGTGGTAAAATGTAAAGGGACCCCTGACCATTAGGTCCAGTCGTGGCCGACTCTGGGGTTGCAGCGCTCATCTCGCTTTATTGGCCGAGGGAACCAGTGTACAGCTTCTGGGTCATGTGGCCAGCATGACGAAGCCATTTCTGGCAAACCAGAGCAGAGCATGGAAATGCCGTTTACCTTCCTGCCAGAGCGGTACCTATTTATCTACTTGCACTTTGACGTGCTTTCGAACTGCTAGATTGGCAGGAGCAGGGACCGAGCAACGGGAGCTCACCCCGTCGCGGGGATTCAAACCGCCAACCTTCTGATCGGAAAGTCCTAGGCTTTGTGGTTTAACCCACGGTGCCAGCCGCGTCCCACTATTCAGTGGTAGGCAGGGGTTAAATTGGGAAGTGGCATGATGGATGTAGACATGCCCCTTTTGCGCTTTGAACAAAAATCCAAGGGTTGGCAGAGAAAGGGAGTGGCAGCCAGGACAATAATTTTGCTTCCAGAAGTCAAGCTCACATACATAATGGCCCAAGCACAGTCACGTACTTACTGCAACTTGGGGGGCAAGCTTGCTGTGAATAGAATAACCTGTGACTATATTTCCTTTCGAACAGGATCCTCCACCGCTCCAAGCTCCGATCTTGAATGTCAGCAGCAAAAAGGCCTGTGTTTTCCTGGCCGTTGTAGCCGCCCGTGGAGATCCATAGGGACGTGCAATGTGGTATTGCACCATTGTTGCAAGAGGTGAGAGGGAAATTCGGGTGGATATAAACAGAGAAGCCTGCTTATGTCTTTTCTTCATACATTCAATGACGTTTCCAAAAGATTCATAGGTTGAAAAGGGTCATCGAGCCCAACCTTCTGCAAGTCTCTCGGTGGTCAATGCCTGAACATATACAACATGTTAATGTGCGTATATGCACAGATAAATAGGGTGTGTTTTTTCTCCTTCCAGTGCAGATTTTATTTATTTTTTTTATTTCTTTATTAAATTTATATACCGCCCCTTCATCCAAAGACCTCAGGGCGGTTCACAGACAAGGTAAAGCACAGTAAATAATTAAGCCAAAACAACAAGACAATAACACACACACACCTTCTCACAGATACAGTAAACCCTCGGGTTACGTTACTCTCGAGTAATGTAAACTTGGGGTTGCAAAAGCGACAAACCCGAAAGAAACGTGTGCGAATTTAAGCATCCACGCTGAATGTTGAAACCAGAGTGCCTTCAGTAACATTCCAACGTTATTCTTTTGTTTACCAGAAAGAGGCATTTGCATTATCAGGAAAGAACGCAGAAATAAATAATTACCCGGAAGACATATCATCACGTGATCCTCTGGAACCTTTGGATTCTGAGACAGCGCCGATATCGAAGTAAGCATCATCCTGTCTCACAAACAGAAGAGACGCCTTGCTTCGAAGATACAAAAAGAAACAGCTTTTTCACTTCCAGTAAGGTCAAGTTTCATCAATACGTTATGGGAATAACTTGGTGTGTTTTTGTATGGAAATATCTGCTGTCTGAATTATTAGAAATCTTATCATGTTAACTCCCAGCCCATTTGATTATCATTTATTCCAACAAAGGTATCTTTTCAATCTGCAACTCTTTTTGTCTGTTTTATTTTAATAGGATGAGTTGTGGAGTGGAGTTTCTTCCTATATTTCTCATTAAACACTTACGTAATTCCACTACAGTGGTACTTAATCCGTTCCGGAAGTCTGTTCTTAAACCGAAACCATTCTTAAACCAAGGCACACTTTCCCTAATAAGGCCTCCCGCTGTTGGTGCCCTTCCACCATTCGGATTCCGTTCTTAGACCGAGTTAAAGTTCTCAAACCGGGACACTATTTCCAGTTTTGCAGAGATTGTAAACCGAATCGTTCTTAAACCAAGGTACCACTGTATTACCGTATTTTTTGCTCTATAAGACTCACTTTTTCCCTCCTAAAAAGTAAGGGGAAATGTGTGTGCATCTTTTGGAGCGAATGCAGGCTGTGCAGCTATCCCAGAAGCCAGAACAACAAGAGGGATTGCTGCTTTCACTGCGCAGTGATCCCTCTTGCTGTTCTGGCTTCTGAGATTCAGATTTTTTTTTTTCTTGTTTTCCTCCTCCAAAAACTAGGTGTGTCTTGTGGTCTGGTGTGTCTTATAGAGCAAACAAAACGGTAGTTTTCCAGGAGGCGGGGAAAACCTGGTCTTTCCCAGAATCCTGTGGCTATGCTGCCACCTTGAGGCCAAAATATAAGCTGCCAATTGATCTGTCATCCTTTACAACAGCACTTTTAAAAATACAATTTCCTTGCACTTTCTTAGTGCATGCTAATCTAACCTGGAGAACAACGGCAGCTTTTAAGAGAGTTGAAAGTTATCTAAGAAGGTCTTTAATACCACAGTGTGACCATACACACAGAGAGAGAAAACCTCTTTTTGATCCATATCTGATCAAACAGGCTTAGCAAATTAATTTGATTTCCTCTCCAAGGAGCTCAAGGTGGTATACACAGTTCTCCGCCTCTTCATTTAATCTCCACAACAAGCCTGTGAGGTAGGCTAGGTTGAGAGGTGGTGACTGGCTTCCAGTGGCACCCAGTGCTCTTCATAAACAAGGGGCGATTTGCAAACCTGGTCTCCCAGCTCCTAGTCCGACTCAGTGGTTTTCAACCTTTTCGAGTCCACAGCTCCCTTGACCAACCACATCCTTTCTGCATCTCCCCTGTGGGAGCCACCAATTCCAGGGTTCAGAATGTAAGCCAGGGGTAGGCAACGTAAGGCCCATGGGCCGGATGCGGCCCAATCGCCTTCTCAATCCGGCCCGCGGACGGTCCAGGTATCAGCGTGTTTTTACATGAGTAGAATGTGTCCTTTTATTTAAAATGCATCTCTGGGTTATTTGTGGGGCATGGGAATTCGTTCATTTTTTTTTTTTCAAAATATAGTCCAGCCCACCACACGGTCTGAGGGACAGTTACAAGAAATAATTTCTAAACTATAATCAATAAAACAACGGCAAGCCACAGTACATGAAATAATACAATACAAATTAAGAAGCAGAGACTAGAGCAGGCCTTGCCTGATGGAGTCTCTCCCCTCACAGTTCTTCCTCCAGGCACAGCTCCCTTATGAGGACTGCTAGGGTGAGAGGGAGTAGAAGGCATCTCCCTATGTTTGAAGGTACCCAGATGTTTCTTTAAGAAGCAGGCTGGTTGTGGAACTGCTTCCTTGGTTCCACATTTCTGGCCCCATTTCCTCCCAGCTGTAGGAGAGCTGTTGAAAACTGCTGTGTTTTGTCTGGCTTTACTTATAGAGAGCAGCGGCAGATCAAACCTATGGGCACCTTGGGCGGCGCACGTGCCCTGTGCCCAGGGGCGGTGCCAACCGCCCACAGGGCAGGGTGAACCAGGCCAGGACGCTCCACGGGGCCTCGGAGGAGTCTGCCTGCCTCCTCCCACTCAGCCGCCCTACAGCTGGGGGAGAGGCGGCGGGCGGACCATTTGCAGAAGCACAGAGCCTGTGCACACCCAAGCCTTCTTCCCAGACACTGAGGTCCAGAACCGAGGGCCTTCTGGCAGTTCCCTCACTGCGAGAAGCCAAGTTACAGGGAACCAGGCAGAGGGCCTTCTCGGTAGTGGCGCCCGCCCTGTGGAACGCCCTCCCAGCAGATGCCAAAGAGAACAACTACCAGACTTTTAGAAGACATCTGAAGGCAGCCCTGTTTAGGGAAGCTTTTAATGTTTGATGCATTACTGTGTTTTAATATTTTGTTGGAAGCCGCCCAGAGTGGCTGGGGAAGCCCAGCCAGATGGGTGGGGTATAAGGGTATACATAAATTATTATTATTGTTGTTGTTATTGTTATTGTTATTGTTATTATTAGTCACCACGTCACTCCCAGGAGAGACGCATGGCTTGGGCGCGCTTCAGGCCCTGCAGTGAGTGCCACCCGGCATTTTGTCACACACACCCCCAGTGGTGACACTCCTAACGCACCCCCCTTCCTCGGCCCCGCTAGAGAGGCAGTTATAGACAAGAGGCGTCGTTTGGTGGATTGCACAGCCTTATGCGTTACAACATTCCTGCATCCACACTCCTTGGCATGCTCTGATGCAAGTGCTTGCAGTTCCACCTGTACAAACCTGAAAGGGAATTCTTCACAGCTCCCAAAACGTTGCACAGTCGAGGTTCTTTCCCTGATGTCAGAACACTTTATCTGAGTACAGTTTTATGGCACGCCGCTGCCATCTGCTGGACTGTTACGAGAGTAGCACAGAAGCATTTAAACTAGGGTGTAATCCACTCCCACACATCTGGATTTAGGAAACATATCTCCCTGATCAAAGCCTTGGTGCCTGTCTTTTTAGAAGTTAATTGCTGCCTCCTGCTCCCATTGCTACATCAAAGGAAAAGCTGGGAAATGCAAAGCTCTCAAAGCTCCCAAACTGGACCGCAGTCTGCATTTGTGGTATGCAAAACTGAATGCAACGAACTGGCTTCAAACAGTCAGTGAAACCCCATTTTTACTACCCTTCTAAGCCCAAAGATGGGAGGTGGGTGGCGCTGTGGGTTAAACCACAGAGCCTAGGGCTTGCCGATCAGAAGGTCGGTGATTCGAATCCCCGCGACGGGGTGAGCTCCCGTTGCTCGGTCCCTGCTCCTGCCAACCTAGCAGTTCGAAAGCACGTCAAAGTGCAAGTAGATAAATACCGTATTTTTTGCTCCATAACACTCACTTTTTTCCTCCTAGAAAGTAAGGGGAAAATTCTGTGCGTGTTATGGAGCGAATGCCTACGGATGGCGGGGGGATCTGCTGCAGTTGTGAGCAGAGGATCCATGGTTCCCCTTCCTTCCCTCCTCCGTGGCTCGCTTTGAAACAGCAACGCGGGAGAAGAGCCACTGAGTGGGGAGAAGAGAAGGACAGAGAGCCTGGTTACAAAGCACGGATCCACATGGATCCTCAGGATTTTTGCACTGGGTCACCCCAAATTCACCATCAGATCACATAGCATGCCCATGGCTACAGCTTGCACCAAAAAAATCATGCACCCACTGTTGCCTGGAGCCGCAGTGGTGCAAAAACGTGGTTACAAAGCATGGATCCGCATGGATCCTCAGGATTTTTGCATTGGGCTACCCCAAACTCACCATCAGATCACATGTCTGTGGCCACAGCATGAACCACAAAAATCATACATCCACTGTTTTGTTTAGAATATTTTTTTTCTTGTTTTTCTCCTCTAAAAACTATGTGCGTGTTATGGTCGGGTGCGTGTTATAGAGCGAAAAATACGGTAGGTACCGTTCCAGCGGGAAGGTAAATGGCGTTTCCATGCACTGTTCTGGTTCGCCAGAAGTGGCTTAGTCATGCTGGCCACATGACCCAGAAGCTGTACGCCAGCTCCCTCGGCCAGTAAAGCGAGATGAGCACTGCAGCCCCAGAGTTGGCCATGACTGAACCTAATGGTCAGTGGTCCCTTTACCTTTAACTAACTAACTAACTAACTAACTAACCAACCTATATATGGCCACTCAACGTCTTTGATATGAGGAACTGGCCATGTTGTAGGTGCCACATAATACTCATTCCTCCCTTATAAGAAATTGATGTTTTTGTGGGGCAGCCCCTTTGGAACTCCCTGCCTATTGACATCAAGAAGGTGCCATCACCTGTACTCTGCTTGGTGTTTGCCTAAAACATTTTTCTTTAGGCAAGCCCACCCAGCCACCGACTTGCATTTCAACCTTTTTGGCTCTTAATTTTAAATGCTCTTAATTATTTTAGACTGTTTTCACTGATGATTTCAATATTCCATGTAAAACAAGCAAATCTTTCTTTGTTCAATAAAATAAACAAATTGCCACGCGTGCCTTCTCCCCCACCCCAGGCAGCTTCAAATGACATCCGTTGCCCCCAAACAAGCCACATTAATTGCATTGCTCTCGAAGTCTTTTTCTCCCGTAGTCATGAACACCCAGCTGAAGTAGTTGCAGGTCCTCCGCCAACTGGCGATATCTTTTACATCCTCGGTCTTCTAATAATCTGTTAGCACCAACTGTTACTTCTCTGTAACTAAATTTACTTTCGAGATCTCCAAGGAGAAGCTCCTGGGCGGGATCCTGACTTTCATATCAGCTGTCATAACATGTAATTCAAAAGGAACCACACACACACACACCCTACTGAATTCTGCAAATATTTGAAAAGCAAGTCACTGCATGAAGACCTAATGCCGTTATGTTCAGCTTCGACGTTAAGTTCGAGTGTACAGTCAAACCTTGGTTCCTGAACGCCTCCCTTTTGGAACGTTTCGGCTCCCGAACGCCAAAAACCCGGAAATAGACAAGGAGTCACTGAAGAGAAGGCCTGTTCTCAGGTTGCAACCCTCTGGACCTCTCAAGGAGTAGGCACACGAAGGAGGGCCTCAGAGGATGATCTCAGTGTCCAGGTATGGAAAGAGGCGGCCCTTGTGGTTAGGCAAGCCAACAAGAAAACTGGTCCCAAGCTGTTAAGGGGTTTAAAAGTTAAAATTAACACCTTGAACGTGACCATCTAGATCAACATCAAGTGCAAGGGAAAGCGGTATATTATCTCCATCGCCTTATTTATTTATTTATTTATTTATTTATTTATTTATTTAGACAAAGAATAAAAATGGGCACCCCACCACAGAGACCATTCCATTGCAACTATCCAACCTCCCAAAATTTCAACACCTCTTGCGATGGTTTGACCCCTTTCCGTTTTAACAGTACAAATTCTACAAACACGTTTCATATCTCCTCACATCTTTGTTTTATTTATAATATTTATAAATCACCAACTCATTTTTTAAAAAAACAGTATGGTACCTCACAATGAAACCATTAAAATATCATAAAATACAGGAGAAGCTACTGACAGTGAATCACAGTCGTTCTCCAAAATGCTGGGGGACTGGACACAAAAACCTTTTAAGCAGGTTGACAAGATATCAAGATTGTAAGTGCCAGTCTGATTTCAACAGAAGAAACGTCTTCCTGGAAGATTTTGGGACAAATCGAGGGCAGGACTTCATCGCACAGCCCATAGTTAAACTACGGAACTCCCTTCTGCAGGAAGCAGTGATAGACGGCTTTAAACAAACAAATTCATGGAGAAAAGGACTATCAGTGGCTCCTGGCTGTGATGGCTTCGCTCTATGTTCACAGCTGGAGGCAGCAATGCTTTTGAAAACCAATTGCTGGGAGGGGCTGTTGTGCTCCTGTTCTGATCGCTGGTTTTTCCCCCAAGCATCTGATTGGCCACAGTGAGAACAGGAAGCTGGGCTTTGTTGTAAACAAAATCTGCCCTTTTCCCTTATGGGGTATCCAAGAGCCCATATAGAGTCCTTACGTACGTTCCCTATTGGTAGGAGAAAATAACAGAGGCCAACCAGAGAATACAGTGGTATCTCGGGTTACATACGCTTCAGGTTACAGACTCCACTAACCCAGAAATAGTACCTCGGTTTAAGTACTTTGCTTCAGGATGAGAACAGAAATTGTGCTCCGGTGGCACAGCAGCAGCAGGAGGCCCCATTAGCTAAAGTGGTGCTTCAGGTTAAGAACAGTTTCAAGTTAAGAAAGGACCTACGGAATGAATTAAGTACTTAACCTGAGGTACCACTGTATTGAGAAGCAAAGCAGCTAGTAAGCCTGATCTTTATTGATCTGTTGCAACAGGGTGCTCCTCTCACATGCAAGAAAGGAGGAGGAACCCAGAACCAAGGTGTGCCCATCCTTATATCCGTCCTTATATAGACATTTTAAATTGCCCACCCTGGAGTCCAAGACCACCCCCAGAAACATCATACATACATCTTGGAAGGGGTGTAGCTCAAGACCACCCCCCAGACACATCATACCTACATCACAGAAAGGGCGGTCTACAACAGAAATCTGAGTGCGTTGTTTACCTCCTGTCTGGCAGGTTACCTGTTAACGCTTACTTGATTGGATACCCTGGGGAGCCTGGCCAGACTTTTGTAATGACAAATACTTAGTTCCTGAGCCAGGTCACAGGCTCACCCTATTCACACACAGACATACCCTTAAGACAGGATTTGTGAAGGAAAAGACAATGGGGAGGCTTTTCCATTTTCCTTTGACCTTGCAGAGAAAACATTTGGTCAGTTTGGGAGCCAAAAATGGTTTCAGGTCAGTCTTCCTGTGCTGATCTATGTACGTGCTTGGTTGGTACGTTTATGAACATTTAATATATATCTAAGACCTTAAAATTCTTATCACAGCTTGATGACCATTTGGCCTTATCCACCAGCTTGTTCTTATGTTCTTATGTGAGCCTCCTCAGCCAAGGAAGCCCCAATTGAGGGTCAGTTTTGCTCACAACTCTAAGCGGTCCTTTCCGGCCACAGGCTGCCTTAGACAACTGCAGAAAGTCTCCTCCGATTGCTCAAATATCACCTACTCTCTTGAAGTTCAAAAGGCAGCATTCCACTTGCACACCTGTTTTGGTCTGGGCAATTGAAGGTGTTAATTGCCTTTTAGCAATTGCCCCGAAAGCAAAGCCCAGGGTTTGCATTTTAAGCCTTCGCTGAGCAAGGCCAAGGTCACGCCAGAGAGTGGTGAAATCCGATCCGAGGCTTCAATGGGCAAAGGCAGCCAGCTAAGCTGTATATGCTTCATAGCAGAGGCTTCGGGTTTCGCCATTAAATCTCACAGTGGCACATGGCACAGCTCCATAACCTGAGTGCGAATGCACGGGGCATGTGCATTTCCTTAGAAATCGAGGAACAGTTGCACTTGAAATTCTATTTCCTCCAGGCATGCGTTGCGGCATGGGTGGGTGACATTTAATCCGGCCTGCATCGCAAGCTGTTTTCATGGAGTTCAGAAGCTGCTGAATCCTAGCAGGAAGGGTCACCGGCAGGACTTCCGCTTTACATCCAGAAGATTCCCAGTTCAATCTCTGGCAGCTCCAGCTAGGCCTGGGAGTGACCAAGTCTGAACCCCAAGAGAGGTGCTGCCAGTCGGTATAGGTTAGAGTTGCCATACTGTCGTGTCCAGACATATGGCAACCCATGTCGCAAGGCGAATTGCCTTTAAAATACAGTGGTACCTCAGGTTACATACGCTTCAGGTTACATACGCTTCAGGTTACAGACTCCACTAACCCAGAAATAGTACCTCAGGTTAAGAACTTTGCTTCAGGATGAGAACAAAAATCGTGCAGTGGTGGTGCAGCGGCAGCAGGAGGCCCCATTAGCTAAAGTGGTGCTTCACGTTAAGAACAGTTTCAGGTTAAGAACGGACCTCCGGAACGAATTAAGTACTTAACCCGAGGTACCACTGTAGCTCAATTTTTTTGCAACAACTTTCGTTTCCAGATTTTCACTTTTTGAAATAAGGCAACCCTAGCTGAGCTAGATAGACCACTGGTCTAACTAGGTATAACTCAGTGTCCTAAGGTAAAGGTAAAGGTACCCCCTGACCATTAGGTTCAGTCGCGGACAACTCTGGGGTTGTGCGCTCATCTCGCTCTATAGGCCGAGGGAGCCGATGTTTGTCCACAGACGGTTTTTCCGGGTCATGTGGCCAGCATGACTAAGCCACTTCTGGAGAACCAGCAGCACACATAGCAGCACACTTCTGGTGAACCAGAGCAGATACCTTCCTACTAGAGCGGTACCTATTTATCTACTTGCACTTGATGTGCTTTCGAACTGCTAGGTAGGCAGGAGCAGGGACTGAGCAACGGGAGCTCACCCTGTTGCGGGGATTCGAACCGCCGACCTTCTGATCGGCAAGTCCTAGGCTCTGTGGTTTAACCCACAGCACCACCCACGTCCCAACTCAGTGTCCTAGGTTCCTGCGAAGAAGAAAAGAAGCATCAACGTTTTCTGGGTGTTGTAGTGGCAAAAAACAAATAAATCAGGGATGTCTGTCAGTCCAGCAGCACTACACCCCAAAGGTTTTGAAAATTATAAACTAATTTAACATATGTGGTGTAGGGAAGAAGAAAAAACTTTCCGGTGCCTAGCAGTGTCAGGATATCTGTGCTTCCTATTAGTATTTCTTCCAAATGGTTCCCTGCCCATTACAGATTATCAGTAAAATAATCTCAGCAATCATCACTATAATCTGCTCCTGTAAAATATTGTGGTTCCTTCCAACTCTACAATTCTATTATTAAAGGTGCCTAACTGTAATCATCACAAACTGTCGTTTTTGCAGCTCATTTAACCCCTACCTTACAATTTTCTCCTTTATACACCTACCGACTAAGGCTGCACACCAACGCAGTACTTTTAAAGCACATTTGTAGCACATTTTCTCCCTCTCATAGAATAATGGGCGCTATTTTGGATGCAAGCCAAAGGTTTTCTAAATGTACAAACACAAAAAAAGGAATTCCAAAACCATTTGAGAAATAACAGGTGTTATCCTACTTGTGCGGTAAAATATTCTGCATTCATTGTTACCTGAACCATGGATATAATGAACTGAAAGTGAGAACCAAAGGGGACAGTTAAGGACTTCTTGGTAGTAAGGGTGCTATCTTTCAAAAAGTGAAAGTCTGGACACAAAACTTGCTGACGGATGGCAACCCGCCCTGTGGAAAACGCTCCCAGGAGATGTCAAGGAGGTAAGTACCGTATTTTTTGCTCTATAAGATGCACCAGACCATAAGACGCACCTAGTTTTTGGAGGAGGAGAACAAGAAAAAAAATATTCTGAATCTCAGAAGCCAGAACAGCAAGAGGGATCACTGCGCAGCGAAAGCAGCGATCCTTCTTCCTGTTCTGGCTTCTGGGATAGCTGTGCAGCCTGCATTCGCTCCATAAGACGCACACACATTTCCCCTTACTTTTTAAGAGGGAAAAAGTGAGTCTTATAGAGCAAAAAATACAGTAACTATACAACCTTTAGAAGACACCTGAAGGCAGCCCTGCATTGGGAAGTTTTTAATGTTTGATGCTTTATTATATTTTTCCATATGCTGGAAGCCGCCCAGAGTGGCTGGGCGGGGCAAGGTAAAAATATTTACATGATGATGGTGATGACTGGTGAATATGACAATACAATGTATTGCAACAATAATGCATCAAAACACCTGTGAAACGAATCCATGCACCAATAATACAGAAAACATGTGGAATAAACTCATATTGGAGCCCCACCCCCAAAATGAACACTGCCTCTAATGCTTCTGAATGCTCTTGTGCTCAGATCTTGCTTATGAGCTTCTCACAGGCATGTGGCTGGTCTGTGATGGTCCCGGGGGCTAACTGAGAGGCGAGGTCCGAGTCCAGTTCGAGGTTGATGGTGCGGTATGGAGGGTGTCCGTCAAAGCTGTAGCTGGGTCCAAGGCGGGGAGTCGGGTGGGGTCAGGAACTCTGGCAGAAGAGCAGGACAGGGTGCCAGCAGGAACAGGCTAGCAACAACGTTGCTCCCACAACCTGGGACTGGGGCTGGCTGGCTTTTATCTGCCCCGAGGCATAGGGCGGCCCCAGTCCACAGGTGACTCGCCTCTCCTGGCCTGGAGGCGAGCACTCCTCCTGCAGGAACTTAGTTCCCTCCGCCTCTCTGCCCTGAGCCTCTGCAGCTCGGGAGAGGCTGGAGGGTTACTGGACCCAGAGGCAACCTCCGCTTCCCCAGACGGGGCTGAGAGTGGAGCACCTGCAGGCAATGGGTCCTCCATCACCTCCAGAGCCAGAGCAGACTCAGCTGGTGCCTGCACCTGAGGATCAGGCACAGGTGAGGACCCTTCAGGCTCAGGCCCCAGCCCCGGCTCAGCTGGTTCTGGAGGCAGGGACTCCTGTGCAGGCTGGGATTCCTCAGGTTCAGCCTCCGAGTCCGAATCCCAGGCCATCACATGGTCTCTGTGAGAAGAGGATGCTGGACTGGTTAGGCCACTGGCCTCATCCAGCAGGCTCTATCAAGCACTGGATAGTCTGAAAATACAAAATTGCCCCACAAAGCTGAATTTATACATATTTGAAAGCTGAACGTGTTGCAAAGTTGCTGATAAGATCTTGCACCGTTATTTTGTCAAAACCAATTAGAAATTGGGAGTTTATCAGTGAGTCTAATAGAGGAAGCTGCCATTGGTCCATATAGCTCTATATTGTCAACACGGACTGGCATCATCCCTCCAAGGTCTCTGATGGGGAGCATTCTCAAATCTAAAATGGTACTCTGCCACATTACCCAGACTTGCTTATATCCGCCTGGAGTAGGACAGTCGGTGAAAAATGAATGTAAAGAAATCCATCACCGACAGCGATTTGTTTACAGCTGCCCTGTCTTAAAACAGCGGAGCCGGTGTGCCCCTTCACCCAAATCTTTTGCTAACAATTCCCAGAATGCCTTGTTTGAATAACAAACTATTTTGCAAGCTAAAGCCAGCCTAGCGGGGGAAAGTAACTCCTGCCATCAATAACAACAAACAAACAAACAGCAAAGAATGCTGCTGGACCTCAGAGGCTAACAGATTTAATGTTACACCACCCGTGCACAAACCCACTGGAAGAAGCAAAGATCACCAGTGTTGAAGCAATGATTCTTCAACAACATCTTCGTTGGGCTGGTCTTGTTGTTTGAATGCCTGGTTATCGTCTTCCAAAGCAGCTACTCTATTCTGAACTTTAAAAATGGAAAGCGTAATGCTGGTGGTCAACAAAAGAGGTTCAAAGACTCTCTCAAGGCAAATCTTAAAAAATGTAGTATAAACACCGACAACTGGGAAACACTTTAGCCTGCGAGCGCTCCAATGGGAGAACAGCCTTTACCAAAGGTGTCATGGGCTTTGAAGACACTCGAACTCAGGGCGAAAGGGAGAAATGTGCTAAGAGGAAGGCACACTTAGTAAACCCTCCTGCCCGGAAACCAATGTCCCCACTGTGGAAGGACATGTGGATCCAGAATTGGCCTCCACAGTCACTTACGGACTCACTGTTAAGACTGTGTTCATGGAAGAGAATCTTACTCAGCTACGAGGGAACGCCAAAGAAAAGAAGAGGAGCACATGTTTTGCTGCTGTTCTCCTTTGAGAGCCAGTGTGGTGTAGTGGTTAAGAGCGGTAGTCTCGTAATCTGGGGAACCGGGTTCGTGTCTCCGCTCCTCCACATGCAGCTGCTGGGTGACCTTGGGCTAGTCACACTTCTCTGAAGTCTCTCAGCCCCACTCACCTCACAGAGTGTTTGTTGTGGGGGAGGAAGGGAAAGGAGAATGTTAGCCGCTTTGAGACTCCTGAAGGGGAGTGATAAAGCGGGATATCAAATCCAAACTCCTCTTCTTCTTCTACCTTCGCCTTGCAGGAGGTTTAAGATATCCTTCTCAGCTTCTGCTGGCTGTGGCTGATGTGAGTTGTAGTCCCAAGACATCCACAGGGCACCAGCTTGGGGGAGATGGTTGTAAGATTTCACTGCTTTGCAAAGGGCAGTTCTGCAAATTAATAACGTTTGCTTCAATCCGTGTTTGCTGTGCACTTTTTTTCTTTTTCTTTTTAAGTGCTCTCGCTTCTTTCAGCCCAGTAAATTTCCACTCCTCTGCCATTTGCAGCACTTGTCTGCTGGCAGAACCTGCTGTGACCTTTATGGGCGGGGCAACGGGTTGTGTCATCGTTTAATGTTTATTTGCATTCCACACCAGCTCTCCACATTCCTGGGACAGGGGAGCTAAACTGGATTAGGGGGTGGGGGATAGAGCAGAGAACAGCAGCAATGAATAGGAGGAGGAATGAGCAGAAACTAGCCATATTTTCTACCTTGTGCACTTCCAACATGCCACGGGAAGACGTGGTCACTCTTCTGCACTTTTAAAATCCCCATCCCTTCCCACAAATTATTATTATTATTATTAATATCTCACCCATCTGGATGGGTTTCCCCAGCCACTCTGGGCGGCTTCCAACAAAATATTAAAAAACAGTAATGCATCAAACATTAAAAGCTTCCCTAAATGAGTGTGTGTGCTCCTGTCATGAGAAAAAACTGCTCCTTTTCCCTTATGGGGTACCCAAGAGCCCAGATAGAGTCCTTTTGTAGGTTCTCTATTGGTAGGAGAAAATAACAGAGACCAACCAGAGAATATCGAGAAGCAAAGCAGCTAGTAAGCCTGATCTTTATTAAAGCTGTTGCAACAGGGTGCTCCCCTCACACGCAGGAGGACGGAGGAGGACCCAGATCAAAGGTGTGCCCACCCTTATATAGACTTTTTTAATTGCCCACCTTTCAAACTCCAGACCACCCCCAGAAACATCATACATATATCACAGAAGAAGAAGATCCCAGGATCACCTCCCCCAATATATCATACATATATCACAGGGGGCAGTCTGAAACAGAATCCTGAGTGTGTTGTTTATCTCCTGCCTGCCATTTACGTGATTGCATTATCTGAGTTTTGGCCACTCTTTTGTTATTGTTGTTGTTATTTAGTCATGTCCGACTCTTCGTGACCCCATGGCCCGAACACGCCAGGCACTCCTGTCTTCCAGTGCCTCCCACAGTTTGGTCAAACTCATGCTGGTAGCTTCGAGAACACTGTCCAACCATCTCGTCCTTTGTCGTCCCCTTCTCCTTCTCTTTACCAACATCAGGGTCTTTTCCAGGGAGTCTTCTCTTCTCATGAGGTGGCCAAAGTATTGGAGCCTCAGCTTCAAGATCTGTCCTTCCAGTGAGCACTCAGGGCTGATTTCCTTCAGAATGGAGAGGTTTGATCTTCTTGCAGTCCATGGGACTCTCAAGAGTCTCCTCCAGCACCATAATTCAAAAGCATCAATTCTTCGGCGATCAGCCTTCTTTATGGTCCAGTTCTCACTTCCATACATCACTACTGGGAAAACCATAGCTTTTAACTATACAGACCTTTGTTAGCAAGGTGATGTCTTTCGTTATTATAACTACTTAATTCCTGAATCCAGGTCACAGGCTCACCCTATTCATACCTGAAATGTGCCCTTAAGGCAGGATTTCTGAGCACAGAGACAATGGGGAGATTTCCCATTTCCTTCGACCTTGCAGAGATATCCCTGAGGTCATTTTGGGAGAGAGAAAATGGTTTCAGGACTTTTCTGTGGGTTTCAGACTGTGGTTTACATATTTGAATGTGTTTGCTTGGTACATTTATGAACATCTATTTTATATATGTGAAAGACCTTAAAATTCTTATAACATTCCCATGACGCATAGATGAGGACTTTGCACGTCGTATGTGCTATATTCATTTCCTTTACAATTGTGTGCAATGCACGGGCTTTTGAAGCTTGGTTTCACACTGGTGAAACCAGGGAGGGTTAGAAGTTAGGGGAAGAGCACTGGCTCTGCATACAAAATATCCCAGGTTTAGCGCCCAACATCTCCTGGTAGGGCCAGTGGCCGGGGTGGGAGAGGACTCCTGCTTGAAATCTTGAAGAGAGGCTGTCAGTCAGTACTGAGCTTGATGGACGTGCCTGCACACAAAAGCTCATACCAATAACAAACTTAGTTGGGACGCAGGTGGCGCTATGGGTTAAATCACAGAGTCTAGGACTTGCCGATCAGAAGGTCGGCGGTTCGAATCCCCGCGACGGGGCGAGCTCCCGTTGCTCGGTCCCTGCTCCTGTCAACCTAGCAGTTAGAAAGCACGTCAAAGTGCAAGTAGATAAATAGGTACCACTCCGGTGGGAAGGTAAACGGCATTTCTGTGCACTGCTCTGGTTCGCCAGAAGCGGCTTAGTCATGCTGGCCACATGACCCGGAAGTCGTACGCCGGCTCCCTCGGCCAATAAAGCGAGATGAGAGCTGCAACCCGAGTTGGCCACGACTGGACCTAATGGTCAGGGGTCCCTTTACCTTTTTAAGATGCTACTGGAAGGAAATTTTTTAATTTGTTTCGACTATGGCAGACCAACACGGCTACCTACCGGTAACTACCAAGGACACCGTTATTGTCATCAGAAACCATTCTCTTGCACCATACCCAGAAATATAAAACAAAGCAGTGTTTGCACTGTAAAAAGTTACAGGATTTTCCTGGAGGCTATGGTGCGTACAGGGATGCAGGTGGCGCTGTGGGTTAAACCACAGAGCCTAGGACTTTCTGATCAGAAGGTCGACGGTTCAAATCCCCGTGACGGGTTGAGCTCCCGTTGCTCGGTCCCTGCTCCTATGAGGCATACACCGATCAGAAATAAAGCTGTATGTCTGCCCCAAATATTTCGCAGGTGCAAAGAGTGTTTAGAACGGGATTGCGTGTAACTGCTGGGATCCCATCATGAGCACATATCATGATGAGCGCACAAGAAAAAGAACGTCAAACTACAGAAACATTTTGTGCCACTTCTATCAGAAGAGACTTCTGGGTCACAGCACCACCTGTGTTTTCTGCATCCTTCCTGGGGATTTCCAGACGGTCCATGGGCAAACAAGTATAATCTTCAACACAGAGCTTAGAAAGCAATCCTTTCTTTTTTTTCTTCCCCGCCTTCATTATCCTCATTATAGCAGCAGGACTGGGCCAGAGGAGGGAAGGTGCTGTTTTAGGGAAGGAACAAAGGCTTATCGGACAAAGGCACTCTGGAGTCATAATTGCTACTATGGCAACCAGATGGCTTGTAAATAATTGAGGCTGAATGAATAAAGTAAAATAAAAACCAGCCCTTTTGTGGGCACACGAGGCAGGGTGCACTGAAGGTTTTAATGTGAACAAAATAGCAAGCAGGTGCCAAGGATTAAAGAGAGAAAAGGGGGCACGAGGCAAAGAAAATGTTTAACAAACAAGTAGAAAACATAAAAGAAAGCAGCAACTGGAAGCTGATCAGCAAGCAAAACTGCAATTAATTATTATTATTATTGCTACTTAATATTTTTTCACATTTCTTGACTACCGTTCGGTGTCCTGGGGCAGGTTACAACAATGCAAAAATGCAATATTATAATCCGTTAAAACAATTTACAATAACAATGAGTAGGATTTGTCCTGTAGATATATATTTCAGGTGTCAAAGGCCAGAGAGGGAAAGAGCCATATAACTGACTCCATGTATAGATATATGAAATTTTTTTATGTATGTTTGTTGTTGATGTTTTTACCGTTAAATCTCTTTGAGATGTTTCATATGACAATGTCATATGGTAAATATTTAATGGGATTAATATACTTTACCATTAAATTCTCAAAGCGGTTTACATAAAATACCGAATACAGTATACATTAAAATTAGCCATAAAATCTGATGTTGGCCTAGATCCTTTCAAAATAAAAACCAGCAGTTATAAAAAATATAATTACAAAGTAAGATGACATGCTGAAATACATGTCAAATTTTAATGTCTCGGTAGGCTTGCTGAAGCAAAGAAGGGTTTTAGTGAGCCAAAAACAGTACATTGAAGGTGCCTGGCAAATATCAATATGCAGGGAGTTCCCAAGTTGCTGCCCAAATGAAGGATCTATTCCTTTCAAGGACAGAACGAACAACTCGTAGCACTTTTAAAAAAGACAGGTCCTCAGATCTAGAGTTTGTTTCTTTATACATTTATTTTTATATATCTTTCCCCCAAAGCACAGGAAATCTGCAAGCTTGATGCTCTGTGAGCTCAAAGGGTTATTTTGCTAGTTTTATACAAGCATAAGGTTGCTGTTATGTACTGAAGTTCTCACCCTGGGCCAGCATACCGTATTTTTCGCTCTATAGGACGTACCAGACCACAAGACGCACCTAGTTTTTAGAGGGTGTTGTGGGGGTTAAATATTACTATCCCCAGCTAAGGCCGAGTGATTTGCCTAAGATCACCACGCTTGGCACCATCCTACACTCTGGCCATTAAAGTGCAAATGTGACGGAGGACCAAAACACAGCTAGGATGTATACAAACCATATGTTTAAAGCACATTCTCGCGCAAAGAATCCTGGGATCTGTAATTTACTCCTTGCAGAGCTACAATTCCCAGCACCCTTAACAAACTACAGTTCCCAGGAATCTGGGGGTGTGGGAATGTGCTTTAAATGTATTATGTGCACAGCCCTAATTAACTACTATAAGGAAAAGGTTCTTCATTTATTGGGAACTTAAGAGCCCTGCTGGATTTGAACACAGGACCTTCTGGTGCAGCTTCTCCACAGCAACCAGACATTTGCTTCTAAGACGCTTGTAAGCAAAGTATGGTGGCAAACCGCGCCCCCCCCCCATGAAAGCCGTTCTCTCAGCATAGGCAAACTTGGCCCTCCAGCTGTTTTGGGACTACAACTCCCATCATCCCTAGCTAACAGGACCAGTGGTCAGGGATGATGGGAGTTGTAGTCCCAAAACAGCTGGAGGGCCTTTGTACATCTTTGCTAGCCTTGCTGGGTTAAGATACCACCTATACATAATTTTTAATATATTTTCCTTCACGGTCACACAAGCGGTAAATTTTACTCCTATGTTCCATAGCTTTAACCGTTTATCATATTCAATACTATAACCTAGGTAACAGTAATAATTATGATAACCATTATTTGTACCCCGTCCATCTGACTGGGTTGCCCCAGCCACTCTAGGTGCTTCCAACATATATAAAAACATAATAAAACATTTCACAATGTCACAAGTAAATAAATCTGAGATGAATAAAACAAGACCGTGCCTACGAATGCTCATGCCACAAAAACTGTGTTCATCTTTTAACTTCCACAAGACTCTTTCTTGTTTTTATAATATTTGCTTCCCATTAGTCTAACTTATAATGTGTCTTATATGCATACACACACGTCCACTTACAATCAGGAAATTGTAGCTTGGCAAATGAGGTGCAAACTCCCTATTAGATGTCACATGCTCTGATCACAAGACTACAGTTCCCAGAATCCTTTGCAGTCAAGGAATGCTGGTTAAACCTGTTCAAGCCAGATACAGTATTGTAAAACACTCCCTTCGCCCTCAGCGCTTGCACTTGTTTTGATTTGAAACTGCAGTTCCTAGAAGGGCCAGCAAGTGGCATAAACTCTTTATCTCAGTTTACCAGCTACACTGTGATTAGTGCTATATTCAAAATAAAAGAAAATGTGGCTACACATCACTTCTGTTTATGCTAATGACAGTTGGCCTCCTGCTCACCTGCTCCTATCGGATAAGACAGCCACTTTCATTTATCTTCTTGCATTTATACAGAAGTCAGTGAAACTTCAACCCCCTAAGTACTGGGAGAAAGACAATCCCTGACATGGAGAGTGAAGGGTTTCTGAGACACAACAGTTAACGGGTGGGGAACCTGTGGCTCTCCAAATGTGTTGTTGTTGTTTAGTCGTGTCCGACTCTTCGTGACCCCCTGGACCAGAGCACGCCAGGCGCTCCTGTCTTCCAGTGCCTCCCGCAGTTTGGTCAAACTCATGCTGGTAGCTTCGAGAACACTGTCCCACCATCTCGTCCTCTGTCGTCCCCTTCTCCTTGTGCCCTCCATCTTTCCCAACATCAGGGTCTTTCCCAGGGAGTCTTCTCTTCTCATGAGGTGGCCAAAGTATTGGAGCCTCAGCTTCTGGATCTGTCCTTCCAGTGAGCACTCAGGGCTGATTTCCTTCAGAATGGATAGGTTTGATCTTCTTGCAGTCCATGGGACTCTCAAGAGTCTCCTCCAGCACCATAATTCAAAAGCATCCATTCTTCAGCGATCAGCCTTCTTTATGGTCCAGCTCTCACTTCCATACATCACTACTGGGAAAACCATAGCTTTAACTATATGGACCTTTGTTGGCAAGGTGATGTCTCTGCTTTAGGATTCTTAATTTCCATCATCTCCAAACAACATTGCCAATGGTCAAGGATAATCATAGAACTGTAGAAGGGACCCTGGGGGTCTAGTCCAACCATCTGCAACACTGCAATGATGATAGGAGTTGCAGCCCTGTGACGTTCCCAATAGAATAATAATAATAATAATAATAATAATAATAATAATAATAATAATAATTTATTTATACCCCGCCCATCTGGCTGGGTTTCCCCAGCCACTCTGGGTGGCTTCCAACAAAACACTAAAATACAATAACCTATTAAACATTAAAAGCTTCCCTAAACAGGGCTGCCTTCAGATGTCTTCTAAAAGTTTGGTAGTTATTTTTCTCTTTGACATCTGGTGGGAGGGCGTTCCACAGGGCGGGTGCCACCACCGAGAAGGCCCTCTGCCTGGTTCCCTATAACCTGGCTTCTTGCAGCAAGGGAACCTCCAGAAGGCCCTGGGCGCTGGACCTCAGTGTCCAGGCAGAATGATGGAGGTGGAGACGCTCCTTCAGGTATACTGGATCCCCAAGACAGGTAGTCCCTGGGTTCTAATCTCTTGACTACTTTAGTCACCCATTTCTGGATGGAAGTTTCTTCCCAAATCCCAGATAGCAACTGGGATAAGTAGAGCTAAACTGCTCTGCTCTGCCAACTCCCAGCGCGTGGTTGCCTAAGGTGTGTGCTTCAGCTGTCCTAAACTGTTAATTGTGGATACAGCAGTATGCAAAATTAGAACGTGCATGCATAAAATGGAAATCTTTCAAAATATGTGCCATGGGTGTAGGGATTTCACGCCTGGCCTGGCAACTTTTAATGAGAAGCCAGAGGAGGAGGAGGGAGCTAGGGAAACTACCTTTCCTATGAGCTGACAAATTACAACAGCTGCTAAAATAGCCCCGAGGGTTTAAGATAAGAAACTTGTATGGCTGGGTAGTTAGCAAGATCTCCAGAGGAGTCAGGCTGAGGACAACTGCAGGATTTGTGAGCTCCAGGCAACAGACTTTAAACCAGACGCTCTCACTATGGATCTCCAGGGATGACGAGAGGGAATGGGTGGGGTCATAGGTTCATCGAGTTGTAGAGTTGGAAGGGGCTCCTGAGGGTCATCTGGTCCAACCCTCTGCAATGCAGGAATCTCAGGGTCATTTGAGAGGGCAGATATGAGAGGGACTGAGTACAGCTGGAAGACTAAACAAGTTAAGGGCATGTAAAGCAGCAATACAAGCGTCTCATGTTATGCCTCTGTCCATGGCTACCTCCAGGCCTACCATACAAACATCTCCTAGCATTTCCAATGACCCTTGCCCTTCCTTCCTTCCTGCTCTTTATGTGCGAGAAGCCACCTTGATTATCTTCAAATCCAGTAGGTTTTGGAGGGAGCGGTGGTGCTATGGTCTAAACCAGTGAGCCTCTTGGCTGGCCGATTGGAAGGTCGGCAGTTCAAATCTGCCTGATGGAGTGAGCTCCTGTTGCTCTGTCCCAGCTTCTGTCAGTCTAGCAGTTCGAAAGCATACCAGCACAAGTAGATAAATAGGTACTGCTGCAGTAGGAAGGTAAACTGCATTTCTGTGCTCTCTGGTTTCCGTCATGGTGTCCCATTGCACCAGAAGCGGTTTCATAATGCTGGCCACATGACCTGGAAAAGCCATCTGTGGGGATGAACACCAGTTCCCTCAGCCTGAAAGCGGAGAAGAGTGCTGCACCCCATAGTCAAATTCGACTGGATGTAACCATCCAGGGATCCTTTACCTTTACCTGAATGCAGAAGGTTGAAAGTTCAATCCCCAGTGACTCCAAGTAAGTTTGTGAGAGACCCGTCTGAAAACCTGGACAGCTCCTGTCAGCCAGTACAGACCAGGGTGGTCCAATGCCCAGTCCCAGCCCTTGGCAACATTTGACACCCCCCCCCCAAGCGCTTGTGCCACCTTCCCAAAGCCGAGTAAGCAAGGTGCTGACCTTAGGGAAGGAGGCGTAAGAGATCTGAGAGAACCCTAGAGTCCTCCTTGCCAAAGCCGAATTCAGAGGTCTCCAAACTAAGGCCCGCGGGCCAGATAAGGCCCAAGGGACTCGTTTATCCGGCCTGCGGTGACCGCCGCTGCCACCACCTGCTCTTACCGGTGCTGTGCTGCGCAGCTGCCCACTTTCAGGTCGGAGGAGCACCAGAAATAGCCTGTGCACATGCCTAAGTGTTATTTGCACATGCGCGTTATTTCCAGTGCACATCCGGGTTGGAAGAGGCCCGTGCACATGCGCACAAGCTATTTCCGGTGCTCCTTCAACCCAGCAGTGCACCAGAAATAGCATGTCCGGACGTGTATGGGCACGCGCTCCCCCACCCTCTGGCCCACTGCACGATCTCGGCGCTGGATACACCAGCCCAAGGCACGGTAAGTTTGCTGACCCCTGGCATAATTAGCACCTTCCCAGGGCTCTAGTACCCTGCCAGAGCGTCGGGACTATGAGGAGGGGTGAGAGGCACCAGCCGGAAAAGCCCCAAGGGAAATCCCAGAGAAGGAAGACTCAGAGTCCAGGGATTGGTGATGGAACACTGAGGAGAGGGGTCAGAGGGAGAAGCTTGGGAGGAGGTACTGTCTTCTTGTATTTTGTGCACATCAGTGATGGTATAGACATACCGTATTTTTCGCTCTATAGGACGCACCTGACCATAGGACGCACCTTGTTTTAGAGGGGGAGAACAAGAAAAAAAATTTTCTCCCCCTCTCTGCTCAGTGCCCCTTCAGCGAAGCGGCAGGAGAAATGGAGCCCGTTCCATTTCTCCTCCTGCTTCGCTGAAGGGGCGTTACACAGCTCTCCCTCTCTGCTGAACCCGGGAGAGTCTTGCTCTCTTGGCTTCAGCAAAAGGAATCTGAAGCCTTCGGAGCACAGTGTGAGTTCCCACTGCGCTCCAAAGGCTTCAGGCGGCTATCCCTGAAGCCTGGAGAGCGAGAGGGGTCGCGCTTTGGAGGCTTCGCGTTGCTATCGCTGAAGCCAAGGAGCCTGCATTCGCTCCATAGGACGCACACACATTTCCCCTTAATTTTTGGAGGGGGGAAAGTGTGTCCTATAGAGCGAAAAATACGGTAAAAAGAATCCAATGAAGACCACACTGTAGAAGGAAATATTTATAGCCATTCTGAGTGTCTCTTGGGCTAGCAATAAGGAAAGAAAAACATCTGGCTTTTCTTTCAAATATTAGTAAAAGAAAAGCAGAGCTTTTATCACCATTAATTATGGTGAGATCTGTTATCATAAATAGCTCAGGTGGTAGAGCATGGGACTCTTAATCTCAGGGTCGTGGGTTCGAGTTCCACGTGGGGCAAGATTCCTGCATTACAAGGGGTTGGACTAAATGACCCTTCTTGTCCCTTACAATTCTATGATTCTATGCTCTTGCCTTTTGGAAATGAACTAACCCTACAAAAGGCTAAAAGCCAAGTAAGAGACATATTTCAAACAGATTGTGTGAATCAGCCCTTGGGACTCACTGAGACAAAAACCCTCCTTGGGTGTGGGATCAGAAGTTTCTGCCGATTTCCAGCTTGTGCCAAGATTATGACCTTCAAATTATGGAGCTGCTGAGTCAACATCACAAGGTCTACTGTAGTCCGCAGAGTAATGCCCATTGTTTGATGACCTAGCTAGCAGGATGGAAACCAAGCTCCACCTACACATTCTTAGGAAAAGTCCCATTCCCCAAAGAGCTTTAGCTCAATGGCAGAGCACATGCTTGCATGCAGAAGGTCCCATGTTCAATTCCCAGCATCTCCAGGTAGGCATGGAGGAGATACTACTTATTCTGTGAACCGCCCTGAGACTCCCGGGTACAGGGCAGTATATAGATTCAATCAATCAATCAATCAATCAATCTTCTTCTGCCGACTCTTCTCCCTGGTCACGGATTCTGCTCGTCATTTCTGCCAATCCCATACAATTTAAGGACTATTTACAGAAATAAGGAATGTTGATGGTGTTGGATTGAAATTGAGTGGTTTCTAGCTGTAAGATTATAAATGAATATAGATGGGAAAAAAGGGTTTGAAAAATAAGGTAATAACAAAGCTGTAATGCTTTAAATGAAGGATTTGCTGAACAAATAATCTTAATTGGAATACAAGGAGGAGAAGTATGGGGAGGTCTGAGAAATTTGTTATTGAAAAGTACGTTTTATGAACGATATGCCTTTTTTAATGTTTTTGTTTGTTCTGTTTTTGTTTGTTTGTTTAAAAAATTGGAAAACTTAATAAATATTTTTTTAAAAAAATCAATCAATCAATCAATCAATCTATAATATAATATAATAATAATCAGTGTAGACAATACTGAACAGGAAGAACCAATGGTCTAACTTCCCATCTTCCTCAGAGTAACACTATGAAAGCCTATTCTTAATCCATGGTCCTAGTGCCCTCTAGTCTCCAATCTGCAATAGAGGTACAATCAGAAAGGTCAAGTTTAAAGAACTGGCAACCTAACGTGCATGGAACAAAAATTAAGTGTTTAATGTAGGCAGAGTGCTGACGTTGAGAGGCTTGCTCAAGGCCAATTAATGACTCAGAAATTTGGGACTTCCCCTCTCACGTTCCCAAGACACAACGTACTAGCTCTCCAGATTTAGTAATTCTAAACCTTCTCTGTTTTCAGTTCCCATTCCCAGAGGGAGAAGTTCAAGGTGCTGGTCCTGGTGTATACAGCCTGGGACTAGGATATCATAAAAGGTAGCTTCATCCTTTATATATTCAACCAAAATCTATACTCCATAAGCGAGAGAGCCTTTCGCAGATACCACCCTATCAAGAGCCCCGTTCTGTAAGTTGCAGGGATGCAACCTGCCCTTTAGAAGTTGCCCCAGACCATTGGGACAGCTCAGTCAGTAGACAAGAGACTCAATCTCGGGGTTGTGGTGGGGCAAAAAAATCTGGTATTGCAGAGAGTTGGACCAGATGACCCTCACAGCCCCTTCTAAGCAGCGTTTGAAATTCACCAGGCACATTTTGCACCTGGCTATCTGTCACTTGCAACCAAGTGAAGATGCCCAGGTGCCAGGATAGCACCTCATGTCTCTGTCATTTGTTGTTGTTGCTGTTTAGTCGTTTAGTCGTGTCCGACTCTTCGTGACCCCATGGACCAGAGAACGCCAGGCACCTCTGTCCTCCACTGCCTCCCGCAAGTTTGGTCAAACTCATGCTGGTAACCTCGAAAACACTATCCAACCATCTTGTTCTCAGTCGCCCCCTTCTCCTTGTGCCCTCCATCTTTCCCAACATCAGGGTCTTCTCCAGGGAGTCTTCTCTTCTCATGAGGTGGCCAAAGTACTGGAGCCTCAGCTTCACGATCTGTCCTTCCAGTGAGCACTCAGGGCTGATTTCCTTCAGAATGGAGAGGTTTGATCTTCTTGCAGTCCATGGGACTCTCAAGAGTCTCCTCCAGCACCATAATTCAAAAGCATCAATTCTTCGGCGATCAGCCTTCTTTATGGTCCAGCTCACCTGGGGATCCTTGGATCTTGACTGTTTTCATACACTAGCAACACATCCGACAGCATTCTACCCATTATATTTTATCTGAAAAACCAGAATGAATTTCAGGAACCCAAATGTCACCTTGAAAAATACGACTTTCGAGCCGACCAGGCATTCCATTTGGGCAACTATAACCCTGGTTTGAGGAGCCATTTGGCACCTAGTTTACATATCTGAGTTTCTAACACTGCAATTCTACGACAAGCAGACAGGCACCATCTCTACTACCCTTGCGGCATCTATGGGAGACTTTCCTTTTCTAGCAAGCCTTTTAAATGGCTTCCAATTCCAGTCTAGATCTGTACTGGAACTGAAACTGTTTTTATTTATTTGTTTATTTTTATTTTTTTGCTTAACAGGTTCATCATCATCATCATTATTATTATTAAAGATTTTCTTGATTTACAGAAGTATGTGTAGTGTCTCTCGTATTTTTTCCATGTAACATTTTTACAAATCCATTTCATTTGTTGAGACATTGGGGGGGGAGGGGGGAAGATAGGTGGGGGTGGGGTCAGGTGGCAATGTTTCTATTATGCTTAATGTATGTAGGGTTTGGTGTCAGCGTTGCTTGTGCTGTTCACTTGTGTTTCTTTGGTGGTGAGAGAGGTTGGGGTTGGCCTAGGGTGTGGCTGTTCATTTGTGGTTGGCTGTGGTGATCTTTGTTTTCGTGTGTGTGTGGGGTGGGTGGGTGTTTTGGATCAGATTAGCCATACTTGATTTGTATGCTGTTGGTGGATTATTGTCATTATCTTGTTGGGCTGTATATGTGATAAAGGGGAGCCATACCAGGGTGAAGGCGTCTTCTTCTGTTTGTCCCCATGTCAGTTTCAGTTTATTGGTTAATTTTTCTAGTAGGGCTGTTTCCCGTACTATTTGGTAGCATTGGTCCATGCTTACTCCTGACAGGTCTCTCCAGTGTCTGGTTATGGTGTTTCTGGCTGCTGAAAGTAGGTGAGTCTGAAACTGTTTTTATATGTTTTGATTGTTAAATCACCCTTGAGATGTTTCACAGGAAAGTATTAGTCAATAAAATAAGGACTGTTCAGGCCCAGGATGAAAGATGAGCACCTGTCATGTTATTCTGTCTTAGCAATGCTCTCTGGCGTGTAGCATTAGGAGGTTTAAGTTGAGACTTATCAAAAGCAACCCGTAAGACCCACCTTGGCCACCAGGAAAACAATAGTTGCCTTCTTCACTTCTGAAGCTGCTCTTATTGCAACGGACAGAGGGGACCAAATAGCCCTTCCGCTGAACAAGTATTCATATTAGCAAAAGTGCCAAGCTATTGAAATTCAAAAAAACATGGAGGCAGCAATTGAAAAATATGAATTGGTGCTGCTCAGCCTCATGTTACTATCTGCTCAAGTGGCTATTTTTTGCGTTTTGAGCTCACTGCTGCTTGCTTTAATGCAGTTGTTATCGGAGATCGTTAAGTCCCATAATAAAACACATTAAAATGATACTGCAAGTCACCGTAAGTGTATTTATTAGCAAAGAGGGATCTAAATAGTTCTTTAAAGCAGGGGTCAGCAAAATTTTTCAGCAGGGGGCCAGTCCACTGTCCCTCAGACCTTGTGGGGGGCTGGACTATATTTTGGAAAAAAAATGATCAAATTCCTATGCCCCATAAATAACCCAGAGATGCATTTTAAATACAGTGGTACCTCAGGTTACATACGCTTCAGGTTACAGACTCCACTAATCCAGAAATAGTACCTCGGGTTAAGAACTTTGCTTCAGGATGAGAACAGAAATTGTGTGGCAGCGGCGCAGCGGGAGGCCCCATTAGCTAAAGTGGTGCTTCAGGTTAAGAACAGTTTCAGGTTAAGAACAGACATCCAGAACGAATTAAGTACTTAACCCGAGGCACCACTGTAAAAGCACACATTCTACTCATGTGAAAACACCAGGCAGGCCTCACAAATAACCCAGAGATGCATTTTAAATAAAAGGGCACATTCTACTCATGTAAAAACACGCTGATTCCTGGAACGTCCGCGGGCCAGATTTAGAAGATGATTGGGCCAGATCTGGCGCCTGGTTTGCCTACCCATGCTTTAGGATTGCCACCCTGCTCTTCAGCCAAATGGACATAGAATGAAAATAAAAAGACAAGACATGAAAGGAAGAGAGGAGGCAGGAAGAGGAAAACATGAAAACTCACCCACCAATCCTTGTTGGTAAATTGCAAACATATACTCAATTCTTGGCCAAGATGAAGTAATGTCATATCATTTTTTTTTATGTTATAAGTATCAGGTACCATGCTGGCTGCTGGGAAAACAGAAACCATGAGATGTGTTTCCAAAGTGTTTGATGAGATAAAACGAAAGTGAGAGCAAATGAGAATTTGTTTATGGGATAAGAATCACTGAGTGTGAAGAAAAAGTGCTTAATTGTCCCCACACCTGGTGATTCTCCCTTTTAAATAGTCATAGATGACAACCTTGCTGGAGAAACTGACTTCTCTGCAATTTTCTCCCTTCATACTCCTTAGTATTATGGGGCAAACACGGAGTTTACAACCCTAAGGGATCCAAAATAAATGTTATTTTCACAACAGGCACTACCGCTTCATTTCCCAGCCACACAGCAAAGAACATCAAATATGTTTGCCGCCGCCTCCCAAAAAAACCCATTAAATGGAATACATGTGGCAACACTTGCTGTGCAATGACTCTCGTTCACACTGCGAGTTGTGCTTCATGACACACCCTTCAAGTAGGAAAGTAATGTCTATAGCATTCCTAGCCCTTCCTGCTAAAACAGACACAAGTTAGAAGCCGAGAGGCATTTTTCTGTGTGCAGGAAGAATGTGAAGGGTGGAACAATTCTAAGTGACAAATGAAAAAGGCTTTAATGTACTGTCCCGTTCTGGAACCAGGCAAAATGAGCTCAAGCCGTTGCATCCAATACTAGTGGAATATACTTCATTGTAGTGCATATCGTATCCATCTCTGTGGCTTTTCTCTCCTGCTATTCCATTTTAAAAGCCCTGCAAGAAACAAACGTTTGCAGCCCAGGCTACAAAAGAGACACACTATTCCTTTGAAGAAGCACAGGAAATAATACACTTCCCCCTCTTTTAACCTCACACCAACCTGTTGAGGTAGAAAAGAGCCAAAAAAATTGCCCATGTGGCAATTTGAACCTGGTCTCTGCAATACTAGACCAATGCTCCAAATAGTTAGAATCCTAGAATTTTAGAGTTGCAAGGGACCCCAAGGGTAATCTAAACCAACCGCTTGCAATGCATCGCACTGTACTTGAAAACTACTGTTATGAAACTAAAAGTCTCAAGATCCCACTATTTGTGCAGTATTTTGCTAAGAGTACTATTGGACTGCGTCTGCCGAAAGCATTTTTGTTTAGGCAGGCCTACCCGGGACGCAAGTAGCGCTGTGGGTTAAGCCTAGGACTTGCCGATCAGAAGGTCGGCGGTTCGAATCCCCGCCATGGGGTGAGCTCCTGTTGCTCGGTTCCTGCTCCTGCCAACCTAGCAGTTCGAAAGCATGTCAAAGTGCAAGTAGATCAATAGGTACCGCTCTGGCGGGGAAGGTAAACAGCGTTTCCATGTGCTGCTCTGGTTTGCCAGAAGCGGCATAGTCATGCTGGCCACAGGACCCGGAAGCTGTACGCTGGCTCCCTCGGCCAATAAAGCGAGATGAGCGTCGCAACCTCAGTCTCAGTCACAACTGGACCTAATGGTCAGGGGTCCCTTTACCTTTACCCAGACATGTCATGCGTTTTAAACCAACTTAGTGTATTGTTGACGTTAATTATTTTCAAGTGGTTCAGTACTTGCTTTTAACTGAAAACCTTGCTTTTGAAAACCTATTTGAAGTTTTATTATAATCAAGTGATATACAAATGTTGTGAATAATAAAGTGTAATAAATTGGAGGACACGATAAGTCCCTTCCTCAAAAAGCTTCTTACGAATCTCAACTAGGGGTGGAGCAAAGAGGAGAGGATGAAAAGGGTTTCAGTGTTTAGATGATTTAAAAAGTGCTCTTAATCAACCAGGTGTTTTAAAAAGGTAATTTTAAAATGCTGGCTGATTTTTTACCCTCGAGGTAATACCAGACTACAAATCCCACTTGACCATTGGCCGTACTAGCTGAGGCTTGGGGGAACTGGAGTCTGGCCGGCACTTGCAGGGCCATCCCAGCTTAGAAAAACTGTGCATAGTCCTCACGCATCAATGTGCGTGCCCGGAGGTGCCTGAGAGCTGCAATTCCAGCGCTCGCTTTTGCTTTGGGGCAGTTATGAGAAGGCAGTATAATGGGAGACTTCAAATGTATTGCAGATGAGACGTTTCCAAGTGTTCTGCACAACTCTGTAACTGGCTGCACCAGTGACATTTTTGACAATATCATAATTTCTTCAACTCTTGGTATACCAGTTGCTGCTTCAACTGAAGGCAGACGGAAAACTGGCTCTCATGATGGACAATATGATGAAGAGTCTTACATGGACAATAGATTCCGTGCTCCACTAGCATCTTCCTGTAGTGGTGAATCTGATTCTGATCCAAGAAAGAATCTTATACTTAACTTTCAGGATACTGTGTAAGAAATAGATTACATGATTTAATGTTACATCTTGTGTTGGATCCAAAGATACATTTCTGCTCACAGAAGACTCCCTTCTGCTTATGGATTGGAACTTTTTGATTCAACTTAAAAATAACTTTCAAAAGATATTCTCTGACAAATAGGTTTCATGAATGCCTGATTTAAATGTTGCTGCATGTCTTATCACTATTAAGAGCAGAGATGGGGTGTAATTTCATTATATATTTTGGCAACAGAGAAAAAATGTTCCTCTTCTTCCAGCCTTCAGCTAATTAAAGAACCTATGGTCTTTTTAAGGAAATCAGCCCTGAGTGCTCACTGGAAGGACAGATTGTGAAGCTGAGGCTCCAGTACTTTGGCCACCTCATGAGAAGAGAAGACTCCCTGGAGAAGACCCTGATGTTGGGAAAGATGGAGGGCACAAGGAGAAGGGGGCGACAGAGGACGAGATGGTTGGATAGTGTTTTCGAGGTTACCAGCATGAGTTTGACCAAACTGCGGGAGGCAGTGGAGGACAGAGGTGCCTGGCGTTCTCTGGTCCATGGGGTCACGAAGAGTCGGACACGACTAAACGACTAAACAACAACAACATGGTCTTTTTAAAAAAAGAAAGAAAAAGAAAAACTGTGCATGACAGACATCATAGACCTTCACATGAAGGAATGTCTCTTTCCAGGATATGCCTGCTGTGCCATTGCTTATGCATCATCTGGAAATAATGTTTTTTTCTTCAGAGCTATTGTTCTATTAGTATGCAGGCACTCAGTCAAACTTCATACTGAATGGGTGGCACTAAATGGCTACTCAGGACAGGAGTTACAAAGATAAGGGTCAGCAACCTCACAATGCCTATGGTAGCAGTGTTTCACATCGGATGTAACTGATCTGTAGAAAGGACTCTGTCAATTGAAAACAAGAGATGTTACATGTACCTTTCTTATCCATGAAAATCTTTCAATAAAAACTTTTTTTTAAAAAAAATGGATGAAGTCATCTGAGAGGAAGAAACTTCAGAGTGGCAAAAGAAAAAGAAGTATCTGAAGAAGTGTGCATGCACACAAAGAAGTGTATCTGAAGAAGTGTGCATGCACACGAAAGCTCATACCAAGAACTAACTTAGTTGGTCTTTAAGGTGCTACTGGAAGGAAAAAAATTTTTTGTTTTGACTATGGCAGACCAACACGGCTACCTATCTGTAAAAGAAAAAGAGTTGGATTAGTGAAGGGCAGTGATGTAACAAGGAGGGCAGGAAGGTTAGAGAGCAGGGAGTGAGACTACAGAAAGGTTTTAAAGGAAGGGCAAGGAGTTTGGGTTGGATGGAAAGGATACGGGAAGGATCTGGAGAGGGGCACCACAGGTCTGAAGAATGAGCAGAGTGAATTATCCCAACAGTAGAATGCTAAGGAGTCATAAGGGAAAGACAGAGGTTACAAAAGTCAAACATATAATAACCCAACAAGAAAGCAGATTCCAACGACAGCTTACCAGCTAGATGTGTCACCTACTTACATGGGTATGTCAGGAATGATAGAACTAAAAATCTTTGCTATGCAGTTCTATATACAGTGGTACCTTGGGTTAAGTACTTAATTCGTTCCAGAGGTCTGTACTTAACCTGAAACTGTTCTTAAGCTGAAGCACCACTTTAGCTAATGGGGCCTCCTGCTGTCGCTGCGCCGCCAGAGCACGATTTCTGTTCTCATCCTGAAGCAAAGTTCTTAACCCAAGGTACTATTTCTGGGTTAGCGGAGTCTGCAACCTGAAGTGTATGTAACCCCACTGTACACTGCTACTTAGCGGACACTTCAGTAACAGACAACCATCCCAGAGTATCAGCTCATTCTACAATGAATGTCCATTTATTCTCCTCTTATTACATCTTTTTTCAGCATTTATCTCCTGCTGCAGCCAAAGTACGTTTCCCAAGCACTAAAAATCCTTGGAAAATGGGATAGTCCCTCCAGACAGTGCATGCCTTGCTATTGAGTGAGGAATGGGGCTGCAGGAATGTCACCTCTTGCTGGGTGCTTTGAGCTTAAATTAATAACAGGCAGCAGAACTCTTCCAATGTATGCAAGCAACCCTTTCTCAATTTTTTTCTTCATCAGATGCTGTGTACTATTATGCAGGAAGACTAATTTAAGAACCAAACTGGCTAATTTCCATATTTTGTAGAGAATAAAAATAAACTCAAGGAAGTATGCTCCCAGCATATTTTCGCTTTTAAACAGGAAAATGGAAAAAGAAAAACAATTACTTTTCTTTGTATTCTTAATCATCAAAGCATTGAATGGATTTTTTTTCTGGAGGGAAAGCAATATAAAAATATTTAAAATAAAAATAAACAAGGGAACAAAGCAGCAGAGAGAACTGTAAAGAATTTAAGGGACGTTGGAACAAGCCAAACTGCAAAAAAGTAATGTAAGACAAACAAGAGCAGGACTATACAATCCTTTTTACAAACACTCAGAATTTTTTATACTTTACTGAAGGAATAAAAGCCTAGTGCCACATTTATTTTTTACTGCCAGGTAATAACATTTGTTTTCTAGGCTTTTTAATGTTGCGATTATTTTATGTCGGAAGTCTTAATTCTTCAGCGTTTCTTTTTATAGCAACATGTCTTAAATAATGATTTCATTTTAGCTGGATCATATGACTTAAGAAGCCTGTCATTAATGTAAGAACATTTGTGCTTTTTTTGTCCAGTTTGCCCTACTTAATAGTTGTTGAAAGACCTTTGCTTCTAATGAACACATTCCGATACTCCCTTTTTTCTCTATTGCAAAATGTTTGGAGCTTTGCTAATTTGTCCATGGGAAATAAACACACACCATCTTCTAGATTAGTCAGCCTCTCAGGCTAACCTACCTCACAAGGTTATTGCATGGATAAAATAGGGAGGAAGAGAACAAAGCACGCCATCTTGAGGTGGGATATAAATGCAACAATAAATAAAACTATTATTTATTGAATTTATATCGCGCCCTTCTTCCCAAAGCAACCATCAGTTTATACTCTCCCAACATCTGATGCAGCAAGAAAAAGAATAAGCACCTGCTTAAAACAGGAGCATTTCAATGAAGCTTTCCTTTTTTAAACAAGACCATTTTTTCTGTTACATACACTACATACATTTCCCTGAAATGTGTGTTGTTAGCCCCTCGGGCGCTGCTTTTCTGCTACTACAACACGAGTGTCAGGTTGCAGGTGTAAATAATGCAAGGCATGTTAGGTATTTCTGTAAAAGCATTCAGTAGCCAATACCTAACTCACAGCAGTAGGTTTTCAAGCAAGCGCATACCTCCATTAAGAGTACTGTATTGCTACTCTCTACCTAACTTAGACCTGAAAGGTGTGATTAATAGGTGAAACCTGTTGAGGACCACTTTTCATACCCTTCTGCAGCAGCAGCAGATGATGATGTAGCTTTTCCAGTCGCAGATCCTGGCAGATTCCTTCTGAGGGCAAACAGATCCTTGAGTGCTGAGCCAAGGTGGGGTGGGGTGTCATGAGAGGACTCCAATGCCTCATTTTTGCACCCATCCTGGGTCTGTGCCTCCAGCAGGTGCCAATTTTACCAGCCCCTGGGTATGCCTCTATTATGTATGATCTCTAGTGAGATTTCTGCATTGCAGGAGGCTGAACTAGATGACCCGCTAGGATCCCTTCCAACTCCACAATTCTATTATTCTATACCAATGTGTTTATGGATTTGCTTTCCACTACAGCCAGGAAATAAAGGTGCCTTTCCTGGTGAGCTTTACCACACCGACCAAGCTTAGCTGACACTAACATGCACAGACCTAATCCTCCACACACTATTGGGACTTGAACTTAGGTCCATTTTTTTCTTACAAATTCTTACACTTAAGATTCTTCTATTCCAACCACCTTAATAGAAATTTTGCAATATGTAACGTATTAGCTGGTTAAAAGCCAGACAACTGCTACAGTTATACAGTTATTAGACAGCACTAAGGATATTGTACAGCACATACTTAAGACAGCTAAAGACACCTTCTTGCTCCTCAACACTTTCAGTCACCTACCTACCTTATCCACACCATCAGTCAGAAATAAAATATTGCCAACGCTGCATTTTTTTCCTGTTGCAATATCTGTTAATTTCCACTTATATCTACAACTGTGAACGAACAACTATAATCAAAGAAAAATAATTATTCTGGATTAACCGAAAGGACACAACCAGCCATACTTGCTTGCGATTAAAAGCAAAGTTTATTTCTAGTCATTATGTAAGCCGAAAAAGTGATTTGTGGTCTTCATACAGTGCTGTATGAACATAGGCCCTCACACCACAACTACCCATCCTTTTCTGCCAAGATCCTGTCCACACTGTATTTCCCATTTTCAGCTATTTTCCTGAACACCACATACACAGCTGCCACTCCTGAGGTGCAATGTTGTTGTTGTTGTTTAGTCATTTAGTCGTGACTCCATGGACCAGAGCACGCCAGGCACTCCTGTCTTCCACTGCCTCCCGCAATTTGGTCAGACTCATGTCCATAGCTTCGAGAACACTGTCCCACCATCTTGTCCTTTGTCGTCCCCTTCTCCTTGTGCCCTCCATCTTTCCCAACATCAGGGTCTTTTCCAGGGAGTCTTCTCTTCTCATGAGGTGGTCAAAGTATTGGAGCCTCAGCTCCAGGATCTGTCCTTCCAGTGAGCACTCAGGGCACCATAATTCAAAAGCATCAATTCTTCGGCAAACAGCCTTCTTTATGGTCCAGCAATACTCGGTTACTAATATGGCAGTGTGTTGTGGCTAGCACTGATCCCAGAGTTATGAGAATTTAAAGAACAGGTTAAGAACAGTTTCAGGTTAAGAACAGACCTCTGGAACGAATTAAGTACTTAACCCGAGGTACCACTGTAGTAGACAATGCTGAGCTAGATCGATCAATGGCCCAACTCACTATACGGCAACTTCCTATGTTCCTAGCTTACACTCTCAACATTCTGTCTCTGTAGCAGCAAAGCCATGGGGGCACACAGCATAGTCTCTGGCCATTCACTGCAAAAGAAAAAAGAAACAGAAACAAGTGAGAGAAGTTCCTCTTATTTAACAGCATTTCTAGCCAAGTGCTAAGTGGTAACTATTAGCCAGTTTTAAAAAATAGTTGCACAGACCAAGGGATAGCTCAGGGCCATGAGTTTTTTGGTTAAAATATTCCTGAATTGCAAAGGGTTGGACTAGATGACCCTCAACGTCACTTCCAACTCCACAATTCTATTTTTCTGAGGACCCAATAAACTGTATACAAAAGAATTCCCTCCCCCCAATAAACTGTATGCAAAATGTTGTGTGTATGTGTTTCTGTGCATTTTTCTGTAAGAGTCCATAGCTTTCATCAAATGAGACCTGGACCCAAAAAACGGTTAAGAACGTCTGCTCTATGTAGTCCTACATTCTATTTTCCCATTTGTCGGGCCAGCCGTTACAAATGGCGCTTTTCAGCATAAAATAAAGACGCAGAGAGCTAGCTTATTTCCTTGGACTGATGGAGCAGCTCTTTCAGACATCTTCTCCTCTCCAGTCCGTTTTTATTACCCTTTGTTCTCTCCAGCCGCATGGCTGCATCCCAGTGTCTCATGTTACCTCATCCGGCCAAGCTTAAACCCACCCACACCATATAGGGTCAACACTGCCCAGAGGAAACACAACTCCTTTTAAGGTCAATACAATTCTAATACATGTAAGGCACAGACATGCTGGTCACTGGGTCAGCAAGACACCAGGTGGCACTACAAACCTCGGCCAGGGCTTTCTGGCTCCCACCCTGGCTCCCACATGCCCTCTTTCTTTATATTTTAAGCATAATCATATATATCAGTACCAATGGCTTTGTCGAGCGCGAGAAGCGACTCTTTTGACACCGGAAGCGGGCCGTGGACTGGAGAACCATGCAGTACATACAGAAATTAAAGAATGAATACATTGTATATAGCAACACAAAATAATGCAAATAACTACTATAATAATCACTATAATCAATAAATGTCGAAGCCAACTTCCATCTGGAAGCCAAGAATATAAGAATTCTGATTCCATGCTGCATGGTAGGCTTCCTTTCTAGTTTATTAGCCATGCACTGGTGTCACTTCTATAGCACTGAGATTGGTCACTGTATGTTCCTGTAAGAGAACAAGAGCTATTAAACATGAATTTCAATGTATATTGACAGTTTGGATATATGCCCCATGATTCTTTCCCCTCTTTAATTTGAAAATAACTGGGGGCAGGCATACATACCCAATATTTAGAAGCATGCAATAAACTAGTAAACTTAATCATAACTTCTACAAAAATATTATTCCTCCATATCTTTTGATAATTTTCACCCTTAAAGTCCCATTCAACAACACTGTTCTTATAGTTCGAGAGTGGCTGAGCCGTGAATACTGCCAGCCAGTGTAGGATTCAGGCAACTGCTGCTTGCCAGCCAATAAGGTGAAATATGGTGGTTTCAACTGGACTGTGTCGTCTGCTTCTCTTCCTTGTATAATGGTGCAGCAAAAGATGGCAAGGCAAATGGTTAGGAAGCACTTCTGCAGTTGAAACCCATAAAGGCTTGTCCTCGATGTCCACTGCCGCGTACCCTCGTCCCCACGTGATCAGCGGGACAGGTCCATGCCATGCGGAATCAGGCAAGCGTCTGTACACCACCAAGGGGCAAGGGAGTGCCTCCTCCTTCCTAAAATGCAATTCCGCGGGAGTATGGGTCCTAGTATTTGGATATAAGAGAAGGTTAAACACAAAAAGAACTTGGTGAACAGCTGAAGGAATGAGTGCTGTTGGATGTTTCGGCCGCCAAGCTGTTTTAGCAATAGTGTTTTGAACATCAGGTGCGCTCTTTCCACTATCGCTTGCCCTATGGAGTTAAAGTGTATACCATGAGTTAATTTCACATTCCACAACATACAAAATTCTGAAAATGTTTTAGAAATATATGCTGGACCAAAGGAATAGAAAACTGCTTAGCCAATGCTTTTGCAGGGAGATGAAGGTTGTTATAACATAGTATAGGATCAGAAAAGAGAGAAGGCAGAAATGTTCTTCAGAGCTGAATCTGCTCTTGAATTTCCCTCTGCTAAATACCCTGGGTGTGATGTGTGGGAGCGAAGATGTGCAACATAATAAGGAACTCTCTGTGCTGAAGTAAGGCCTACAGGGCAAGAAACAAGGAAAACAAGTCAGAATCCAAGGAAGGAGTTATATAAGATATTGGTAAAATAGCAAAAAGCGATATACATACTGAGTATCCACAATAAGATTGAAAGAATGAGTAGGAAAGGATTGAAAGGCAAGAATCACAGCCGCTAGCTCTGCTCGCTGGGCAGAAGACTGTGAAGAGGTAAATAAACTTTCCCATTTTCCTCCCTCCTCCCACATCACCACCCCCATACTTCTTGTTCCATCTGTGAAGAGGATTAATGCAGAGGGGAGAAGTGTGAGAGATAAAGGGTTTGTCAAAATATAAGTGACTTGTGTCAGAAATGTCAAACGATCATCCTTTGGAGGATTAAAATGATGACCTATAAAATCAGCCAAAACAATTTGCATGGCAGCATTTGTGATCAATAAATGCTGCTGTTCAGTCTGTGAAAATGGCATCTAAATTGATGCAACATCAAAACTGCTCAAAGTTATAGCACGTGAACGTCCTTTGATAACAATTGTCTGATGTGGATTCATTTGCTGAATAAATGTTCTTCAAAGGGGTATGAGGTAAATGTAAGCATTCTATAATGCAGATAGTCTTCTTCTTGTCCGTCTGAGCATATAAATTTCCTGTTGGCAACAATGGTGTAGCAAATACTGCCAGATGCAGCTTGTGTTCAGCACCTCTAGGTGGCGCATGCGGAAAGGTTTCAATGCTTCATTCACAAAATTTTGGCAAAGTGTAGGGGAGTTCCGCATGCTGTTGTGGCAGAACAATCCACTGATATCACTGGGTGGATTGCAATTTGTTATATACTGGCAATGTAAAAGCAAACTGTTCCTGTCTGCTGGATCCAGTGGGATAAAGATGTTTCAATGTAGCCAAAAGTTAATTGTTCAGAAATAAGCTGTTCAGAAACGAGATGGTGCCATTGCTGCGGTTTTTTCTTTTGGTGGAGGCCACTGTTCTACCCACACTGAGGTATCAGTGATCTTGGTTTGCCATGCTGGAAATGTTGTATTCATGGCTACAGGCTGGTTTTTATCTTGCGCTGCTGCCAGCAATTGAGCCTTGTGGGTGGCTGTACCAACAGACTGACAAATGCGTAGCATCGTAGTGGCAGGAAGGTGTATTATCGGGCGCGACGCAACCTTACAATCCTCAGTGGCATTTTCAAAGGCCAATTGTTTGATAATTATTTGTTTGGCTTCAGGATTTTCAATTTGGCTACTCACTGCTGTAATCAGCCTGTCCATAAAGGAAGGATATGATTCTCTAGGTTCTGGGATTTTTCTCATTGCTTGTTTAGCAGCAAGAGCTGTATCCCTCAATAAGATCTGCAGCAGTGTGGCTTGTACTGAAGCCTGAGCAATGGGGCCATGCTCCATCATAGCATCCATCACATCTGCGAGGGTAGGATTAGGATTTTTTCCTCTGATTTGTTGCAGTAAAGCAGGAGCATAAACACCACAGGCAATTTCCCATTCGTGAGCAAACAATACACCAGCTGATGGGGGTAAAACTGTACGTGCCAAAGGCTTGAATTCATCTGGAGCCAAAAGCTGGGCTTGAATTCCTGCTGGAACACCAGGGAATGCCTTAGTATCCTGATACAGAAAGGTAGCCGTGTTGGTCTGCCATACTCAAAACAAACAAACAAACAAATTTCTTTCCAGTAGCACCTTAAAGACCAACTAAGTTAGTTCTTGGTATGAGCTTTCGTGTGCATGCACACTTCTTCAGATACACTTGAAACAGAAGTTGCCAGATCCCTTTATATAGTGAGAAGGTGGGGAGGGGTATTACTCAGAAGGGTGGTGGGAATGGGTGATTGGCAGATAGCTGTGATGAGCCTGTTGACGACTCTTAACGACTGCAATAGGTCTTACAGGAAAAAGCAAGGGGTGAGGTGAGAAGGTGAAAAATAGCTTTGTCATTTATAATGAGATAAGAATCCAATGTCTTTGTTCAGACCAGGTCTCTCCATGGTTTTAAGTTTGGTAATGAGTTGCAATTCAGCAGCTTCTCTTTCCAGTCTATTTCTGAAATTCCTTTGTAGTAAAACAGCTACTTTGAGATCTTGTATAGAATGTCCTGGGAGATTGAAGTGTTCTCCTACTGGTTTCTCTGTCTTGTGATTCTTGATGTCCGATTTATGTCCGTTTATTCTTTGGCGTAAGGTTTGGCCTGTTTGTCCAATATAGAGAGCTGAAGGACACTGTTGGCATTTGATGGCATATACAATGTTAGACGATGAGCAATTAAATAGTCCCGAGATGGTATGTGTGATGTTGTTGGGGCCAGTAATGGTGTTGTCCGGGTGTATGTGGCAGCAAAGTTGGCATCTGGGTTTATTGCAGGCTCTGGTGCCAGTGTCCGTGTTACGTCTGGTTGTAGTATTATTGTGGGTTAGGAGTTGTTTAAGATTGGGTGGCTGTCTGTAGGCAATGAAAGGTCTTCCTCCCAGAGCTTGAGAAAGAGAACTATCATTGTCCAGGAGAGGTTGTAGATCTCTGATGATGCGTTGTACTGTTTTAACTTGGGAGCTGTATGTGATGACTAGAGGTGTTCTGTTATTTTCTTTTTTGGGTCTGTCTTGCAGCAAGTTCTCTCTGGGTATCTGTCTGGCTCTGTTGATCTGTTGTCTAACTTCATCCGCTGGGTATTTTAGTTCTAAAAAGGTTTGCTGTAGATCTCTTAGGTGAGAGTCTCTGTCTGTAGAATTGGAACAGATACGGCTGTAACGTAGTGCCTGGCTATATACAATGGACTGTTTGGTATGTTTGGGATGGTAGCTAGAGGCATGTAGATATGTTTGTCGGTCAGTTGGTTTACGGTATAAGGTGGTGTCTATGCGTCCATCCTGTATTTTTATAGTAGTGTCCAAAAAATGTATTTCTTGCATAGATTGATTCATTGTTAGGTTGATTGTGGGGTGAAAATCATTGAATTTCTGGTGGAAGGTGTCTAGGGTCTGTTGACCATGTGTCCAGATGATAAAAATATCGTCAATGTATCGCAGGTACAAGAGAGGTTTGAGTGGGTAGGGGTTTAGGAAACGTTGTTCTAAATCTGCCATGAAGATGTTGGCATACTGTGGGGCCATGCGGGTGCCCATTGCTGTGCCGCTGATCTGAAGGAACAGGTCATCACCGAATTTGAAGTTGTTGTGGGTAAGGACAAATTGGCAGAGTTTGGTGGCAAAGTCCGCTGTGGTTTTATCTGAAATGGTGTTCCTTATAGCTTGTAAACCATCGTTGTGTGGGATGTTGGTATACAGAGATTCCACATCCATAGTAGACCTCTAGTCATCACATACAGCTCCCAAGTTAAAACAGTACAACGCATCATCAGAGATCTACAACCTCTCCTGGACAATGATAGTTCTCTTTCTCAAGCTCTGGGAGGAAGACCTTTCATTGCCTACAGACAGCCACCCAATCTTAAACAACTCCTAACCCACAATAATACTACAACCAGACGTAACACGGACACTGGCACCAGAGCCTGCAATAAACCCAGATGCCAACTTTGCTGCCACATACACCCGGACAACACCATTACTGGCCCCAACAACATCACACATACCATCTCGGGACTATTTAATTGCTCATCGTCTAACATTGTATATGCCATCAAATGCCAACAGTGTCCTTCAGCTCTCTATATTGGACAAACAGGCCAAACCTTACGCCAAAGAATAAACGGACATAAATCGGACATCAAGAATCACAAGACAGAGAAACCAGTAGGAGAACACTTCAATCTCCCAGGACATTCTATACAAGATCTCAAAGTAGCTGTTTTACTACAAAGGAATTTCAGAAATAGACTGGAAAGAGAAGCTGCTGAATTGCAACTCATTACCAAACTTAAAACCATGGAGAGACCTGGTCTGAACAAAGACATTGGATTCTTATCTCATTATAAATGACAAAGCTATTTTTCACCTTCTCACCTCACCCCTTGCTTTTTCCTGTAAGACCTATTGCAGTCGTTAAGAGTCGTCAACAGGCTCATCACAGCTATCTGCCAATCACCCATTCCCACCACCCTTCTGAGTAATACCCCTCCCCACCTTCTCACTATATAAAGGGATCTGGCAACTTCTGTTTCAAGTGTATCTGAAGAAGTGTGCATGCACACGAAAGCTCATACCAAGAACTAACTTAGTTGGTCTTTAAGGTGCTACTGGAAAGAAATTTGTTTGTTTGTTTGTTTTTAGTATCCTGAGTTAAGTTACAGGCAAATACTGCACGTTGCAAAGGGGTAGCTGCTTTTGCTGCTGCTGAAAGAGCAGGATCATTTCCAGCCAGACCACGGTATTTTTGCAGATTTGGGTCTTCTGGTGAGGAACTGCAGTCTGGAGGTTTGGGATCTGGGGCTGCAGGCAAAGCAAGGGCTGGAACACATGGCAGGACAGCAGGCTGAATTAAAGAAGCTGAAGCCTGTGTTGGCAATGCAGCTATGGAGATATTTTTTGGTGATAAAGAACCCATAGCATATCGAACCTTGCACCATGCATTTAAATTCCGTACACCAATGCTGGGAAGCCCATGAAAATGTGTTCCAATATTGTCCCAATGTTTTAATTCCAAAGTTCCTTCTGCAGGAAACCAGGGGCAATGTTCATCAATGCACAGAATGAGCTGTATCAAATCTCCCTCAGGAACTTCCAATTTGTTGCAGGAGAGGAGAAATTTTAAGTCTTTTAAAAATTTCTGTTGGGGAGTAGTCAAAGAGCTGCCCATTTTTCTAAAATCAATATTTAAGGGATCGACTAACCTTGGATCCGTAGATGAATAGCGCTTGCAGCCTTTTCCAGGCGAGGTAAGTCGATGAATATCCACTGCTTGGATCAAAAATCTTCTCACAGTCTTGCCCAGACTGTTTGCTTCAATCTTGCTTCTTTAGCTCTCTTTTAAAAACCTCAGTCGTATCTTTTATTCAGCCTCACACGGGGCACCACTTGTCGGGCCAGCCGTTACAAATGGCGCTTTTCAGCATAAAATAAAGACGCAGAGAGCTAGCTTATTTCCTTGGACTGATGGAGCAGCTCTTTCAGACATCTTCTCCTCTCCAGTCCGTTTTTATTACCCTTTGTTCTCTCCAGCCGCATGGCTGCATCCCAGTGTCTCATGTTACCTCATCCGGCCAAGCTTAAACCCACCCACACCATATAGGGTCAACACTGCCCAGAGGAAACACAACTCCTTTTAAGGTCAATACAATTCTAATACATGTAAGGCACAGACATGCTGGTCACTGGGTCAGCAAGACACCAGGTGGCACTACAAACCTCGGCCAGGGCTTTCTGGCTCCCACCCTGGCTCCCACACCCATTCCGCCTAATAGATGCTGAATGCCCCCCACCCTGCCACTATCTATAAACCACCACAGAAACAAAGAAATAATGACACACATCTGTATAGCAGGGTTAACATAAGTGTTTTTTTTCTAAAAAAATATGTCTAAGGGTACTCTCGTTTTCCTACTCATATTGAAATATTGCCCCTCAATGAGGCCAAACTTAGACTCACAAAATGTTTAGGGGAATGTGTCCCCCTGCGCCCCCCTAGAAAAGCACTGGTTAACTTACATAAGTACAGTATATTGCCAAGGGTATATTGCCAAGTGTTCAAATGCCTTACCTAGCTGTAACGTTCACACCAATGCAGAAAGGTCAAATCAATAATATTGCAGTTGGGGGGGGCAAGGCTGAGGGTGAATTCAAGGCTCAGAAAAGTTTGGAAACTCTTAATTCATAGCTCAGTTTCTTAACCACTAAGTTATGGTAAGGATGGCGGTGGAAATTAAATCAGAACATAAGCTTCATTTTATCTGTTTATTTAATCATTTCATAAAATTTTTACACCTCGATTGCTACAAAAATCTTCAAAGCGGTTTACACAACGATAAAGGAAAAATTACAACCACACTTTAAAGCATACAGAAGTTAAAATACTAGAATAGATTAAAATTACCTCGACTTTCTAAGCATGCGGGTAGGCGTATCTAAACAAGTATGTTTATAGCAGGTGCCAAAAAAAATGTACAGCGAAGGTGCCCACTGGATCTCAACAGGCAGAGTTCCAAAGTGGCGGGGCTGAACAATTATTATTATTATTATTATTATTATTATTAAAATTGTACAGTATACCGTCCGCCCCAACCATATATTTCAAGGCAGCTCACAACCTAAAAATACAAGATAAAAAAATTCACAAAATACAAAATAAAAGCAAGATACACAAAATACATAATAAAAGCGGCCCCATCACCTCCCTCCCCCGCTAAATGATCGAGTTCTTACCCTTCACCCTAAAGGTCCCTTAGAAACAACACAGGAAAAGCGACAGCGGAGTAAAAACCAGTAAAAACATAGTTACGAAAATAGTTATATAAACCGGGTGAAGCCATTCCAGCCGGAGGAGAGCGGCATGAACTCAGCAAAAGTAGAGGCGTCCCACGGAGAAGACCTTTCGCTGTCACAGGGGTCAGGGAAACATGAAGGAAGGGGGGGGGGAATAAAAACTAAAAATTACGCCACCTTTTCGTGTGACAAGGAGCGGGACCGCGAGTAGGTCGTGAGGAGCCCTGAGCCTCCAAGGCTAAATAAATCAACAAATAAGAGCCGCCGTCCTCTCACAACTCCACAGGGTTCTCCCCTCAGGGACGGCCCCTCGTTCCCCCTCCCTTTATAAATCCCTATTGTTTAGGCAGCCATTTCCTTCCGCCGGCCCGTTAGGCGATGTGCGCGTGCGCTGTAGCTCGCTCTCTCCTTCTCCTCAACCGCCTCGCCTCGCGCTCATTGATCTAATTGCGGCGGCGGCGGCGCCGCGAGCCGAGCCGTACAAGGGCCTACCTCAAGCGCGCGCGAGAGAGACGTCATTTGAAGCGGCCGCCCAATCAAAAGGCGGCTGCTGCTGCTGCGGCTAAAAGCATATTAAGCCCGCGAGAATGGCTATTTGAAGGCACGGAGCAGGAGGAGGTGGGCGGGAAGGGCTGACATGTCAAGAAAGACAGCCCCCCGCGTCCAATCATGTAAGCGGCCTAAGGAGCTGCTTTGTCCCGCCCACGCTGCGCGCGCCCGCTCACTCTGGCTCTCTCTCTCTCCCTCCTTCCTCGCCCCCCCCCCACTACTGTCACCGCCACCCATACGGCCTTTCTTCACGTTTCCTCCCAGCCAACCTCTGCGGGAGAGTTTTTAAAAAGGGGGCGTGGCCGGTCGGAAAAGCCCGCGCGCTCTCTTCATGAGTAAGCGGAGGGCGGGGCGCGGTTTGGGTGGGGGGGGGAGTGAGGAGAAAGACGGGCGTGCCGGCCAGCCAATGAGACGCCGCGCTGCCTTTTCCGCCCGCGTCCCGCGCAATGTGGTGCGTGTGTGTGTTTCTGTGTGTCTCTGGCGTTGGGTTTTCTTCCACTCTCCCTCCTCCCTCTCTCTCTTGCCCACCCCACTCGTCTTCCGTCACCCGCTCGGAGCCAATGGGGCGGCGAGGCGGTTTGGGGCGGAGGCTCCGCGCACCCGCCCCGCCCCTCCCGCGCGCTCCGAGGCGCCATGGGCTGAAAACTAAACCGAGATGGAATCTCCCAGTCTGAACCGGTTTGAGCCGGTTCCGAGTCTGTGGCACTAGAGGAGGAGGAGGCGGAGGAGGGGGACGAGCGGAAGGAGAAGAAGCGCCGCCGCCGCCGCCGAAAGAGGGGGAGAAGGGAGAAAAGAAAAAAAAGGGGGGAGCGGGGGTAAAAAAAGAGAGAGGCAGAAGAAGCCGCCGCCGCGCTTGGTCCCCTTTTGCCGCCTTTTGCCGTGTGTGTGGAGAGAGAAGGAAGGGGGGCGCTGAGGAGCGAGCTGCGTGAGGAGAAGGGGGCGCGCGCGTGTTTCCGAGAGTGCGTGTGAAAGGCGGGCGAGGGGTTCATTTAAGCGCAGGAGTGGAGCGGCTGAGGAAGGGGTGGGTGGGTTTCGGGGTCGGGGAGGGGGCTAAGCCAAGGGGGATGAGCGGACCTCCGTGAGGGGACTTGGCTGACTCGCTCCACGCTCACTGGAGTTTCCTTGAGGACACCCCACCCCCCAAAAAAAGAATAATAATTCCGTGTGGGGCTCTTTTTTTACCCTCATAACGGGGTGGTTCGCTGAGGCGAGCACCTCCTTTCGGTCCATCGTCTCCCTCCCGTCTCCCCTCGTTTTCGGGGGACGAGGTGTTGTGTTTGTCTTGTAGGCCCCAACCAAAGGGGTTGGCCCATCTCCCTTCGAAGCAGCGTGGCTGCCTCACCTGCGCTGAAGGCTTCTTGGAACCGCTTTTTTTAAAAACAGAGAGAGAGAAATATATATACATACATATATCTATATATATTTATAGTTTTGCCGTGTGTCTCTGTATATATACGCGAGCGTGAGAGAGTATAGCGTCCCCATACAACTGAATCTCGAGGAAAGGGCGGGAGAGGCAGGGAAAAGGGGGAGGAGAGAGGGCCCAGGAGTTGCCCCTTCCCCTCTTGTTAGACGAAGCAACCCTCTCTTGTCTTATTGCCCCTTTTGTATTATTCTCCCCCCTCTCTTTTTGTCGTGGGGTGGGGAGCAGGAAGGGGGGGTGTTGGAGGTGTGTGCATGTGTTTGAATGGGTGGCAAAGCCCTGATCCTCCATGTGGGTGTGTTAGCAACTTTGCTGAATTTGGGAGGCAGAAAGTGACTTTTTGAGTGTGTGCGTTGGGTGGGTGTGTTTTCTTTCCCAGGCTCCCCCCTCCCTTCCTAGTAATTCACCCATTCTGCCCCCGACCCCCTTCTTTTTGGTAGCAAGTCCAGTGGGGCTTCTTTTGTTGTTGTTGTGGTTGTTGGGGGCCGAGGGCGGGTGGGCTTGGAAGAAGCAGACTTTTCGGGGGCGCATGTAAAAATAGACGCTTTGTTTCTCCAGTGTGTGTGTGTGTGTTGTTTGCAGGGGGGGAGTTGAAAAGGAAGAAAGGCTGGACAGGTCTTTTCACCCCACTCCTCCTCCTCCTACTTCTTGGCTTTGCTTGGATTTTTTTTATTTTATTTTTTTATTGTTGCTCTCCGCTCCCTCTCTACGAGAAGTAGCTGTGATACTCAATTAGGTAAGTGAGAGTTCATCTGTGAAACTTGTGCATGATGGTACACCAGTGGGAGATTGGATTGGGAAAGGTGGGGAGGGAGCACTGGAGAAGAAAGTAGGGAGTGGATACAATCCCAGGGGGGTGAAGTTTTATGGCGGGGCGGGGGAGAACTTCATGCATTTTAGGATGCAGCATTTGGACAAGCGGTAAGTATGAAAATAGCAACGGTGTGAAGCCCCGCAAGTGATGTTGCCTGCTATAATCTCAAGGCCTAAACGTTATGTTGATGAACTCCTCATTGTTTTCCTAGGAGAAAGCAGTGATGGGGAGGAGGATGGATGTGTTTTAGAAAACAAAGTCCGGGGCCTCTTCCTTGGGGTAGGGGGTGTAAGATGTGGGCATGGCTAAGCGTGGAGAGGTGTGCTGTGAAGCCTCATGGAAAGGGGGGGGGAGGAAAGGGGGTGTGTATGCAAACCAAGGCCACGAGCCTTGGAAAGAGAAACCTCTGTTTGGGGTTGGCCTTCGTTTGGATCCTGCCTTGATCTAAATAAAGCGTGGGAGCTGTTGGAAGGACGAGAAACGAAGGCCTTGAAGTAATTGGATGGGGAAGGCGACTCCGAAAAGTCCCAGCAAGCCAAAGCCGTCCCTGGAGGATGGAGCAAAGCAGCAAGTGTGGGGTTGGGAAACTGGAGCTTGGGTGGGCAAAACGCAACGCGGGTAGGAGGAGGGCGAGGCGGCCTGGCGGGAGATTAGAGGTAGGGCCCCCTTCTTTCGGTGGGGGAAGTATATGGGGGGGGGCTGGAGAGCGGGTGGAGAAATTAAGGAGCATAATCTGAATTATTGGGAATGGAAGTTTCCAGAAATATATTTGTGCCTCTCTCACTGTGCAGCACTATTGAAACGTCCGTCTGGATCACGTGGGGGCCCTGTATAGAAAGCAGGGATAGAGGAGGGAGGGGCTGCAGTGGCCCAGCTGCTCTTTACGGCTGTCGGGGAGGAAAGGCAACAAAAATCTCTTTAAAGCTTCGCGTGCCCGGGGCTAGTGACCCTTGTTAGATATTTCGGGCGGTTTGGGGTTGTTGTTCTTTTAAGTGCAGATCGTAAGCGTTAGCTGTGTGTCGGTAGTAGTAGCAACGTGAATGTTGCATGTGCTGCAGTGTGTCTGCTGTTTGGCGAAGGGCGGCAGCCGAGGCCTTTCCAGTGGGTGGGTGTGTAACTGCCGTCTTCGGATGTACCCCATGTGCTGCATCTGTTTACGTTACGTATCTATTACTGGTTTCAGCGAGCCTCCTCTAATTCACGTTTTTCTGTAATCGGAAGTTAATGCCTTGTTTCGAGGAAACGTTAGCGAAGCATTTATAGGGGGAGGGGCAGACTGCAGTCCAAAGTTTCGTATTCTGCAGCCTCCTGTAGGTTTCTGGTTGTGTGCAGATTGGTTTAACTTTCCTGAAAATGTACGGGCTTTCTGATGTGGGCATACTTTGGAGAGCTTACTTTCGGTAACGCTGGTCTGATAGCTGTTTTGTAATCAGTTAGTGGCAGTAAGTACCTCAATGAATACTGCTTTGAACGTCAACAGGATTGATACATTGTGAGCTCTGTAATTGACCATTTGTTTTCTCAATGTGGTAGTTGTTTTTCTGATAAAACTCAACAAAAGTGTGCATTTAAAAAGTGGCAGTAAAGTTGCTAACGAACTTGGAGGAATTGAGTGCAAAGGGAGGAACCAATTCTCACAATCTAGGTAAGGTTAATGATATGGAACAAATCACATAGGTATACAGCAAAAGCTAGCCCTTTGAAAACCTTTCTTTATTGACAGCATGTGTTCCAAATGGTATTCCTTGGGCAGATGGTTAGATAGGGTTCACATGTAATATAATAGCTTATTTGGATAGAAATTATGTGACGTTTCTAGTATTCTATATCTTAAACTTCTTTGCATTCCAGTGACTTTCAGTCTAGATTCGTTAATGTATTTATTGAACTTCTCATATACGTGCACTTGATGCATTCTAGCCTTTCCCACCCATTACTGTACTTTAAAATGACCTATCTGATCTAAAGAGATTACAAGTGGCAAAGTGCTCTTGTCTTTCTGCATTTGCAAGACTTATAAGACCTAACATGCAGTTTTGTGTGTTTTAGTTGGAGGTGGAAGATGCATGAAAACTGTTTCTGAGCTGTTGTGTGTAACTGTCTAGTCAGGAACAGTAGATGCAGCAATAAAGGGTGTGTGACCAAGCATAGAAGAGGTGTGGTAATTTGATACTTGGAGCTAGGGAACTTAAGGAAAGTACTACCAAATATGGGGGGTAGCCTTAGTTTTTGTTCTAAATAGTAATATTGTGAGAAATTGAACACTTAAATTGTTATGTAGTAAGTAGCAATAGCATTGTGGATGTAAACCATAACTGCTGTGCTTATATCTAATTAAATATAGTGTGTGCTTCAGAAAACAAATTGGTTTCTTTGCTTGTCACTATTATGGTTATGATGGTTAATGCAGCCCAGACCAAAGCAAATGTACCGTAATCCCAATGAGTTCAATGCACTTTTTTCTAAGTGTGTGATGAGTAGCCTTAGTTTGCCATTTATTCCAGTTCACCAGGCTGTCTTCAGCAACAGTTGTTGTCCATTAACTATTTAGCTATGATTTTATTCTGCTCAACTGGTTAATGCTGATCTTGTGCTGTAAGTCCCACTGTCAAAACTGTCAAAATATGTATTTCTGTAAGAATTTAATCCTTTAGGACATTTAGGCTGTCCTTATTACAGTCATGTGGGAGTAAACCTTGATGCGGCTGACTTCTGAGTAGATATGTTTAGGGGTGCACTGTGTTTTTGGTAAAGTTTCCAGAGTGTGATGTTAAGGTTTCTGAGTGGGACACCATATTAATGTTACTGTATAGCAGGATTAGCACCACTTTTTCAGCTTTGATCAAATTTTATGCATGCCTGCTGTCTACTTCTCTGGATGGTAGGTTGAGAAGACTGTTATGGGGTAATAGCAAATTCTGTTGCCTTTAACTGCTGTTCACTCAGTGATATGTTCTGGTAGACTTAGTTGTTCAACATAAATAATTTCATGTGTTAATGATCTTCTTGGGTCAGTAAGTTAGCATTCTCCCCTGCCTCCCTCCTCACACACTTTAAAATCTGTCAATGCTTTAGCATTTCTTGTTTCTTTTGACCATTTCTTTTACACTTTACATTATTAATTTGTGGCTCAAAGAGAACCAGAATCAGATGCCACTCTTCCACATTTTAAAGATGCACACATTTTTGTAAAATACTTCAGCATTTGGTGTAATGAACACATTGTGACTCATTAACTCCTGGTTTAAGCACTAGCATTATTTTATTTTGAAGTTAACCAGGCGTACGTTTATTCATGTGTAGTATTACAAAATTTAGTATGACAATTATGGTTGGCTTACACTGAAGAAAAATTTTCAACATTTGAATATGTTACCAGTAGTAAAAGATGGGAGCTGAAGTGGTCTTAAAGGCAGTTGGGAAGAACTTTGAATTTCTATGATATTAAACGTAAGTAAATTCTGTAACTTGATTTCTTTCTTTAAATTTGCAGTAATCTATGCCAGCAATTATGACAATGTTAGCAGACCATGCAGCACGGCAGCTGCTGGATTTCAACCAGAAATTGGATATAAATCTGTTGGATAATGTGGTGAACTGCCTGTATCATGGAGAAGGAGCCCAGGTACAGTATATGTTTGAGAACTAGAAACCTGCAGTTTATTATGTCTAAAGCATATCTGTAGAGGAAAAGATAGCTGGTTCTCTTGAAGACTTCTCATATGCTAGTAAAACTTGACTAGCAGTTAAGCTGTATCTAAAGAGAATAAGGCAGCAGGAATGCTACAGTTACATTGAAAAATACCTTGGTGGCTTCTTGTCTTGTTTTTCATGCCAGTAACAGAAAGATGGAATATGACTGAATTTACTATTGTTTGTTTCTTTTAATTTTTTAGAGATAAGTGTTCTTGTCCAGTTTTATGTCCCATTTATTCATAGGACTTTTAAGTGGAAGGCAAATTGCTGTCTCCTTTGCCTATAGTATGTCTGTGTCTCTGAAGTAGTTTAAATGTTTATTATGTGATCTCTTCCAAATTCTGTTCAGAATTATAAATTCTGTGTAATCTGCTTTTATACTTCTAAAGTGCTTAGAAGCCTATTTTGACATCAAACTTAAAAAGAGCCACTGAAATCAGACTGGGCAGTCAGTCCAAGTCCTCTGATAGGGCAGTGAGCATCCCATTCTGCTGCCTAGACAGAAACTTGTCAGACCTTCTGTATATACCCCAATCTGCAGCCATAAACACACTGGTCTCTGTTTGAGGTACCCTTATTACTTTCATGGTGTTCCTCATCCTTCCATATCTCTGAACAGTGGCCTTCCCAGATGTTGGACTTCAATTCCCATAATTCCTAGTCAGCATAGCCACCAGTCTAGGCTGATGGGAGTTGTAGTCCAACAATATCTGAAGGATGGTCTAATCCAGGCACCCCCAAACTTGGCCCGCCAGCTGTTTTGGGACAACAACTCCCATCATCCCTAGCTAACAGAACCAGTGGTCAGGGATGATGGGAAGTGTAGTCCCAAAACATCTGGAAGGCCGAGTTTGGGGGTACCAGGTCTAATCCATTGCTTTTTCTCCACTACTCATGTTTGCAGCCTAAGTTGTTGGACTGAGCTGAATAGTCCAGCTGGACTAGTTTTTATGTAGTATGGCAAACTTGCAGGTCAGAATGATTTGGCCAGATACAAATTCCCCTCCTGGACTTGTGGCAGAGTTGCAGCATATTTAGTGGCATCAGTGAAGCAGAATTGCAGAAGAGCATAAAAGGGGTTCTGTTTTAAATTGGCAAGCACTTAAAGCTTGAAGGCTCCACAATCTTTTGCCTGGGGAAGATGTGCATTATAGAAGCATTTCCCTGAATCCGTATTTGCTTTCCTCTCTAGTTGAGGCATTCACCATGGTGAGTGGGAAGGTATGAATTAAACACTAGAACTTCAGACCCTGAGTAGTTCTACCAAGCAACTGAAAGATATACAATAGATTGGGATTCAGAGCACCAGGAACCTTTTTCTCTTAAGATGGTTCTTGGCAGCTGATTCTGAAGTTGATATTCAAGTTGGTGGTTTGCAATACCCCTTCACCCCACCCCAAATGCACACACACACACTCTCAAGTTCCATGCCTTGCATCTTTGACAGTAGCTTGTTGTAGGGTGTCTTGCATAGTTGCATCATGCCTTGGAAAGTAGTGATCAGATTTCTAGAATTGAGTGTCTGTGTTCCAGTCTAATTTTAGGGTGTTTCTTACTTTCTAGTGGATCTCTGAACAAAAGTGTAGTGATTCGTATACAGTTGGAAAAGTTTGTGTAAGTGTCATCCAGGGTACTAGTGGAAGCCATCTCAAGGACTCCCATTAGGAGAACTGGATTTTCCCCAACCTCTTCTCTCCTGTCTGCCCCATATATCTCCCAAATCTGCTCTGGGGGTTATGAGACACACACACACCCGCAAACAGTGTGGTTGGGGAGGAGAGCAGAGATTGTTCTAACTGTCAAGAAGTGCCACTGTGTGCTTTTTCTACCTGTCATAGAGTTTATGTCTTGAAATTCAGATGATCTTAGTCCTACGTTAGTTTGGAGTAAATTTTTGTGTACTTGTTCTCTGTTAAATAAAAATGTACCACCAATGTTAGTTTTTATTTGCTATCAGTGGTTGAGAAACAACTATGAAACATTTTTTCTTTTTGTATCTTAAAAGCTGTTTTGAAATGAGTAGAAATAAAGATTATACCTTGGACTTTCAAAAGCATATTTATTAGTATTGGCAGATTCCTTACTGTAGATCAATATTCTATCCAAGCTAGAGAATTTTCGATAAAGACACACAATTGCCTAAAATTTCCCCACCATGAAAAGTGCATTTAATTACTTAACCAGTAATTCCCAAGCACTGTGCCAGGGTGTGCTAGTGTACTGTAAGAGCACAGTGATTGTCCCACGTGAAAGAAATGTAATCATTGAAGCCTCTTGTTCTCTCAAAGTACCATCTGCAGAGCAGGCTGCCTACTGTGTGCCCTACTGCTCTGGCCTTGCCACCTCCTGGTCAATCTCTGTTGGGGACAGGGCATTTGCTTTAAATATCTGTCTCATATGACTGGATTATCTAGTCACTTCTGGTGCAAAAACCCCAGTAACAGTACCTGTGTTCAGTGAAGGCTGCTGGTGATGTTTGCTTGAGTTGCTGCTTTAAGAAGCACAGCCTGGTTAATGGCCTGTAGAGAAATGTGGGTAGTGAAGTGATTTCTGGTACTGGAATGAATTATTATTATTATTATTATTATTATTATTATTATTATTATTATATTACCCCTCCCATCTCACTGGGTTCCCTCAGCCACTCTGGGCAGCTTCCAACAAAATATAAAAATACGAGATATTAAACATAAACTTTCCTATTCAGGGGTGTCTTCAGATGTCTTCTAAAAGTTGTGTACAGTCATACCTCGGGTTGAATATGCTTCATGTTGAGCGCTTTCGAGTTGCGCTCTGCGGCAACCTGGAAGTAACGGAGCGCGTTACTTCTGGGTTTCGCCGCATGTGCAGACGCTCAAAATGACATCATGCGCAGAAGCGGTGAAAAGCGTCGCGCGCAGACGTGCCGTCACTAGTTACGTTTGCTTCTGGATGCGAATGGGATTCCAGAACGGATCCCATTCGCATCCCGAGGTACCACTGTAGTTTTTTTATCTCCTTGACATCTGATGGGAGGGTATTTCACAGGGTGGGTGCCACTACTGAGAAGTGTGCATCTAATTTTTAAAAAACTTGAAAAAAGTTTGCCTCAGCTATCCAAAATTTGGGAAGTAATGCTGTAAAACCATGTGCCATAAGCTGTTTTGAAAGCTGTTAACTCATTGTGTCCGCTTTTCTAGCAAAGGATGGCACAGGAGGTCTTGACTCACTTAAAGGAGCACCCTGATGCATGGACAAGAGTTGATACTATTTTGGAATTCTCTCAGAATATGAACACCAAAGTAAGTATAGGATATCCAATTGATCTTGACCTTTCTTCCACTCAGGCTTTGAGGAAGGTATCTCAATTTTTAGATTTAGCATTTGTTTAACTTTTTTATTGCTTCTTCAATCCTTTAGTCTGATCCATGAGGTTGTCAGTTACTTTTTCTTATAAAAGGCTTGAAAAATTCTAAGTCACTTGGGAATTGTATAAAAACTCTTGTTGAATTATGAACAGATTTGAGTGTTATAAAATCTTATAGCCGTATCATGTCTTTAGATAATGTGTTTGGCTTTCATTTCTGTTAATGAGAGCCATGTGCACTTAACTGAGGGCAAAATACATCCCTCAATATTTTTTTGAAAGACTGGTATTGTCCTGCACAGTTTAAAGCAGGCTAGGCACCCCAGACACTCAGTTGAATACAATCTGTAGTTGCTTGCAGTACAGTTAATCAAACCATACCATCAGGATAGTCTGGCTAAAGTAGACATTCTTCAGCCTACTGCAATTATGTTTTTGCTTCAGAAACTTTAAAGGTTTAAATATGAGTTGCCAAACGTGTGAAAGTGGTTGTCATATAGTTGGAGAAACTTGTGCATGGCCACATTCATTGAACACACAAAATTTGCCATAACTTGTGTTGAGATAGAAAACAGCCATGCTGATTAGTTCCTTCAGAATTCGGATGGCACTTAGGAAAGTCTTAACTTTTTTGGGAAGAAAAAGGCTTTGTAAATTTTAGGGCAAAGTTAAGAACTTCCTCAAAGTACTAAATTTAAGTAACCATGTTTGCCTGTTTGCTTGCCTGGTAAACTTTGCTTTTTATACTCACAGACATTACTAATGTTAAAGTTGATTTTATCAACAGTATTTTTTAAAACTCAAATTTGTCTTGTGAAAAATGAGATGATTAGAGGAACAGAAAGAAAGCAACAGGTAAAGAATTCTTCAATTTACATAAATTGCAAATGATTTGGTGCTAAATTTATGCACTATGACATTTGGCTTTTATGCAGTCATTTTTTTTCTTAAAGCTGTTAACACTACCTGATATTAATCATAATGTTCCATTATGTTGATTGCTTGTAATAGGAAGAAAAGGGGTGTCTTCCTGTGCAACTGACACAGCTAGGCTTTGACGGCAGGCCTCCACAAGGTCTACCCTTTTGATTCCCTTTAACTGAATTCTGTTCATCAATTGCTTTTTTTCCTTGTTTTGGTTTCTTGGGTGGTGGGGTGGGTATGGGTTTTGTACATAGAATAAGTGTCCCATTAAAAATTTCTGCCACAGGGATCATTGTATTAAAATATTTTCCTTAATCTACAATTTCTGTCCCATCTTTTGCCTACATAAATAAAATTTTGAGGCTTAGAATATAAATATAACAAAAATGGGAGGGGGAAAAACTGTATAAAACCTTGGATTGTTTTGTATGCATATTTTTGTAGGTAGTCCTGAGAACTTCTTTTTCCAAGATAATTGCTACAGGAATGTAACACCTATTAATTTTGGAGAGAGAGAAATAGCTGTAATATATGTTGGCTGCTGGCATAAGAATAAGCAGAGAAAACAAACTGGTCATAATGCAACTTGATTATTTTCCCTCCCTACTATACTAGGTCTGCATTGCATGTTATATGCACACATGTGTTGGTGCATGTGCATGCATGCATGCTACTCATGGAAGAGAGATGTCTCATGTTACATGGAAGCATAGAAAAAAGATGCAAGAGTCACTGCATCTATCGCTGTTTATATGTAGCCTGTAAAGTAGTTCTTAGTGTGTTTGTGTGGTTAATAGTAGTTTGCTAGGGGAGGAATTAGTGTATGAGCTTTGCATGAATAAGGTTCTAGGTCAGTCTCTGGTATCTCCAGCTAACAGGATCCTGGAAAGACCCTTTGATTGGGTCCTGTGAGAGCCATTGCCAGCCACTAGACCATACTGGGTTGGGCTGGTTTAGGTTTGATTTGGTAAAATATTCATTGTGATTATTCTTAAATCTCATTGCTTTGTTAGTAAAGTGGGAATAGAATAAGAAGATGCTTCAACGTGAAGATGAGACAGGGAAAATTACAGTTGAAACTGTTGGTGAATGTGTTGACAGACTAGCCAAAATTTCACATGCTCATAATCTTATGTCATCTCATCTCTTCTACCAAATAGCCTTCTGAACCAGGCAGAATGGAGGAATGTATACCTGCCATTCAGCATCTCTAGGGCTTGCTGCAGGGTGGGAATGTGGTAGTTCTGAACTATAGTAACACCCTTTCTGGCCTTCCATTTGACATACCTACTTGTGGCATTTAGAAACTCATTTGTTGGCAGGTTTAGGGATTTCAGGATCATTTGCTTCACTGATGGGCATCCTCTCTATGTTAAAGATAGATACTTTGAGCAAGATTAGTCCCAGAGAGAATGGGGATGAGCATTAGGCAAGGGGGATATTTGCACAGATTGTGTATCACTGAGCAACTTTAAAGTGAGTTATTACAGGTGAAATCTTGCCCATGGGGAGTCACCCCATTGCGCAGATGTGGTGCATACACTGCACTGACTGCTGATGAACAGCTTGGGAACCTATTCAGAGCTGCTTCATGAATGCCATCACTGTTCAGTAGAAATGTTTGTTCACTTGAGATTTAGGCCACAATACAAAGAAGTTATGTGCATCGGTGGGGGGGGGGAGAGAAGAGAACTTCAAGCATTGCCAAAGCTTTACTTGCTGCTTCTCTGGCACCAGTTCCTACTGCTGAGGAGGCAACCTGCAATTCAGTTTTACAAACTTAGCTCTTTACTTCAGCAATGCGACCTGCTGAAGAAACAAGCAAATATTCAGCTGCAGATGTTCTTTCCCACCTTTTGCATATAACTTCCTTGAATTGCATCTTCAGATTGAAATGGTTCACCGGCTTCTACAATGGAAGATCATTAGCTAGGCTAGAAATATCACAGATACATAACTAAATTTACTCCTTTTATTAAGATGTGGAGTTCTAAAATATATGAAATACTAATACCTTAGAAGAGAGTGGGAAGTTAAAATGTAAACAACCATCAACCAACTGGAGAGTACAATGTAGTTTGGGACAGTCTACATTGTGCTATTTATTTAAAACGAGGCTTACATGATCCCTTTGGCTGAAATTCTAATTACCCTACTTTGTATAGACACTAACAGACTTGAAGAACTTTTATTCTCAGCCAAATCTTCACCAGCCATCAACGTTAAAACATAGATTTGCCTTTCAGGTATTGCCTCCTGTCTCCTCAGTGTTGGTTTCTGATTAAAGGGAAAGCTGCATCTCTTTGACCCCTTTTCCTCCTCTTCTCTGTGTTGTTGCTTTTAATGATGACCTTAGTCTGATACAACATTTCATAGAGGTCTATTGGACATATTTACGTTGAGATAAATGGAATAAAATGGGTTGAAGAGCTTTTCTCATTTCCTATAAATGTATCCATTTGAACCATGCCTTTGGGAGGCTTATCTGGGTGGTAAAACAACTTTAGAAGTGTATCTAGAAATGGTGAACTTTTGACTGAGCACAAAAGTTAAACAGTAGATATAGCTGCTATAGGGGAGAGACTACTGTATCTTTTTTTAAAAAACAACAACAACAACCTATGAGCTGTCTTGCTGTTCCTTAAGTACACACCAGTGAAGTGCAGAAAATACATCCTTCAGAAAGTGTTAGTAGATATAATGTTAAGCCCTGGTCTTAACAGCTCAAGTGCCAGGAAGCCCATGCTCATCCAAGTTGCTAAACTTGGTTGTGTGCTTGAACTTGTGAGCAGTCATTTAGGCTATTTATTTTTATGTGGCTGCCATTTTTCCCCTTACAGATAAGTCATTTGGCTTTGCAAAACAATTTTTTTTGTTTCCCTTTCTAATGTAACCATGATCAAAAGCAGCAGGACTTTAGAATTTAAGAGGGTAAAATGAGGAAAATGCATGGGAAAAGCTCAATAAATGGGTGAATAGACTTGTTTTTAACAGACTTAATCTTAGATGTTAAGTGTGAATGATGTCAGCTTGAATGAGAATCCTGAAAGCTATTGTTAAATCATCTAGCATACTCACATGTTTCACTTCTCCAATTTTCAGTATTATGGCCTGCAGATCTTGGAAAACGTGATAAAAACAAGATGGAAGATTCTTCCAAGAACCCAGTGTGAAGGTAGATATGAGTGACTTCTTTGTACAGTTTAGACTCACTGATGCTCGTATGGTAAATTTTTTGGACATTGCACTGGGGTAGTGCCTGATAGATCAGGTATTGGACCTTGTGTCAGTGTGTGATAATGAAGTCATGTAGATTTTTAAAAATACTTTGGGATGAATGGAGAAGCAAATTTTAACATGTCCTGATTTCCAAACGTGGCCACTGATTAAACTTCAAATGATTGTCCTGATGCAATATAACTACCCTCCTCTCACTTTCCCCCTCTCCCCCCCCTCATTTTTTAGCTGCTTATTTCATTGTCAGGCAAGCTCCTTATCCACACTTAAAACATCTGTGTTTGGCCAGTGAATTATAATGCATAGCTGGTTGATTTCTCCCCAATCCTGGCACTGCTTGTTTTGAGTAAACAGCATTGTTTTCACCAAAGTAGAGTACGTTTAGACAGCTGTTTCATACTGGCAAGGGAATTTCCAATGCTTGACAAAAGTACTGATGTATAAAAACCTTAATAAAAAGGAGTTACATGTTTTGACAACAGAGATCCAAGCTAAGGGCCACTTCTGAGCCATGCATAGCTGCTTCCAGATGGAACACATTTTGTTGGGCCAGTAATTCCTCCTTCAGATACAAGGCAGAATGGAACTATTGGAGAATTAAATTGCCTTGTGAAGGATGGGGAGGGTGCACTCTTGTAAGAGTGCTGATGGAGTTTGTATTTGCTGGAATGATTGTAGAGGGTCTGTATTTGCAGCTCGTAGGAATGAGAGGTGGCGCTAAATGGAACTGATTGCAGTTCCATTCCAAGAACTGCTTGTCTAGTGCTAAGCATAGTTAGCAATCTTGCACACTGTCAACTTTTGGCACTTGGTCTGGTTGCTTGCTTTAATTGAAGCTGGGACTGGCAGAAGTGGCAACATCAAAGTATGTGATACTGACTCTGGAAAGCTGGTATACGAGCTGTCAGGGTGAGCATCGATTTATGTGATGTCATGATTCATAATAGCTGAGCTTCAGCTGTACATTAAGCAGACCAGAGAAGAGTCAATGTGTAGAATAGGGCTCAAAAAGGTGGTTGCTGCAAATTGGCGTGCATTACTTGAAATTTTGGTGTGGCTTTTAAACCTGGTTTTAAAACCAGTAAATGACAAGTGTGTTTTAAATGTCTTTCAGTATTGGATGAATATTACATCACAGTCTCTCTTTAGTTTCTTCTTGAGCTGAGATAGGAATTAAATGGACTGTGTAATCTTAAGTAGTCCCCCTGCAGCTGCTGCTTTGGCTGATGGATGGAGCCTGGTTGGTTAAACGATCTTCCAGCCTGTTATGGAAGACTCCCCTATGTTCTGGAGCTGATATTTGGGGGGATGTTGATACTGCAGAAGGAAAGGGGTACTTTGCAAATATTTGCCTTGCAGCTTCTTCCATTAGCAAACACATTCACTTGATCCCCAGCCTTTTCTTTAGTGCTGACGTACCAACTGGATTATGCCCACAGCTTTTGCATACAGAAAGCACTATACATAATAGAAAAGTCTCAATGAAAGAGATCACTAATACTCCAAATTCATGAGTAAGAATTGTGTCTAAAAAATTACTTGCCAAAAGCTACCTAGCAAGTCCATTTTTAGGCTAGTTTCTGAATCCAAAACCAAGAATAGCACTATTTACTATACCACTCATTCAGCTGATGAATTTGTACTGATAGGTTTTGGTGCTGTTTTATTGCATCTGTTCTTTTGATTAATGTATGGTATTTGTGTTTTTCTGATTTTATGTTATGCTTTATAGAAAATTGTATTTTGCATTGGGGATGGGTGTACAGACAACTCCCCATTTATGCAGGGGTTACATTCTGATGCACCACACGTTTCTGCAGGACGTTTGTAAGCTCCCATCCCCTTGTGGTGGTGAAAACAGTGCATGTGTCAGCGCTTGCACACATGCTGATTGTATGCAAATGGAGAGGTACTTCTAAGAGTTCAGTGTACTGTCATTAAGAGTTTTAGGGTCTAAATTCCCCTTTGACAATAAAGATCACTAGGTGACCTTGGGCCAGCCCCCAACACAGTCTAACCTCCTTCACAGGATTGTTGTGAAAATACTGTGGAGAGGGGGAGAACCTTTATACTTCCCAAAGTTGTTTGGGGGAGGAGATGAGATATAAATGTAAAAATAAATAAGGCTGGATTGTGAGAGATCACGAATTAATGAACATGAGAGTTGAGTCTTAGGCCTGCAAGCAAACGATGGGGCTTATGCTTAGTCTTCCTATGCACTCTTGCCTTCTAGACAGGTGTTTCCAACTCAGTTATTATTACTGTTACTTATTAAACTTATATGCCACCCTTCATCCAAAGATCACTGGGTGGTTTACAACATAAAAATACAAAATGGAAGAACAAAATATGTAACTTAAGAACAAAAAAGCTTCTTTAAAAATAAAGCAGAATTGTGAACTCAACCAACCAGAGACTCATACCTCCTTCCCAAAGTCTGATGCCTCACTTACCTTCCCTGCTTTGAGAATGTGCCCCCTGGCTCAACAACCAGTGCTTGCACAGCCCTAAATTCGCCACTGTACCTTGGCAATGTCCAAGAATACAGTGTCATAAAATCTGCTAAAAAGCTTTTGTGGCTAGAGTCTACTGGATATCATGAAGTAGGCTATATAGACCAGGGGTCGGCAAACTACAGTCTCTGGGCCTGATCAGGCCTGGCTGGGTCCTAGATCCAGCCTGCCTGGCCATTTAAGAACCCGCCGCGAAGCTGAGACTGCCGGCGATGGCGATGGGAGGAAGAGGCCGAGCTGCTCTGGCATCAAGCGCCGTGCCTGGTTTACTTCAGCGGAAACTCCATCTGGGCAGTCAAGCTGGCTTCCGATGACAATGGCGCTGCTGCCATCATGCAGCCCTGCGCCATGACGGGCAGCTCCAACAAGAAGAAAAGGTGTAGGTCTGGGTGGCACCATTCACCTCCTCCACACGCCCCACCACTCCTTGTTTCGGGTAGAGGGCCCGGCCACCTTTGCTTGCTTGCTTACCCCGATATCATTGATATTATTAGTATTGTCTTATGTCCCCGGAAGCTGAGCGTGCGGAATTAGATGGTGGAAGGGAAAAAATCCTCTTCTCTCTCTTTCTCTCTGCTTTCCCACCAGCCTTTCGCCTCTTATTCTCCCTCCAAGTCAGGCCATTGGGAAAATAGTAGTAGTAATAATAATAATAATCTTCCTCCCATCGCTGCCGCTGCCCTGGTGCTCCTGTGGACCAGAGAGCGGAGCAGACAAGCTCACTCTGCTTACCTGCTTGACAAGAAGTGGTGGGAGTGATGGCTCTTTCTCTTGGCGAGGAAGAAGCCCGTTTCACACCACCATCGCCAGCCCTTCGGCAAATGAGGCAGGCGGCAAACCGAGAAAGCTGCTGGGGTGGGTGGGGAGGAAGACTACTCGCCCCCCTCACCCCTTCTTCCAGCTCCCCCCCACCGATGCCACTTCTCCGGAACCGCCATCCCTCCTTCCCCTCAGCTGTTCACATACTGAACTTGCCAACATTTTCTCCGTGGGGCGATTGTGGGTCTCTGTGTGTATGGTTTGGGGGGGTGGCAGGAGGATGAGCAGCGTGGTGGTGGATGAGCTTGTCTGTTGAGGAGCCTTCCCCACCCCACTTAATGCACACGATTTTATTTTATTTTATTTTATTTTATTTTATTTTATTTTATTTTATTATGCCTGCCCTTCCCCCACCGCATTATTCCTAGTGTGCATAGGAATTCGTTTATTCCCCCCCCCCAAAAAAAATAGTCTGGCCCCCCTCAAAATTCTGAGGGACAGTGGACCGGCCCCCTGCTGAAAAAGTTTGCTGGCCCCTGATATAGACCATCTGAGCTTATATATGTCTTGTAGGTGCCCCAATACTCTTGCCCCTTGTTGTTTTTGCAGTGACCACCAGTTCAGAAATTATTCAAATCTGCTAGAATCACTTCCTAGACTATCTCCTTATGTATGTACCCTCCATATTTCTGTCATGCTATCTAGGAAAGTTCTTCCTGAAAAAGCACTCACTGTTCCAGGTTTACTATAATCTGCTGTTAACACTTGCATTACCTCAACACTGTTGGTGTAAAAGTAGATTCCCCCCATGACCACCCCTTTAGATCAAATGGAATCATATATGGGCTAGGCAGATCTCAAGCAAAAATATTTTAATGGGCTGGATGCCTTCATCTAGTTGCTGCCCTGGTCTGCTTTGAGTGAAAGGACATGATATAAATGTAATAATAAATAAATAAAATTTTAGTAATTATATGAGCATTAAATTCCTGATAAGACCTGGATTCCCCCCCCCCCATTACTGCCCATCTCTTCCCAGAAGTGCCATAATGTCAGAAAGTGCTGCTTCAAGATTTTACTGCAATTGGTAAGATCAGATATGTATGTATTGGAGGCTCTACATTTGTACTACACAACTGCCAAATTTGGTACAGGTCACTCACATTTATGCAGGGGTTATGTTCTGGAGATGGCACATATGCATAAAAACATGTATACTCAAGCCACCCCTTATAAGCACCCACTTGCAAGTATTCTGACATTCCAGAACTGGCACAGTGTGTAAATTGTACACACATACAGCAGAGAGCTTTTAAGCTCTCAGACTTGCTTACCAGGCCCTGGGAGTGTCACAAAATCTTGCAGGGCTGTCCAAGATCTTGCAAGAAGCCACCCAAAGCCTGGTGAGCAAGTTTTAAGAGCTTAAAATCTCCTTCCGTGCTGGGAAACCCTGCGCAAAAGAGCTTTTAAGCTCTCTGCTTCCCATACATTTAATTTGTGTGATTTTAACCAAGCAGCCGTCAGTTGTGGAAAGATGAAGTTGCACAAGTTAAATGTGCATAAGTTGCAAGTTACCTTATGCTAGGCACATAATCATTCTGAGGTTGCTTCATTTCACTTAAAAGTGTGCCCTGAAGACACCAGGGAGGCATGATGACAAAAGGGGAGAGATGGATATGACAGCAATCTGATGTTGTTAAATTGATAAAGATTAATAGCATATTCAGTGGTGGTGATTGTTCACAGAAGACTCTTTTGATCCAGCAGAGGTTTCCATGAGGGCAATGTCCACCAATTCACCCTCTGCCACCCTCCACACTGTTCCTGAGGGTCTCTCAGCTCTGGAGCAGATAAGAGGGGCTACAGTGCAAAGGGAGAACTGATGGAAATTGTCTTCCCTTTACCCTTATATTGACTGAAGCCTCCACTGGATCAAAGAACCAGGACAGAATTGGCTACAACAAAGAAATGGGGGTAGGGTAGTGGCTGAACATAGTTTCAGGCAGGCAAGGCAGACCAGTGGAGTACGCTGTGCAAGAGATGCTGCAGCTCATTTATTTTTCTGAATTACAATTGGAGACAAGTTCCATTCTTGCACTCAGAAGTTTACTTGGACAATCTTCAAGAGGAAAAAAAAACCTCCATGCTGCTTTTCTGTATGAATTCGTGTTCTGCGCATGCCACCCCTTATGGTCGGGGTTTTCAAATTTTTGTCTGCATCTGGAGTGATTGAATCATTCAGTCACATTCATATATGATCTAGAGATGCAGACCAGAATTGCCCACCCCCAGTGGAGGATGATTGGAGACATGGCTAGAACGTGAATCATTTGGACACAGCAGGGGACCATCTATGTGGGTGCTTAGGTTTCACAGGAGCTTTTTAATTAACAGCAATGTGCAGGTTGGGTGTTAACATCTCCATAGGTTATATACAGTGGACGCTCAGGTTGCGAACGTGATCTGTGCGAGAGGCACGTTCGCAACCTGTTGCACATGCGCAGGTTGCAATTTGGCACTTACGCGCAAAGCACAGTTTAGCGGTTCTGCACATGCGCGAGCACTGAACCCCGGAAGTAACCCATTCCAGTACTTCCGGGTTTCGGCGCATCCGTAACCTAAAAACGCGCAACCTGAAGCGTCTGTAACCTGAGGTATGACTGTAATTCAGATTTGTAGCACACGGCACACAAACCCTTGTTTCATGATAACTGTTTATGAATGCACAACATTTATTTTAAAGCCAGTGCCATAAGCACATTGGTCTTCCTTAGCACAATACATTCTAATGGCCTTTTGCAAAGGAGCTTGTCCCCCAACATACCTAATTGCGAGGCAGCAACTATGCTTCTTATGATAACTATTCTAATGGCAGCTGAAGTCCAGCTTTCATACCTGAAATCTCTAGTTCCTTATTACTGCAGCCTCCCTATAAACATGAATGGTAGTTTGACAAGTGTGCGGTCATGCTGATATTTACGTGAAATGTGGCAGAATCTAAAAAATGGCACAGGATCCTGCAAACATGCTTTTATTCTTTAAATAGCTAGTTTCTGGTTCTCATGGTTATGGATATATGCTTAAATGCAGACATGCTGTGGCAGTTAACAGTTGCCATTGCATATGGTGCAAGCAGTGTTAGAAATTCAGATATATCAGCTATTTGCCAAAATGCGCCTTAAACCTAGGTTATGGTCACCATAGCAGAATGTCTAGTTGCTTTTTAAAAAATACGATTTTTTTCATTTTACCTGTGAGTTGAGCGGGATGTCATTTTCACTTGCGCAGCAGCGGCAACAATTTTATTTGAGTCGCACAGGGTCCTGTTTTGACTCACAGTGGCAGTTTTACTCTTGAGTCTCAGCCGCCCTTAGTGATGTTAAATTCTCGAGAATAATCTTTTGGGGAATATTCATGATTAATTAGAATATTCGAGAATTTTCTTTTAAAATAGAATATTCATTTTAATGCATTGAAAATTATATAATTAGTTAATATACATGTTTCTTCATGGGTAAACTTGTTCATATGGCAACCAAAAACTGTACAGATACTTTTGTACAATGGGGCAATGCAGCGAATTCACATTCTTTGATTTTTTTGCACCAAACTTGAAAATGAAAATTCAGTGTGAATGACTCAGGTTAATCACTAAGCCTGCCACTAACTGTATATTTACCATCAACTTTTAATAAGCATATCTTCATGGTACAGTATTTTCAGTGCAATACTAATAAAATCAATATAAAGTTTAAAATTCATGTTATAATTTCCAGAAAAATAAACAGTAATGACAAGTTTCATAACATCAGAAATGCAAATTACTATCTGCTTAGATAAGTAAGGCAACACACAACATATTTAAATTATAACTGATAAATTATCACAAGAAAGAAATGTATGTGAAAAATAGGCTTTAAGTAACAAGTCTCAAATGTTTATAAATTTATATTGATTCTTCAAACATCTTAAGAGGATAAGTCACCATCTTCGTCTCCACTGGTAGCAGAGCTTTCAGTTCCACACTGATTATCTGCGAGATCATAGAACGAAGTTGATGGTTGTGTAAAATTCAATGAGCTTGTTAGAAGCTGTGCTTTCTTCTCTTCTAGGAGCTTTAAGTTATGAGCTACATATGTAAGCTTTTCTGCTCTGTCTTCTGCTGAATGAATAAGTTCATAAGTACTGAGGTTCTGTTGCAGCTGTCGTTGGTGGCATATTTAAAATCTCCACAGCCATTCTGCTAAGCTTTGAACCAAAGCATGTTCCCTTCCACCAATCCACTGCATCCACTTTTTCAACCGACTTCAATATATATGACTTGCTAAAAAAACTTCCTTAGCTTAGCACGATATGCTGCCAGCTCTGCCAAAATATCTTGTGCATTATTTGGTGTACTTGCTGATATTTTGAGATCACTGAACTCGGTATCTTGAATTTGTTCATCTCTTGGTAAATGAACGCCATTATACTTGGGATCAAGGATATTTGCAGCAAAGTGAATTATGCTGTTACACATAATTCTATATGCCTAGGTACTTTAAGTGTATAAAGCATTAAAACTACTTTCTGTAAAAAACAAAACAAAAAAACCGCACTGTATGGCCAAGGGTATAGAATTACTAAGAATAAGGTCACACCAAAATAGAAAAAAGGCTATTACATATAGTTGAAATACATATGAATTCAAATGTTCATCAAATTAAATGAATAGCTTTTTAAAAACAAAGTTTTCTGTAGCTCACATTTCAGAACCGCCAATGGTGAATGACACAATGTCCAGCAATGGAACAGGATAAAAAAATATATCATTATTCATTAGTTACACTGGCAATATCAAAGCTTGTCTTACTATTTACTAGATTTTTTAAATGTGGGTTGTAAAACTGGTTATTACATCAGAATTAACAGTTTGTGGAGAATATTCTCCGGAGAATATTCTCACCTCACATCACTAGTCGCCTTATTACGCAACCATACAACTCTTGGTTGCAATTAAGCCATGCCAAGTTGCAAAATGCAACTGGTGCCTGAGGGTATTTCATACACTGGGTGCATGGTGTCAGTGCAAGTCTCTTACCGCTTACTTGCTTCTGCATTGGAATGCTTGCCCCCTGCCCACCAATCAAAACCAATTGCGGGTCTTTGTCCACTCCATGTCTTCCTCTTCCCAACAGCAAAAGGAGACAGTAGATGAATTACTGGTTTGATACCGCAGAGTTTATAGTGAAGTAAGATTAGTTCAAGTATGGTATTTTTTGTATTTTGCTTATAGTCCTTTACCTAATGCCAAGATAGATTGTTAATTTTAAATCGGGCAACAACAGTACAGTGGTACCTCGGGTTACATACGCTTCAGGTTACATACGCTTCAGGTTACACACTCCACTAAGCCAGAAAGAGTGCTTCAGGTTAAGAACTTTGTTTCAGGATAAGAACAGAAATTGGTGTCTGGCGGCACGGCGGCAGCAGGAGGCCCATTAGCTAAAGTGGTGCTTCAGGTTAAGAATAGTTTTAGGTTAAGTACGGACCTCCGGAACGAATTAAGTACTTAACCCGAGGTACCACTGTACTGTATTATCTTTTATTTTAAATCAAAACAAACTATCCTAATCAAATAACCTTTTCAGGTCAGATTTGAAAAACACATAACAGAGAAACTCAAAAGGAAAGTGGGGGCTGTGAAATATGTTCCCATTACAGAGGGCATGATAAAAGAACTAACTGCATTGCACTAGTCTTCACAGTGAATATGGGTAGTATCCAAGGTCCCCCAGCCCCCTGGAGCATATTTTGAGGGTGCATAAAGGCCTGGAGAGAATTGTAGGGGGGAAATTTTGTTGCACAAGCAGACATTTATTGCATGAGTGAAATGGCAGCAGTGGATACAAGTGAGTGCAAAAGAGAAGAGCAAAATATTTTGGATTGTATGCTGGAAGAAAGACGCCATGACAGCTGTCACTCTCAAAATAAATACTATTAGTTATTTTAAGTGTGAATTTCTGCAAATTGAGGAAGGTTTTGCTCCATAGTGACAGTCTTTTGAGTAAGCCCCACCCTGTGAGGAAAGGATGGGCTTATTTAGACTTGCTTGTAATGCCAAGAATCAGAAGCAGTAGTTGGTAGTTGGAACAGCGAAGGACTGGAGAAAACTTTGTATACAGCTTTGCCCTTTCTAACAACTCTTGGGTTTTTTTCTTCATTCTATGCAAATTTTAAATAAATTGTGTAAGATTCAGCGAAAAGAAGCACGTAGTAGGGTTATGGCAGAAGGTGATCCCCCACGTCTTCTGAAGGTCAGGGGAACCTGCTGAAAGCAAAATCCTTAAGGCTGTCTTGACTGCATGAAATGTCAAGTGTTGTGTGTATTGATCTGTTGCTTTTCGTGGTATAGTATGTTGCATTGCTGCCCATTCAGAAGGCTCCGTGGAGCCATCCTTTGGTACAGTTTTTAAAATAAATCCAAAAGCATTGCTTAACTGCAATCCCAGAATTCTTTATGGGGAACCATGATGGTTAAATTGGTGTTAAACTAATAAACTGAATAGTTTCCCCATCACCCCTTTCTCCCACTCCCTGAATGCAAGGTATATCAGAAGACGTTCAACCTGTATATCGGGGGGGGGGGTGGCTTCTCCTCAGGTTTCCATGTATTACAGGCAGCTAATAGCCATGTTCTTTCATCATAATATATGAAATAAAATCTGACCAGCCAGTATGAAAATTGTCTATTGCAAAAAAATTCCTCCTTGCTCTCAGTTCATGGGTTAATTTTCCCTATCGGGGCAGGATGACATGCTTGAGATACCCATTCCAAAATTAAGTTGACAAATAAAGAATTTACTAGTCTAAACTGTTTTCTCTCACTGGAACTGAAATTGATTTTATGAGAGCAGTTTGATCATAGTTTACCCAATGAACTTTACATCTGTTTGTAAGCCAACAACAAGCCACAGTTCAAGTTGTGGCTTGTTCGCCATTAACTATAGTTAAGCCCAAGGGCAGGGTTCACACATAAAGCTAAGTGGTGGTTTAATAACCACTGTTTAATAAACCATGTCTTAGGATTGCATGAAAGAAGCAGGGCAGTATTCCTAGTGCAGGGGTCGGCAAGGCTTACTGGGCATGGGGCGGATCACTCCCATGGAGATCCTCCGTGGCCCAGATCGGCACAGCACGATGCAGGAAATCTCATCTGCGCATGTCCGCAGCACCGGAAATCATGTCTGCGCATGCCCAGATGTCAAAAATCACATTTGTGCAGAAGCGATTTTCGGCGCCACGGGCATGCGCAGATGCGATTTCGGTGTCTGGGTATGCGCAGATATGGTTTCTGGAGCCGCAGAAGAGAGTCCCCATGCTGTGCTACACCAGTTTAGCGCAGCACACAGGGACTTGCTGAGAGGGCGGCTCGGTTCGGGGTGGCTCATGGGCCGGTTAAGCGACCCTCATGGGCTGCTTCCGGCCCATGGGCCTCAGGTTGCCGACTTCTGTCCTGGTGTATAATATTGGCACCTTCTCCCCACCCCAATCCCTTTCCCTAATGGTCCCTAGCACAGAAATCACCTTTTTCACAGCTGCTGCACACTGGGTCAACATTTCATTGTGCCATCCGCCATGACCTCAAGAGCATTCTTCGTTAGTCGCTGTGAGTTTGGGCCCCTTCAGTATGTGTGCATTTAGGATATTTGCGCCAATGTGTATCTCTTTACACTGAACTGCATTTGTCATTCTCTCAATTTGGATATGGCTTTTTAGAGTCCTATAGGGTTTCACCATCATAAAAAAATTGAAGCAATCCACAATCTTGGCTACTTCGCTTAACCCTTAAGTCCACAAAATTCAGGAACTTAAGAAAAGGCATCAATCCTAATGCAGATCTTGGAGGGGCTTCATTCCTTCGCTCTCTAAACTGGGATGATTGTTTAATTATTCCCATTCCTGTTCTTTAATCAATTATCACTCCATAGGATCTGTTCTCTTTTCCCATTACTGCTTAATGCAGGCATAGGCAAACTCAGCCCTCCAGGTGTTTTGGGACTACAACTCCCATCTTCCCTGACCACTTGTCCTGTTAGCGAGGGATGATGGGAGTTGTAGTCCCAAAACATCTGCAGGGCCGAGTTTGCCTATTCCTGGCTTTAATGTATTCAGGCAGCTTTACTCAGGGACACTGTATACTTGGGGCTTTTAATAATTCCTTGATGCATCCTGTTTTATCAGTGATTTGTTGTTTGATAGTTTACAAACTTTTAAAAAATATTTTGTAGGTATCAAAAAATACGTTGTTGGCTTAATTATCAAGACTTCATCCGATCCATCATGTGTTGAAGTAAGTGAGATTTCTCTAGGGGACTGGAAAGTGGGCTCCTTTCTGATGAAGTGAAACCCGGCCCTAACTCTTTTTTTCTTTGCTTCCTCTAGAAAGAGAAAGTATACATAGGGAAGTTAAACATGATTCTTGTTCAGGTAAGTTTCGTCTCTGACCTAAAAATACTAGTTATGAAGGTTTTATTAGTAGAAAACTAATCTTATACCACATGGGGTTCTCATGCTTTGCAGATACTAAAACAAGAATGGCCAAAACATTGGCCAACATTCATCAGTGACATAGTTGGGGCCAGCAGGACAAGTGAGAGCCTTTGTCAGAACAACATGGTGATCTTAAAACTGCTTAGTGAAGAGGTGTTTGACTTTTCCAGTGGACAAATAACTCAAGTAAAAGCCAAACACTTAAAGGACAGGCAAGTAGTGTTTTCTCCCCCATATACTATACCTAAGTGGGCTGTTGCTCATCTGTTTTATCCACCAGATTTCCTTGCAGATATTTGGAGGCAATACATTGCAACTGCCTCTTTCCCTAAACTCTAAACAGAGCTTATCTGTCTCTAAGTTTGTGATGTAGAAATAAAACTATTTTGCAACTTCTGCTCTTAAAAGATAGACTTCAGAAGCAATACAGTAAGCCCACAACTTACATGGGGGTTTCGTTCTAGGGATTGTGCCTAAAGCCAAAATTGTATATAGTCCAAGAACACATTGGGTTCAATGGTGGGTGGGATTGCCAAAGTCTGTTTTCCCCTGGATATTTAACTATTTGCCAAGCGTGCAAGCTGAATATGCACAAGTTAAATGCACGTGGGACGCGGGTGGCGCTGTGGGTAAAACCTCAGTGCCTAGGACTTGCCGATTGTATGGTCGGCGGTTCGAATCCCCGCGGCGGTGTGAGCTCCCGTCTTTCGGTCCCAGCTCCTGCCCACCTAGCAGTTCGAAAGCACGTCAAAGTGCAAGTAGATAAATAGGTACCGCTTTATAGCGGGAAGGTAAACGGCGTTTCCGTGTGCTGTGCTGGTGCTGGCTCGCCAGAGCAGCTTCGTCACGCTGGCCACGTGACCCGGAAGTGTCTCAGGACAGCGCTGGCCCCCAGCCTCTTAAGTGAGATGGGCGCACAACCCTAGAGTCGGACACGACTGGCCCGTACGGGCAGGGGTACCTTTACCTTTAAATGCACGTAAGTTGCAGGCTTACTGCACGTATCTGCAGGTTCTTGCCTTTGCTTGAATTGGTACTTTGTAATCTGCTGGTGTTTGCTTGGGCTATCCTGCGAAACCTCTAAAAGTAGTAACAAAAGTCTTTGCAGTAGTATGACGTATCAAACATGGTAGAGGCATTTTATATTGCAACTTTTAATGTTGCTTTTTAATCTAATGTTTTTTTATTATTTTTATTTGTTAGAAACCGCCCAGAGTGGCTGGGGCAACCCATTCAGATTGGCAGAGTACAAATAATAAAATGGTTGTTGTTGTTGTTAGTTGCTGATTTTCTCTCTCTATTTCTTCTAGTATGTGCAATGAGTTCTCACAGATATTTCAGCTGTGTCAATTTGTGATGGTAAGCTTTATTGCAATATAATCTTTGTAAAATGGTCACATTATTATAAAGACAGATTTGCTTATATGTAGCTTTGTTAACAGGAAAACTCTCAAAATGCTCCCCTTGTTCATGCGACTTTGGAAACTTTGCTTCGATTCCTCAACTGGATTCCACTGGGCTATATTTTTGAGACCAAGCTGATCAGCACGCTAATATACAAAGTGAGTATTTCCTCTAAACTAAATAACCACATAGTGGTACTGTGGTCTAAACCACAGACCCTAGGACTTGCCGATCAGAAGGTCACGGTTCGAATCCCCACAACGGGGTGAGCTCCCGTTGTTCAGTCCCAGCTCCTGCCCACCTAGCAGTTCGAAAGCACGTCAAGTGCAAGTAGATAAATAGGTACCACTCTGGCAGGAAGGTAAACAGCGTTTCTGTGCGCTGCTCTGGTTCGCTAGAAGCAGCTTAGTCCTGCTGGCCACATGACCCGGAAGCTGTCTGTGGACAAACGCCGGCTCCCTCGGCCAATAAAGCGAGATGAGCGCGCAACTCCAGAGTCGTCCGCGCCTGGACCCTAATGGTCAAGGGTACCTTTACCTTTTACCTAAATAACCACTAAGAGGGAAAATTTGCTGATTGTAGCTAATAAGTGAGTACCTAACTTCTATGCATATTTTTTCTTTTACAGTTTTTAAATGTCCCTATGTTCCGAAATGTCTCCTTGAAGTGCCTCACAGAGATTGCTGGTGTCAGTGTAAGTCAGTATGAGGAACAGTTTGTCACCCTCTTTACCTTGACGATGATGCAGCTCAAACAGGTAATTTCTCCTCCTCCTCCCAAACTTAGAGTGGGTGGCAGTTCTTACTCTGAAGCAGTTGGTTCCTCTCAAATTCTTCAGCTGGATACCAAGATTTCCTGTGCAGGCAACAGCTTGTTCATTGGGAGTAAATTGTCAGGCCTGGTCGTTGTCCTCTTCAGATCACCACACAAACGCTTCTTGTTCTTTTATAACTTTTTATTGTGTATTAACAAAACAGTCTTATAAATGGTTCTTAAATATTATTTCTCAAAATATTATTATTATATTAAATATTAAATATTATTTCTCTCAAAATGGCGGAGGCGCCCTTCCCTTCACTTTCCCACTCTTTTTTCTAACCTCCTGGCTAGAGCTGGCTTGTATCTCCCCTCCTCCGAATCTGAGCTAGAACTTAACCCTTGCCTTTCCTGTGAACAGCCAGTCCCTCCCTGTTGTTCCTCTTGCTCTCTTCTATTAGATTCACTGCTCTCCTTCCCCCCTTGACGAATGCTTTCTCCCTCTGAGAAACTGGAAGCTTCTAACTCTTCCCTGACATAAATCTTGTGGAATCCCAGTATTTTTCCCCCTGTATGCAACATTTGAGGAGTTAATGGATCTTATCAGTGGATCGTATGCCAAGTTGTGCAGAAACATCCACGTGGGGTGAAATCTCATTGATCTCAGTGGAGCTATTTATGGCAGCAATCCAAAGTGAAGCAGGCCAAAGTGTGTGTAGTTGATGACACCACTGGCATTTACACGACTGCCAGATTATAATTTTGAGTTCCATTCTTCTTAGATGCTTCCTTTGAACACCAATATTCGACTTGCATACTCCAATGGAAAAGACGATGAGCAGAATTTCATCCAGAATCTCAGTTTGTTTCTCTGTACCTTTCTGAAAGAGCATGGTCAACTTATAGAAAAACGTTTAAATCTAAGGGAGACATTAATGGAAGTAAGTTTTCCCAGTTTGCTTGCTTCTTATTTGTATGTGTTGTTGTTTTGGTGTCCTTTGTATCTCATCGTCTTTACTGAAAAGTAAGTTGGGTCAAGAACTGAGTAAAGCATGATGGCAGACTTAACTTGGATCAGTGGACAGGGTAAATTTGTGTCTCAAATGTGAGCTCCTTTGCCAGCTGCACGGTTGGCTTGGTCCCAGTATTTGTGTTTGGGCTGTGCAGTTCTCAAAGGGAGTTTCTCCAGCATTTCTAGTCTGGTAATCGTTTACCTTGTGAAATAGTAAGAGCTCTTTCTCCTGCTGTCAGTACTTAGTGCTGACACAATGCCAGTTCCCTTTTGTATTCATTCTAAGGATGTGCACTTGTGTTTTTTGGGGCTGAGAACTTAGTCAAAAGCATTTTTGAGATGCTCCACCAAAAACTGATCAGATGTTAAAGTTACCAGTTTTTATATATGCTTAGCCCTTTCATATGTCAATTAAATAATCACCATAAATTTACTTTAGGCCCTTCATTACATGCTGCTGGTATCTGAAGTTGAAGAAACTGAAATCTTTAAGATTTGTCTGGAGTACTGGAATCACCTGGCTGCTGAACTATATAGAGAGAGCCCATTTTCAACATCTGCTTCGCCATTACTTTCGGGGACTCAGCATTTTGATGTTCCTCCCCGGAGACAACTTTATCTTCCTGTTCTGTCTAAGGTAATAGTAATCTTCCAACTTGCTTATAATCTGTCATAGTTGGGCTTAATCATTCTTCTGAATGTCTGGTGGCTTGATTTATTCAGAAGTAGTTCCAAAATTATTTCATAGGAGTTTACTGCTTCAGCTCGTAAAGTTTGGGCTTATTTCTCTGAACTATAATAATAATTATCATAACAATAATAATAATTTATTATTTATACCCCGTCCATCCAGCTGGGTTTCCCCTAGTATTGTGAAAAATATTAGGTGGGTTTTCATGGTTCATGGCGCTTAAAATAAAAACAATATCAATCCTTTATAAAGTCACAAGGTAGGAAGCCTTCTTGCTGCAGTCAGATGACATTAATTGGAATGTGTGCCTGCCTCATGGTGAGTGCACCTGCTGCTTGTTAAAAAAATAAGTGTAAAGATATTTAGCAATATTCTGGTACGAAAAAACTTATTTGTGTGTGTTTCTCTGTCCCCCCCCCCAAAAAAAAATATAGGTGCGGTTGTTGATGGTTAGCCGCATGGCAAAACCAGAGGAAGTGCTTGTTGTAGAAAATGACCAGGGGGAAGTTGTCCGAGAATTCATGAAAGACACAGATTCTATCAATTTGTACAAAAACATGAGAGAAACACTAGGTAAGTTAAATAATAGTTGCCTGCAACTCCATGATCATCCCAGGGCCATAAATGTGTCTTGTGGCTCTTTGTAAACGATTTAATGCAGATTTGTTCTACATGCTTCTGTCAACTATGATTTTAATTTCAGGTACTGCCTGAAGTCCTTATTAGATAAAGTCTTTATGATATTAGCTCTGTCTTGGTGGTCATCCTGTGCTTGGAAAATTAGGTCACAAATGCCTACAGAAGCCTAGGAGACCAACTAGGGCCTATATTGCTTTTACAAAAATCTAGCTAATGCATGCTTAATATGCCTTACTTGGCAGAGAGCCCCATAACCTTAGGGGAACTGCAGGGCACCCTTTAGTTACCCTAACTATATATAATAACATGGCTGTACAGTGGTACCTTGGGTTACAGACGCTTCAGGTTACAGACTGCGCTAACCCAGAAATAGTACCTCGGGTTAAGAACTTTGCTTCAGGATGAGAACAGAAATCGCGCTGCGGCGGCACAGCTGCAGCAGAAGGCCCCATTAGCTAAAGTGGTACCTCAGGTTAAGAACGGACCTCCGGAACAAATTAAGTTCTTAACCAAAGGTACCACTGTATAGTGAAATATAATTATGTGAACACTTACTTTAAACCTATACCCACTTATAGTATTGAATAATGTATAGTATTGTGATGTTTGGATGAACTGTGTGTGTGATTAATTAAATAAACAAGCGCTACAGCACTTTTATCTTTAAATATTAACTGTATTTCTTAAGCATAGATGTTACTCTGAAACCCTGAAAATATGTAATGCTCATTTTCATATATGACCAATTTTTCTTTTTCTAGTTTACCTTACCCATTTGGATTACGCAGATACTGAGCGAATAATGACAGAGAAACTTCACAATCAAGTAAATGGTACCGAATGGTCATGGAAAAATCTAAACACTCTATGTTGGGCCATAGGCTCAATCAGTGGGGCAATGCATGAAGAAGATGAGAAGAGGTTTCTTGTAACAGTAATAAAGGTATTTATTAAGTTTCTACACTGCTCTTCATCTGAGGATCACAGGGCAGTTTACAATATGAAAACACAAAAATATGTAATATAGGAACAAACAAAAACACGACCCAGCCACCCCCATCCCCAATTTAAAAGGCCATCAATTAATTAGTCAAAGGCCTGGGAGAAAGAGAATGTTTTTGCCTGGCACCTATATGTAACAAATGTGCCATGTGAGCCTCACCGGGGAAAGTATTCTACAAATGGGTAGCTACTGCAAAAAAAGACCCATTCTCATATTAACACCCTCTGGGCCTCTTGTGGAGGAGGCACAAAGAGAAGGGCTTGAAATGATTATCTCAGTGTCCGGGTTGGTTCATATGTAGAGAGGTGGTCCTTGAGGTACTGCGGTCTTGAGCCATTTTGGGCTTTATAGGTCAAAACCGGCAGTTTGAATTGGCACCAGAAACTACTTGGCAGCCTGTGCTTTCGGGCCAGGATTGGTGTAATGTGCTCAAATATGGCCGCTGAATTCTGCAGCAGTTGAAGTTTCTAAACCATATTCAGAGTCAGCACCATGTATAGCATATAGCTGGATAGAGAAATGTTAGTAGCTCTTGGGGGAAGCAAATCAGATTTTCCAGAAAGAGGTGCAATATAGTCTGTTTTAAAAAGCAGTATCTGAACAAAAGTTCTAGGGAAAGCTAATCTTACCAGTGGCCAGAGTTAACTCCAGGGAAGGCGGCATTTCATAAAGGTAACACGCAGCTTCTGTTGCTGATGCAGCCTCAACACTTGGGGTCAACACTTAAATGTAGACATGCTAGTGGCAGTTCAAATAAAATAACTGAAGTTATTTTAAGACTTGCACAACACCTTTTGATGGAAGATCCTCAAGGCAACTTGCAATAGATTGTAATAATGCAAAAGAACCCCATCAAAACACACACACACCCCAGTAGCCCTTAGTGGGGGCCAGAGTGTGCCTCCCTTCTATTTGAGAAAAGGAGGAAGCCTCTACGGTAATGCAGGCATTTATTAAAAAGAAAAATGAGGACTTTGTAGAGGTTCTATAAAATATTCTGGATGCTGCAAACTGAATAGAAAAAAATGCTTTCAAATTTAACTTCTAACAGTGCAACTCCATAATTCATTCATTCTTTCTTTCTTTCTTTCTTTCTTTCTTTCTTTTTGTAGGACCTTCTGGGACTTTGCGAGCAAAAGCGAGGGAAGGATAATAAAGCTATTATTGCATCCAATATAATGTATATAGTAGGGCAATATCCAAGGTTTCTGAGAGCCCACTGGAAATTTCTGAAGACTGTTGTTAACAAGCTGTTTGAATTTATGCATGGTAATTTATCTGGAATTCTCACTTTGTTTTCACAGTAACAAATATTTCTTGCAATCTAAATTTTGAAATAGTTAACTGCTTTTGGCCCTAGACTACCTTAACATTATAGGACTTTGAGAAGCAGGAATGTGTTCATTTGACTCAAGATTCTGAGTAGCATCTCTATTCCAATTTCATTTCTTTAAGCCCCAATAAAAGACACCAAAATATTACTTACCGTATTTTTCGCCCTATAGGACGCACTTTTTCCCCTCCAAAAATGAAGGGGAAATCTGTGTGCGTCCTATGGGGCGAATACAGGCTTTCGCTGAAGCTTGGAGAGCGAGAGGGGTCAGTGCGCACCGACCCCTCTCGCTCTCCACGCTTCAGGAAGCTATCAGCAAGCCTGGGGAGCCTGCGGGAGTTCCCTCAGGGCTCCCCGCGCTGCGGATAGCAGCCTGCCGCCCGGTGCACAAGGCACCCTGAAGCAGAGCACCCCTCGTGCTGGGCAGACATCCACAGCATGGGGAGCCCTGCGGGAGTTCCCGCAGGGCTCCCCGCGCTGCGGATAGCAGCCTGCCGCCCGGCGCGCAGGGTGCACTGAAGCAGAGCGCCCCGCGCTTCGGGGAGACATCGGCCAGCCCCACAAGCTCGGGGGACAGCGGGGAGGAAAATAAAGGGGGGAAAATTCCTTTATTCCCCCCCCCAAAAAAAACTAGGTGCGTCCTATTTAGAAAAAAGAAATAGGCCAATTTTTGCAAGATTTCTCTGGAAAGATGAAACCTGAGAAACAGCAGCACGTTGTATACAGTAACTTTTTGTATCCACAACTTTTCTCTTGCTCTGATATAGAAACCCACGATGGTGTCCAAGACATGGCTTGCGATACTTTTATAAAAATAGCGCAGAAATGCCGCAGACACTTTGTTCAAGTGCAGGTGGGAGAGGTCATGCCATTCATTGATGAGATCCTGAACAACATTAATACAATCATTTGTGACCTTCAACCACAACAGGTATGTCACTCAACTTTATAAAAACAGGAATATAGAGCCTTGGGCCTGAGGGTGGACACATCTGTTGCTCTGTCAATTTTGCCTCTGCCCACTGATAATGTAGCCCCTATAAGGTTTTGACCTATAAGGAAGTGCAGCCTTTGAGCTGATAGTTTCTCCACCCCTGACTTAAAATGAAAGATGTATGGAGAAAGCTTGGAATGAATTCTGTGTCAGTGTTTTGCATATGAAGGAGCTCTTGCACTCACAGAAGAGCACTTTTGGACTTAAAACAGTGGTTTTGGAGCTTTGGGACACATGTGCATGGTACAAAGCAGTGGCAAGCTGCGAATTGCTGGTTTGCTGTTAAGTTCTCCTCTGCCCAAAATAGTCCTATAGCATTCACATCTAGATAGCTATATAAATGCCAATTTTTCTGCATAGTAAAGTAGGTGGTCTTTGTTCCATAGTGGGAAATCTGACTCCTTGGTGCACTGTTAGCCTAAGTTCATGTGTGCTCTAAATTTATTTGTTAATCTTTTAAGTTGTGTTTTTAGGTTGTCCTAAAAAGGCCCTACTTATTTTTGAGCAATAATAATTCACATGTTTTAGAAGAATATGCAGCTTCACCGTTGAACAGATAATTTAAATAGAATCATAGAGTTGGAAGAGACCACAAGGGCCATCAAGTCCAACCCCCTGCCAAGCAGGAAACACCATCAGAGCACTCCTGACATATGGTTGTCAAGCCTCTGCTTAAAGACCTCCAAAGAAGGAGACTCCACCACACTCTTTGGCAGCAAATTCCACTGTCGAACAGCTCTTACTGTCAGGAAGTTCTTCCTAATGTTTAAATGCACCTGTTTTAAATACCAGTCTGAAATGCATGTATAGGCCTACCATATTTTAGCATATTCAGCTATATGTTTTGGTACATTTGATACCTCAACTAGGTGCATACTTTCTACGAAGCAGTTGGATACATGATTGGAGCACAGACTGACCAGACAGTACAAGAGCATTTGATAGAGAAATACATGTTACTTCCTAATCAAGTATGGGACAGCATAATTCAACAGGCCACAAAAGTAAGTATATTCTCTATTGGGTTTCCTTTATTTTGAACATACGGAGACACTTGCATATGTGAGCGTGTCATGTGAGCCACAACAAAATGGCTGCCATGAAGGCTTGACCAGCCACAAAATGGCTGCCATGGCAGTGGTCACCCAAATCAGTGATGCTTCAAAAAATTTACTCCCAATTTTCAAAGGTTTTATTGCCCCGAGTTGTGTAAAGTTACACAAACTACTTCATTCCATGTATGGGTCTAAAACACATTAAGTTTGCTTTCAGTTTTACCGTTGGGCCTCGTGTAACTTGCAGTTTCTGCTTTGCCATAGCAAAATTGTGGCAACTTTCATAGAGCATAGTGGACAATAGGGGTATATATATTTTTTTCCAGTTCACAGAAGGCTGATGAAGCATGTCATTACTAGCTTTATGCATATCATTTGGAACCATCCTTTGGTGGGCAGTGCTGAAATGAGATTGACCTGCCTTCCAAGACTCTGTGGTGGAATTCTATGGAGATGTGGTGCGAAATATAGGAACATTTCTGTGTGTGAGAGAGGCATCGGCTAATTTGGCTAAAGGCAGCCGCCTTAAGCACTGCCCCGCCCCAAACTTACAAGCTGCTACCACCCGCCTAGTCAGCAAAATGCAGGCTAGTAAAGAAAAACTTGAGCAGGTTACAAATGCAGCTGATAGAATAACCACCCTGGGATCTACTAGTATAGGGTGGTATCCAAATGTAATTAATGAATTAATAGAAAAAGCATGGCTTCATCAGCCTGCCATTTCTGCGCTGGGAATGGAGGAAGGAATTCTGTCTCTCTGTCCCCCCCCCCAAACCAGCAGACTATTTTCATGCTGGCCAGGGAGGAGGAAGAGAATTAATTTATTACTATTACTATTGTTACATTTCATTTTAACATAGTGTTCCAGGTGACATGCAACACAGCTAAAAATGATAGAATAAAATACCGAATCAAGTAGCAGGAAATATATATATATATATACACACATGGTTTACTTCTGTTCCACAGAACGTTGATATCCTAAAGGACTCTGAAACTGTTAAGCAATTGGGGAGCATTCTGAAAACAAATGTGCGGGCGTGTAAAGCTGTTGGGCATCCCTTTGTGATTCAGCTGGGCAGAATCTACTTGGATATGCTGAATGTGTACAAGTGCCTCAGTGAAAACATTTCTGCAGCTATTCAGGCAAACGGTGAGTATTACTGGCTTTAACATAAGTATTTGGAGTATGCAGAGGCTTCGCGGGCTACCCCAAAAGCCAGAACTTCTAGCTTCTGCCTTAGCAGGGCAGCGGGTAGCCTTCATCCTGCTGTCCTGCGGAGGCTTCGCGCGACTATCCCTGTCTTTTGCGGGAGGTGGGGGGAAAGCCAGGAGGCTTGCATTCGCTGAAGCCAGGAGGGCAAGAGGAATCGGTGCGCACCAATCCCGCTTGCTCTCCTGGCTTCAGGGATAGCCCCGCAAAGCCTCCTGAGCGAAGAGGGAGGAGCGCTCCCTCCTCGCTCAGGAGGCTTTGCGTTGCTTTCTTATTTCTTGGTTTTCCTCCCCTAAAAACTAGGTGCATCTTATGGTCCGGTGCATCTAATAGAGCGAAAAATGGTAAAAGACACGGATGAAGTGATGGAACGGTGTATGTTGTTTGAAAAGCCAAGGGTGGTTAGTACAAGATTAAATTTAATGAATGGATGGGATAGGGGAACCCTTGCATGGTGTGGTCACAGAACTTACTACAACACATCAAATTGCCTATATAAGAATCAACATGGTTCACGAGGAAGCATTGCAATACAAAAGCAAGTGTTAAAGGCAGGACGTTTTTTTTGAAAGTGATGCTCCTTTTTCAGCTTGCTGGCTTTGATTGTTAAGATGGGGAGTTTCTTTAATGGTCATACAAACTTCCATGAAGGGTTGGTGCATATGCAACTTTACCAATTCCTTAACCATTGCTAAGACAAACTTTTAACTTGCTACTAGTCTTTCTTTCTTTCTTTCTTTCTTTCTTTCTTTCTTTCTTTCTTTCTTTCTTGTTTCTGTGTTTGAAAATAGATTAACCATGGTTAAAGTCAGTGTTGAGGAAAGCCTTCACAGGATGGACTGGGAAGGGAGATGGGATTTGTACCAAGGATGGTATATGCTGTCCAGTAGCCCCTATAATAAAAGGGTCAGAACTTTTACTCTGAGGTAGAATTGTAGAGTTGGAAGGAACCCTGAGGGTCATGTAGTCCAACCCCCCCCCCCCCCCCCCCCGCGCGCGCAATGCAAGAATCTCAACTAAATAATACATGGTCCAGCCTCTGCTTAAGACATTTGTTTCTATAAAGTTTTTGGAGCTTATATGAAGTTCTTGTGATCTTAATACTGGATTTTGAAATTGTTCTGTTGGAAAATTGCTGTTTAAAGTTCAAATTGATTTTTACAAGGTTTTGACAGCTGCTTGCTTTGCCTTGGATTTTATCCGCCATATTTCGTTGTTTTATTGGTTTTAGATGGAGGGGGGGGTAAAAATATTTTTGGATTGTTTTACAAAGTATGTATTCCTGGGTTGTAACTGACCTCAAACTCTTCCAGGAGAAATGGTTACGAAGCAACCTCTGATCAGAAGTATGAGAACAGTAAAAAGGGAAACTTTAAAACTAATTTCTGGCTGGGTGAGCAGATCCAATGATCCTCAGATGGTAAGTGGACTTCTCAAGTGTCAGCAACCTCAATGAACGGCAAATGCACACTCAAACGTATAGTAGGCCTTGTGTTACAGTACAACTGTTTCTCTCTCTTTAGGTAGCTGAAAACTTTGTTCCGCCTTTGCTGGATGCAGTTCTTATTGATTACCAGAGGAATGTTCCAGCTGCCAGAGAGCCTGAAGTGCTTAGTACAATGGCTATCATAGTAAACAAGCTGGGAGGACACATTACTGCTGAAATACCTCAGATATTTGATGCTGTCTTTGAATGCACGTTAAATATGATCAATAAGGTAATTCACAAAGTCCTGCCACAAGCAGGAATGCCTCAAGTTTCTTCACTGCTGTGAACCACATTCAGTTGTCTCTATTTGAAATTGTAGTGTTCCTTGTAAATGTATATGTGAAGCATTTATAGGCTGCTGCTCATGAAGAAGCTTGCCATGTAGTGGCTGTTAGAGCTATTCTTCTTGGAGGTGGAAATAAAATCTAAGAAGGAACCTTATAAAAAACTTACTGGTTGCCTTTCCGTAAAAAGTAAAGGCAAAATACTTAAGCCTGACACATATGTAGGGTACCTATCTGTGAAAATCTTGCCTGAATAAGCATACCAGAACTTCAAACTGAGCCAAAAATGTTCTGACAGTTCTCCATTCATTTCATGGCTTATTGAATTCTCGCTGTATTCAGTCATTCACTGGAAGCAACTTTAAGGAAACGATTGTTTTAACCATTGTTAAAAAGTGTAGATTAAACTAGGCTAGAGCATAGTTTAAAGATTTGGTCTGCCTCAGGTACACACTAGTGCTGAAAACCTGTAAATCAAACCATGATTTGAATTGTTTTGAAACTTCTTTCAAAATTAGGTTTGGGCTTTTGAACAACTGTGGCGGCTGTTGTGCAGCAGCTGCCCTGGATTATTTTACTTTGGGGTGCTTTTTAAAGTAATGTGAAGTTCTAAAAATTTGTTTTGGCTAGACTATATTGTGTAACTTGTGTTATTTTTTTCTGTTTTCTCCTTCCTCTGCCATTAGGACTTTGAAGAATATCCTGAACACAGAACAAACTTTTTCTTGCTACTACAAGCAGTAAACTCACATTGCTTCCCAGCATTCCTGGCCATCCCACCTGCACAGTTCAAACTAGTACTGGATTCTATCATTTGGGCTTTCAAGCACACAATGAGAAATGTTGCAGATACAGGTGACTTATCCTAATTTTCTGAACTCTTATGCTTGAGCAAGTCAGCTAATTGTGCTGAACTATCCTCCTCTGCCTAGAACATGTGGGCATGTAGATTCTTACCCAGGCACCCCCAAACTCTGCCCTCCAGATATTTTGGGACTACAATTCCCATCATCCCTGACCACTGGTCCTGTTAGCTAGGGATGATGGGAGTTGTAGTCCCAAAACATCTGGAGGGCCAAGTTTGGGGGTGTCTGTTCTTACCTATTTCTGAAAAGAGGCTGTTCTATATACCCGCCTAACAGATTTGAAACTTGATTTAAGCTTCCCTCAAGAATTTATGGGAGTTCTATTGAGTTCAGGTTTGGTGGAGTGGACACTCCAAATGTGTCCATTCATTTTAAATGTGGTAGTAATGAGCCTGATTATTTAATTTAAATAGTGGAATTCCCAGACTAATAACTTACTTGCTTCTGTGTAGCTCATATACTTGACGTACTTCACTTGGTTTCTAGAATGCATAACTTCTACAGGCACTAAAATTTTGAATAGCTTCATGTACTTTCTTCTAGGCCTTCAGATCCTTTATACACTTTTACAAAATGTTGCACAAGAAGAAGCTGCTGCCCAGAGTTTTTACCAGACTTATTTCTGTGACATTCTTCAGCACATTTTCTCTGTTGTAACAGACACGTCTCACACTGCTGGTAAGTAATTGTGGAGTGGGATGGAAGACCTGTACGGCTTGAGCTATGATGAGTTCAGTTGCAGTATACATTCTAATCTAAATATTACTCTCCTTTGTGTGCTTTCACCAGGTTTGACGATGCATGCATCAATTCTTGCATACATGTTCAACTTAGTAGAAGAAGGAAAAATAAGTACTCCTCTAAACCCTGGAAATCCAGTGAGCAACCAAATGTTTATTCAGGAGTATGTTGCTAATCTCCTTAAATCTGCATTTCCTCATCTTCAAGAGTAAGTGTGTTTAGAATTAAAAGGTTAAATAGAACTTGAGTGCAACTACTAGTGGTCTTAATTGCTCTTCTCTGTGTGTCTCTTTTTTTATTACTTCAGTGCACAGGTTAAACTGTTTGTAACAGGACTCTTCAGTTTAAATCAGGATATTCCTGCTTTCAAGGAACACCTTAGGGACTTCCTGGTACAGATAAAGGTATGTCTGGAATTTCCTTTCTTACTCTGAATGCATATGGGACTTCAACTAGTTTCTGTCATGCTCCATTGATTGGTATGCCAAGTCAGTTGCTAGATGATTTTACAAAACAAAAGCTCTCTATTTGCTATATTGATGCTGTGAATTTTGTCATATTGTTAAAGGTAGCCAACTTCTAAAGTACTAGGGTAACTTTAGTTTCTAATTCCAACCTGCAGGGAGACTAATGCCCATACACCTAGTATGATATTGCCCTGTGATTATTGTGTGCTTTACTTTACTTACTCTTCAGTTAAAGAAAAGAACACGTAATTTAGCTTTAAGGAGTAGTCTTAAGCAAAACGACAAGTACTTGCCTTAAAAAGCTTCCGGTTTAATTTTTTGACACGGTAGAAGGGCAAAAACGGGGGAGGAATAAATGTAAAACTTAGCCCTTTACTGAAACAAAACTAAAGGGTTCAGTCAAAGGTTTCATGGAAGAGGTAGGCTTTGACAACATGTAATAAAAGAGAGGGAGCACTATATAGACTTGGATGGAAGTATGTTGCTTTCACGTATGAAGGACAAGCAAGGGAGAGTAGTTGGAATCACTTAAGGGAGCAGGAGACTTGAGGGTGATTGAGTTGGAGGACCAAAAATATAAGGGCAGAACTATCAGGTTATGAAAGGGGGATATGCACTAATTGTGGCATTTGCTTTCTAACATGTGAAGTCACTGTTCTGTTTCAAACATGCAGATGCCAATAAGGGCACTCTTGAATGTGGTTTTTAAACAAATTATTGCATAAAATTATCTCTCTCATTCATATATATATTTCCATCCAACTTCTGCAACTTTGCATTGTGACTGCCTTCTGCCTTTCTAGCTTTGAATGATCTTTGCCGGATGTTTGGATTATAATGGATTTTCTCCCACTTTATTCCCACAGGAATTTGCAGGTGAAGACACGTCTGACTTATTCCTGGAAGAAAGAGAGACAGCTCTTCGACAGGCTCAGGAGGAGAAACACAAACTTCAGATGTCTGTCCCTGGCATCCTTAATCCACATGAAATTCCTGAGGAAATGTGTGATTAAAAAATAACCAGTTGCACTGTTTTCTTTCTGTACAGCTGCTTTGTTGTAAAAGAAAACAGGACTTGGATATTTGTTGACCAAAATGATGCCAATTTGTAAATTTAAGATGTCACCTAGTGGCCCTTTTTTCTTATGTGTTTTTGTATAAGAAATTTTCTGTGAAATATCCTTCCATTGTTTAAGCTTTTTTGTTTTGGTCATCTTTATTTAGATTTGCATGAAGTTGGAAATTAAGGCATTTTAAAAATAAAAAAACAACACTTCATGCCCATTTTGTGGCTAAGGGTAAAAGAGGCAAAACATATAACTTGTAAAGTCTATTGCAAAATTATACATTTTCCAGTTAGAACACAGATTTTTTTTTCCAATTAGGGAACACTTTCTTACTAGCCTGTCCTGCAGTCTAGAAGAAAAGGGTAAATGAGTATAGTCCATCAGATTAATTGTTAGGTATAGGATGGTGAGTGCTGCATCAGACATGAGCAGCTTTTGGGCTGAGTGGCAAGGCTAGGCTTACTGGTATTTGCAAGTTGTATGGCAAGTTTGCAGCAAGATCATGTGCATATCATCCCATTGTAAAGCAACTTGGAGAAAAAAAAGAGTATGGGAACACAGTACAGTTAGTTATTTTTACACAGTTCTTTTGTTTTTGTGTGTGTGCTGTCGCTTTGTCGACAACAGCTTTTTGTTTTCCTCAATGAGGAGTGTTGCTCATTTGTGAGCCTTCATTAACTCGAAGTGAAATGGTTAAAATATTTATCCTGTTAGACTAGGCTGCATCTTTTTAACAAGCTCATTAAAGAAGAATTCTGGCTTTTGAGATGACTTCTACTAATTACATTGTTTACCATGCTGTAGTGCTTTAAGAACACTACTTAAAAAGCAAAATAAACTTGGTTTACATTTATTTTCCTTTCCTTGGCTTTATTCTTTTATTGGATTAAACGCTCTGATCACCTTAAAATTCAAGTAGAATTTAGAGTAGCAGAAGAATCCCGTTACAGACCCTGCAAGACCTGGCAGGGACTCCCATAATGGCCGTGGGACCTTCCTCTGCAGGAAAGTGGCTCTGCAAATTGGTTCTTTAAACGTAGGTTTTCAACACATCTCCCGAAATGGCCTGCCCAGCATTGTCTTTTTTCCCCTTTAACCCGAGTTTTTGTGGCTCTTCTCAAGCAGTGTATAATATGACCAAAAACAAAAAAATTAACATTTGGCAGTATCAATGTTACTTTTGCTTAACATTTCTCCAGAATTTCTCTTCTGTATATCAAATGCCAACTTTGTCTTGGTTTTCCTGGGACGGGTGGCTTCCATGTTGCCTACAGTCCTGAGACTGTCTCACTACTTTTTTTAAAATGCAACATTCATGTGCCGTTGTTAAAGAAAATGAGGGTAGATGATTAGTGTTAATCTTTTTATATAAAATTTGAATATCAAAATAAAGTTGTATTGTGCCTTTATTATCCATTCAGAATTTTTAGCTGGAAATTCTTCATTTTAGTACCTATCAAAGCAAAATAACACTTAAATCAAATTCAAGTGCTTTTAATGCTTGGTATAAAATACCAAAACTAGATTGAGGTTCCAAAGTGCTAAGTCGACTTCCGTTTCCAACAAAAACTTTTTGCGCAGCATACTACTTGAAATCAGTCTGCGTCATATGCCTAAGATGGCAGGCGTGGACACAGTGGAGGACAAAATAAATTAATATGAGAAGCAAATAATGAATGTTGTAGGAAGTGTGAGTAATGGAGAATCTGCATAAACACTGGGCATTGTATACATTATGGCAAACATATAGTAGAAGCACATTTTTGTGACCCAAAAATGTCACAAAACAGGGTCACGGAACAGGGTGTTTGCAGACTTTTTCAATGGTATTTCAAATATATGCATTTTCACTTAAACGTGTGGTTCGCCTGTACTTAGTCTTAGAAGGCTGATGCCAGCAGTTCAAGGTCTCACCACAAGGGGCAGTGACAGATTCCAGCAGTTCCTGACAGAAGTCCACCTTGACAACCTTTCCAGGCTGGTTAGTGATACGAACCAATTCCCGCCCCAGAAAAAGAAAACAATTTAAAAGGCTATAGATAGTTTAATAAGTCAAAGGCCTGGTTATAGAGGAATATTTTCATCTGGCTCCTAAATATATGTAGCAAAGGGACCAGGTAAGCCGGCTCTGGGGAGAGCATTCCACAAACGGGGAGCCACTACAGAAAAGGCCCCATTCTCATGCTACCGCCCTACAGATCTCTCGTGGAGGACGTGCACAAAGAAGAGCCTCAGATGATGATCACAGAGTTCAGGGTGGTTCATAAAAAGGTGGTCCTTGAGGCATTGCAGTCCTGAGCCATTTAAGGCTTCAGAGGGCAAAACTAGCACACTGTGCTGGTCCCATGGGTTACCCGAGAGGCGAGGTCCAAGTCCGGTCTGTGGTCAATGGTGCAACGTGGAGGCAGTCCGTAGAAGCTGAAGCTGGGTGCAGGGCAGGGAGTCGGGTGAAGTCGGGAACAGGCTTGGAAGTAGGGAACCAGGGCGGGTCAGGAACTCAGACAGGAAAGCAGGACAGGGTTCAGGCAGGAACTAGCAACCAACAAGGCTGCACCCGCAACTTGGGACTGGGGCTGGCCGGCTTTTATCTGCCCTGAGGCATTGGGCAGCCCCGATCCTCTGGTGATTCGCCTCTCCTGGCCTGGAGGCGAGCACTCCTCCTGCGGGAACTTAGTTCCCTCCGCCTCTCTGCCCTGAGCCTCTGCAACTCAGGAGAGGCTGGAGGGTTACTGGACCCAGAGGCAACCTCAGCTTCCTCTGACGGGGCTGAGAGTGGAGCACCTGCAAGCAATGGGTCCTCCATCACCTCAGGAGCCAGAGCAGACTCAGCTGATGCCTGCACCTGAGGATCCAGCACAGGTGAGGACCCTTCAGGCTCATGCCCCAGCCCCGGCTCAGCTGGTTCTGGAGGCAGGGAATCCTGTGCAGGCTGGGATCCCTCAGGTTCGGCATCTGAGTCCAAATCCCAGGCCATCACACACTTTGAATTGGGCCTGGAAACTTAATTGGAAGCCAATGCATTTGGGCCAGGATTGGTGTAATATGCCCAAGCCATCTTGCCCTGGTCAGCAACATGGCTGCTGAATACACCACCAGCTGAAGTTTCTGAACTATCTTCAAAGGCAGTCGGACATTTTAACACATTGCAGTATTCTAACCAGAGCATAAATGACGGATCAAGAACCCTCCTAGGAGCATTCCAACTGCTATCAAGACAAGTCAATTCCCTGCAATCCTGCTCTGCTTCCAGAGTTAAATGGGAAGAGTGGTGGTTGCTGCTCCCCTAGACAAACAGAATCTGCATAAAAGGAGCCATTCAGTGCTTTTTTGGTGAAAATTAGGTGCTGGTTCTCCATACCAGCGACTACGGTCACAAAAAGACCTATGTTATAGCAAAAAGATGGTAATATTTGGAGCATTAGTCATGCTCTGAGTAAATCTGTAGACTGAAGTCTTGATCTCAGCGTGTCTTACTGAGTGTGAGTTACTTGGAAAAACAATATAACTCAAGTGGTTAGGAAGGCCCAACAGAGACTCCATTTTCTCAGGGTCTTGCAAAAGAACAATTAAACAACAACTGATGACTTCTTCTTTGTTTTGGAAAAAATATATGCTCTGAAACAGTAAGGTAAAGGTAAAGGGACCCCTGACCATTAGGTCCAGTCATGACTGACTCTGGGGTTGCGGAGCTCATCTTGCTTTACTGGCCGAGGGAGCCAGCGTACAGCTTCTGGGTCATGTGGTCAGCATGACTAAGCTGCTTCTGGTGAACCAGAGCAGTGCAACGGAAACGCCATTTACCTTCCCGCTGGAGCGGTACCTATTTATCTACTTGCACTTTGACGTGCTTTTGAACTGCTAGGTTGGCAGGAGCAGGGACCGAGCAACGGGAGCTCAGCCTGTCGTGGGGATTCGAACCACCAACCTTCTGATTGGCAAGTCCTAGGCTCTGTGGTTTAACCCACAGCGTCACCCGCATCCTGTTACATAGCCTAACATCTCTCAATTTCTCCAAACCTATTCACCCTGTTGGATGTGATGTCAATAAGTGCTTAACAACTTGGGCAGGCCATGCTGGCCATGATCCTCCAGTTAGATTCCTCTTCTTCCTGCGGGGCGGGGTGAACAAAGTTTAGGACTCTGAACCTGAAAAGGGAGAATATGAGGAACCAGCCCCCAAAAATCCTTCCACCAGGTGTGCTTGTAGGGCCTGGACCCCTGTTGCTCCCATCATTTGACTCAGAAGCTCCCCAGCTCTGTTGCAATAGGAGACTAAAAGAGCAGGTTGGGCCCCTTTAAAGAAAGAAGCACTTCCCAGTACAGGTAGGGCTAATAATAACTGGAAAGCAGCTGCTTCCACTATAGAAGACAGTCTCAGTTTGGTTCTTTGCTGAAGCAACATCAGAGTTTTATGTTTCTATAGGAGCCTGTTGTGTGTGAATGAGGTCCTAGGATAACCTGAACACTGTGATTAACGCATTGGTAATCTCATGACTGGATTACCCTCACAATATATATTGTTTTATTTGTACGCGTGTTCCCCCATTCCCTGTATCATTTTTATTTCTCGAGTTTATATTTCTTTCCAGAGCAGGGCTTTGACACCCAATAACAGTCGTCGTCGTCCTCTTCTTCCTCCCGCCCCGGCCTCTCCTCCTCTGAGAGAGAGCGCGGGAGCCCGTTTTCGCGCAGGCGCACCGACTCCCTCCGAGGGAACGGGAGGGGTGGACGACGGCGACGTCAGGACGCTTTTTCCGCCTTGCGCGAGGCGCGCCGCGCCGCCATTTTAACCTGCCCAACTCCCCCATCCCCCCCCCTTCCGTGCCTTAACCGCGCGCGCGCTGTTCGCCCCGCCCAGAGGGAGAGGGAGGGAACTGGAAACTCCGCCTCCTCCTTCGCCGGCGACGCCGCCGCCACCCCCTCACACATCGTCTCCCGCCGCCCTGGCCCGGAAACGCCCGAGCCGGGGCCGAACGTGCGTGCGTGTGCGCGCGTGCGCGTAGGTTTCCCTCCTCTTCTCCCCCCCCATTTCACTCCCTCCCTCCCTCAGCCCTCCTCCTCCTCCTTCCCCCTCAGCAAAATGGCGGCGCGTGGAGGCCTTGGGAGCCAGTGAGTGACTCGCCGTCCCTCCTCCACCTCCTCTTCTTCTTCCTCCACCTCCTCCTCCTCCTCCTTTCCCCCCACCCCTTCCCTCACGCTCCTCTCCGTCGCCGCCAGGCTCATTTGCATCGGGCAGTCGCCGCCCCCCCCCCGCCCTCCTTCCACCTCGTAGTTGTTGTGTTTCTCCCCCCCTCCCCATTCTCACCCACTTTACACACACACATATCCTCCTCCTCCTTCACGGTTGTTCCTCCTCCTCTCCCCACCCCCTTCTTCCCCCCCTTCCCTCTCTCTCTCTCTCTTTCTGTCACAGCCGCCCCTCCCCCTCTCTTCTCAATCCACACCTCCCCCACCCCAACACCGCCAGCCCATCAATCAATCAGCGGCGACCGGGAGCGGATCGATCAATGGTCGGGAGGAGGAGGCGGCGGCGGCTGCTGCTGGTTAATGAACAATGTGTGAGAGCTGCGCCGAGCTGCTGGAGGTGTTAAACGAGAGTAAGTCGGAGAGGCCTCCGAGCTTCGGAGGAGGAAGGGGCGAAAAAGACGGTTTTCTATCTATTTATTTATTTATCCCACCCCTTTTCATCATCCGACGATTCCCCCCCCTCCCATTTTCTTTTCTTTTGCACGGACCTCCCCGTATGGAGGGGGGGGGGAAATACCGGGCACCGCGTCGCCCTCCCATTTCACCACCACCACCTTTATATATATATATGAAAAATCCACTTGGCCTCGTTTTGGAGGAGAGGCAGGCTTGGCCATGTTGTGCAGAGTGGGAACAGGAAGGCCGGTTCCTGGGCCCGCCGCAGGGCTGCTAATCCCGGGGACTCGGCCCGAGAAAGCGGCCGGTGGGGGGGGGACGGAGGAAGATGGGGAACGGTTTTATCTTCTCTACCCTTCCCACCCCACAATGCCACCCCTCCAGACGAGGGCGAAGGGGCACGGATGCGGAGCTTTTATTGGTAGCGAGGGGATTTCCTCAACCCCCGCCCCCACCGCGCCCCAGTTGGAGGGTGCAAGGGGGGCGGCAGCAACTTAAAAGCCCCTCTTGGAGCTCTTCCCGTGGCATTTCTGCCGGCATCCTCTCGCCCTGCAGCCGAGAGGCCTAGTTCTCCTGCTTGCCTGTGGTCGGGATGAGGCTGCAGGCGAGCCCGGCTTGTGCTGCGAGTTGGCTGCGTGGATGTGCTCTGAGCGCAGGAGGAGGGAGGAGTAAAGCTCTAGTTGCAATATACTCCGCTCTCCTCCCGCCGCCTCGCCCGCTGTACTGAGGTCCTAAGCGGGGACGAGCGACAAAGGGGTCTTGAACCAGGAGTAACCCCTTGGGGTGTTTTGTTTTTGGTCTGTCAAGGGTTGGGGTGACTATGAAGGAGGAGGTGGTAGTAGTGGTGTGCCTTTTTATTTTGGATCCATATAGTGAGTTTTGCACTGTTGCCTCTGGTTCTGTCATATTCTGCTTCACTACTATTAACATTTAACGTAATGCCTTTTTGTATCTGTTGTAAATTTTTACTACACTCTTCCTCCAGTAAACTACTGCAATAGTTTATTGTGTTCAAAGTTCTTTCTTTCTTCCTTTCAAAAACCTAACTCCTCCCATCTTCTGCATATCTGCACTATTTTTTTTTATGTTGCAGCTCTCAAACTCACCTGGACTCCTGTTTCCAGAATTTCTTGTTCCCTTGCTGGGATGTTAGTTGCAGACAAACATCCCTGTTTTGTATACTTAGTAAAGGATTTGAACAGTCATCTTTGAAGTAGAATGTGTCTGATATGCATTCTTTTGTCTAAATCCCTTGCAACTGAGACTTGGTTCCTTGTGAATATGTGTAAGGTTTGGATTAAAATGGATTCCTAGTTCAAGTTTATGCAAGCTGTTTGGAACTTTTTATTGCTGTGGATGACCTGAGTAAAGAACTGCTAATAAAGAAAGCATGGGTACCATAGATAGATGGTGGATGTTGATAGGCAAATCTCCCTAAAATGTTAGAATGTGTAAATAATGAAATTGATGTAAAAGAGGGGAAATCCTTGTACAGTTCCTGATCCTATAAAAGGTGTCCAGAGAACATTATCTTGTGTGTGTGCAGGCTGAAGGAAAATGGAGAAAATGTTTATATACACTTATTTCTCAATCATGTACAGTATTTGGAAGGTGTTGGTGACTGCTAATAAATGCAATATAGGGTTTTTGTGAGGATAAGCTCCTGGGAGAGCAAAAGATCAAAGAAAACTCTTGACCAGAACTTAATAATTTTCTAATTAAAGGCTGCTTTACCAGCTGGTTTGGTTATCAACATGTAATTATTTATGTGTAATTATTGCATCTTGTTATTGAAGAGTTAAATGTTTTGCCAGTGGTGCATTCTGTAGCCCTTATTATTTGAGAATTTGGTATGTCCATTTCTGATCCAAAACTAGTACCCTGTGCTTGCATAGTCCCAGTGAAGCCTGTGACTTACTTCTGACTTGCTCTGATTGTGTTAAGATTTCAGGCAGCGGTTGCTTTTACCCGCTTGTGTTTATGTATTTGTTTCTATTATATAGTTTGTTGGTATGGACTGGTATGGCTTTAACTTTGAGGTGGAGAGAAAGAACCCTGATGTGTTGAGATCAATCTGGAATGACTGTACATTATGGAGTTATCAGTCAGTGAGTCCTCCTCAGATTTATTGCACAGTTGTTAATGATCAGGCATAGGCAAACTTGGCCCTCCAGATGTTTTGGGACTACAACTCCCATGATACCTAGCTAACAGGACTGGTGGTCAGGGATGATGGGAATTGTAGTCCCAAAACATCTGGAGGGCCAAGTTTGCCTATGCCTGATTTCGATTGTTTGAGTTTAGAAACTTATTTTCATAAGATTTGAGTATCCATATTGAGCACACTAAAATAACATTAAGACAAGTAGAAAGAATTCTGATTGCAATACTTAAGGCAAAGCTGTAGTTTAATGTTCTGTAGACAGTCGTCACTGGTTAAGGAAAAGAAGTGGAGGGAAGAAAAGTAATTGCAGTACTTGAAATTCAGAAAAGAATGATGGCACTGCATTTGTATTTTCATGAATTTCCCCCCAGTGTAAGTCCCACTAACTTCCATGAGATTAGGCTGCAAGCCTAACCATGTCTACTCAAAATCAGACATGAAACCAAAGTGGCTTACACCAAGGTAAGTGGGGTTAAGACTGCAGGCTAATTATGCAATGAATCTAAAATCATGGCTTTTCAAGTACAGTATCTGCAGTGCTTTGCATGAAGTGAGCTTATCATAAATATTTGACTGTGTGTACATCATACATTTAAAGCACATCCCACCAAAGAATCCTGGGAACTGGTTTACTTATCACAAGCTACAATTAGTAGCATCCTTAACCACTGCAGTTCACAGGATTCCTGGAGTAGGAGTGGGTCATGTTTTAAATGTATAGTGTATATGCAGCCTTCCCCCCTTGTGCATGCATGCGTACTCACTTTCTTGCCCACTTTAGTGCATCTGGTGCATGCCTAGTTGTAACTGACAATTCTGAGAACCGAATTTACTAACTTATGCTATGAAAGGGACCCAGATTACAGTCATGATGTCCATTTGTTTCATTTGCAGTATCTCAAGAATCCCCCAAAATCACACAAGTAATGGAATAGAGAGAGAATGGCAGATGCTGACTCCCTAATATGCAGCCTACAAACACATACAACCTACAAACACATGCAACCTACAAAAGGTGGTGGAGCAAATTAAAAATAGTTGCATCACTTGTGAGAAGATATTACCCATTGAGTGTTGTGCATTGCAGATTGTGTGGTGGAGGCTCCCCTTTTTATGTTTTTATTCAAGAAACTCTTCATTATTTACTTATTTTAGTATTACAGCTATTACAACTGGAAATTCCAAGCCTACATTCACTTCAAAAGGGAAGAAAGCAGCCAGTGAAAACTGGTAATGAATGAGGTCATGTTTAAAACTTGTGAGTCAGGGATTGCCAACAGTTCTCTGCCCTGCCTGCTGAGCATTTGGAATTGCTTTTCATTCTGCTAAAACTACTGGAGCTGAGCCTTGAGAGAGATTCGGGAACTGAATTAAACTTCCGCTATGTCACTGAACATTGTTAAAGAGTATTTGTGTATACTAAGCAGAAAACACAAACATATATTTTGATACATGCCATTTTGAAAGAGAGAGTGAGAGATTTAAAATGAACTGTTTTAGATACCAAGTTGCAATAATTGGGACAAGGAGGAAATAATACAACGTTCAAGAGAACGTTAAAATAATAACATCATTGGACAAAGGTGAAGGAATCGCATAAAAAGGATTTGCATAGCAAGGGGACTAGTTTTCCTCTTATCCACAACACTCTATTCTAAAATTTGCTCCTTCCTGCTGGCTGGGAAATAGTCTCTAGCCGAAGTAAGAGAATGAGAGGCACTTGCCATAGCAGAGAATATAGAAAGGCCAGAAACAGGATGGGGTAGTTATCTCCTTCTTGCGATGAAAGTTTCCCCCGAGAAACATGCATTTTCTGCCATAGCTTTGCTTTCCTTTTCTTGTGCTTTGTGTGCAACTAGTTATAGAGACCACATAATGCAATAGAAAACAATTATACTTTTTGATGCATCTAATTTGCCTCAAAAATACTATTCCACTGCAAGAATGAGGCAAAAGGTGTCAGCTGCTGTGATATAAGTTATCTGAGTATAGTGTACCATCTATACTGTTGACAATATTGGGTTAAAAGTTTCTGAACAGGAATATGTTGTTGTTGTTGTTTAGTCGTTTAGTCGTGTCCGACTCTTTGTGACCCCATGGACCAGAGCACGCCAGGCGGGAATATATAATACTAGAATATTGTGTTCGGGGAAGTTGTGTGGGGATATTCTGGAACTGCAGTTCTTCTTCCTACAGTTATACTCCGTGGTGGACTGAGGCACTCTACAAAGAGGAAGTGTGAGGCTCCCTTTGTCTAAACCAGGGATTGGGTACCTGTGGCGCTCCAGTTGTTCTTGGTCTGCAGCTTCCATAATCCTTCTCCATTTGGCCATGCTGTCTGTTGGCCCTAGTTCTACATCTGCACTGTAAGCAGTGCTGCTGCATGTTAATACAGTGCTGTCAATATGTGTGGTGGTCAATCTGGGCCCCTAGAACTGTGACTTCATTTCATGCCAGTGGCCAGGAGGGTGGAAAGGTGAGAAAAGTTATGGCAGAAAAGGAAAATTTTGGCTCTGGCGATTCCCACTGCTGCCATGTGGCACCTGATAGATTGCCCCTTGGAGAATGCTGCTCTTGACAGAAAAAAGGTTCCTCAACCTTGCTTTTACAGAGTGCCAAGCAAAAAGGACATTAAAATCTAAATCTAAAGACTATTGGGTTCCATCCTTGTTTTCCTTCTTCTGGATAAATCTTGCTGGAATTTAAAGTTTAGAGTGTGTTTATAAAACTGAAGTGGGGTGTGTGTGTCACCGTGACCATTAGCAGCTACTTTGAGTAATGCTTAGAAATGATTTGTGGAACATAAAATAATGTAGTCTTTAGAACTTAATGCAGCATTGGCTTATCTTCAGAGATCACATGGACTATAGTCCTGCTGCTCCTTTGATGAAAGTTAAGCATGTGATAAGTGTTCGTTTTTTTATATTATCCTAATCCCCTTTCCTCCAGTGGGTTCAGTATGAGTAATCTGCTAATACAGAACTCTGATCTAGAATTAAATTCTTGGTTAACTTGTGTTCCTAGGATAGCTGTTCCATGTTCCTTGTGAACCATGTGGGAATGCTCTTTTGAGATGCAACCATATCCAAATAGCTCTGAAAATTTGAGATCAGGACTATACTATGTGCATGTTTCACAGAGGAGGTATATGAACTGACTGCAACTCTTAATATTGGATGTTTACGCTTTGTCTCTGAAATAGATTTGTGTGTTGAATTTCTGATGTAATAACATAGAGTGGAGATTTTAGAGCCACAGTTTCAAATTAGTAATGCCTACTGCATTTCACTTGAGCAGGCCCTGTTGTTGCCTTCGCTTCCTCCCCTTCCTCTCTTCTTCCTTCCCCCGGGGCAGACACTATCTGATGCCCCTATAGAGATAGTCTGCCTGGAACAGGCACCATTGGAGTCTTAGAAACTTATTGGAGTCCAAAGAATCCAATTCTTAAGAGTCTTTCTGTAGTAATATATAGGGCCTGTATATGTAGTACTTTTGGATAGAAGAACAGATTTCTGAGTTTAGAATAGGCTTGCTTTTAATTTATGAAAGGTGCCTATGTGTCAATTATGTATTAAGAATTTTTTTTTTTTTTTTTGCAATGTATCCACATTGGGTTCTACCCAGGTAGTGGCTTTGCAGTAGCAGAAGCGTTGCCACCACTCCAAGGTGCATCTCTCTGTGCTGTACCACATCCTATTCCAGCGGGCTCCCTAATCCTGAGGGGCATGGGAATCTGCATTCTGTAGGAAGGATTACGAAGAATCAGATACCCTGTCTTGCATAAGCAGAATCATTTCTTTTCAAAGCCACCACTGGCATGCAACTATGACTGAATACTATTAATAAATGATAATTAGGATTTGATGCTGAATAGCGTTCAAAATTCGCCAGGTGCATTTCACACCTGGCTATTGGCCACTTGTGACCAAGTAAAGATGCCTGGGTGCCAGGATTGGCACCTGACGTCTCCACTATCTGGAGGTGCATGCCTGGGGATCATTGGATCTGCTCTGCTTTTACACAGTAATATCCCTACCTGTAGAATTCTATCCGTTATCTTTTATCTGCACATTCAGAATGAATTTCAAGAGTCATCAAGTCATATTGAAAAATACAATTTTTAAGCCATGTGACCCAAAAATGGCAAATAGTCATTCATTTTGGCGACTCTAACTCTGGTTTAAAGAGCCATTTGGCACCTAGCTTATATATTGATGAGTTTCTAATAATGATTCTGAAGTACAAATGCATGAATATGCATGAATGCATGAATATGACTTAACCTAGTAAGTAATTATAGTAGTACCCAGTAGGACAAATTTGTGAAGAACCTATCATATGGTTTTCTGTGGTAAGGAAAGCTGCAATCCTATGCATAATTACTTGAGAGTAATTCCTATTAAGATTCCAAGCATATACGTCACCTGTGGTTGATCAAGCATGGAAGCCTTATGTTTAGGCTGGCTTGCAAATTACTGTAACTATTTACATGCAGCTGCCTTTGAAGACTCATTGGAAATGAAATTTCACATGGTGCAGAATTAAATTCATTGACTGAGGCCAGTTTTTCAGAACTGGGGTTTGAAATTAGCAGGGTGCGATGCTTATTTTGCACCTAAAGATTCTCCATTTTTAAGCACCTCAAAAAGTCTGGGTGCCATTTTTTTGTGCCTGGCTGATACTCAAGGATTACTGAAATGTATGTGCTTTGAAGCCTTGCAGTGTATGTTAAGGATAGACAATATGATAAGCGTTTAACAATAAAGAGAACAGTGGAACCTCGAGTTACATTGCCTCCGGCTTATGTCTCCCTTGGCTTGTGACTGGCGCAAACCCGGAAGTACAGGAAGGGGTTACTTCCAGTTTCGCGCATGCGCAGAAGCGCTAAATCACACTGCGCGCGCACAAACACAACGCTTTTTTGCGCTGTTTTTGGGTTGCGGTGCGGCCTCTGGAACAGATCCCTGCCGTAACCCGAGGTTCCACTGTAGAGTGTCACTTATGTGAGTTGCATGTTAGTTCATGCTTATCAAAATAATAAATAAAAAGTGTGGCCAAACCCACCAAATGATGACTAGACATTCTGTTTTGGCACTCACAACTCAGGTCCCAAGAGCCATTTGGCTCCTAGCTTTTCTATCCCAGTTTCTAACACTGTTCAGAACATATAAAACCAATGCTGTTTCAACTGCACTGGCTTTTGGTAAGTTTTCAGTCCCTATTGAAGATGCTGGTTATTACCTTTAACACCTTATATGACTTAGGACCAGGCGCCTCTCATATGAATTTGCCTAACCACTCAGACCATTGGGAAAGGCACTGTCTGGACTCAGCTGGTGCAGATGTTGTGAGACTGGCTTTTTTGTTACAGCACCCAGATTATGGAGCTCCCTAGCATGGAAAATCTGCTTTGGCTCCTATACTGGCCATGTTTTGGCAACACCTGAATACCTATTTATTTCAGCAGATTTATGGCCCAACTGACATTTGATCCATCTTCTGACCCTTGGATTTTTCCTCCTCCACTTCTTGGATTATTTTATCTGCTGCATTGTTTATTATTCTGTTTTTAAATTATTGCTGATTATCACTTTTGTTGTAAAATGCTTTGAGCTCAGCTCAGAAGCTGGAAAAGTAGGATATAAATATTAATATAATATTTCATGGGCTATTAACTTGCTTTCAAAGGCACAGTTGAGATTTACAGACTTCTTTAGAGGCTTAGAAATTCATGGGATCTGTCCCAAAGAGTAGATTCACTAGATTCTTGTTTGGGACTGAGAATTACTATCTCTCATTCTGTAATCATAATCACTACTACAGATTAAAGTCGCTACCTTTCATTTCTCTCAGTACATGTAAGCAAATAGTTCACTTTTTTTTTTAATCTTGAAGTACAAAGTGGTGAGTTAGGATTGTGGGAGTTTTTTTGACCCTGGAAATAACTTGTAATGTAGCTTTTACCAGGCTAGTACTGTCCAGATGTTGTTGAACTAAATTGTTCCTGGCCATTGGCCATGCTGTTGGAGCTGTTGAGTGTTGTAGCCCAAAGTATCTGAAAGGTGCGAGGGACAGGTGGAAGGTGCTGTGCACTCCTGTGTACTCCAGAAGTAAGTTCCACTGAGTCTAGCAGGACTACCCTTAGGTAAGTTTTGCAGCCTTATCGTGGTATAAACCTTTGTGGAATACAATGGTACCCCGGGTTACAAACGCTTCGGGTTACAAACTCTACTAACCCGGAAGTAGTACCTCGGGTTGAGAACTTTGCCCCAGGATGAGAACGGAAATCGCGCGGCAGCAACAAGAGGCCCCATTAGTGAAACCGCGCCCCAGGTTAAGAATGGTTTTGGGTTAAGAACGGACCTCTGGAACAAATTAAGTTTGTAACCCAAGGTACCACTGTAGTGCCCACTTAGATTCATGAAGCATTAGGTGTAGTTGGCAGATGACTGTGTATGCATTTTTCTATCTTCACACACGCGCGCGCGCACACACACACACACACGGGTATGGGAAGGGATGGTAAATTGTAGACTCAGCAAAGGGCAGCAGAGGCCTGTGACACTTTTATGAACAACTCTCACGTATGCAAGATAACAACAGAATGATGCATTCATAACAGCAGTCACTGTGATGGTACTGTTTTTCTCGTTTTTCTATGCTAATTTTCCACCAGTAGTGCAAAAGAAATCCAGAGAGTCATGATTAAATCTGAATTCAACAGAACCAGATTTGCTGATGAATCTTAGTTCAGTGGTTTCATACTGGAGCTTCCTTTTATAGTATGATTACTTGAGTTCCAATAATTACCTCGTTTAAACATAATATGTGTTTTAGGATGTGGTGCTGAAGCTCATAGGGGGCAGTGACTTACAGCAGGCCTTCTCAGTGGTGGTGCCCTGGTTCTGGAATGCCTTCCCTAAGGAAGTTTGGCTTCCTTCCTTCTTGGTTAGTTTTTGTCTCAGTCTGAAGACTCACTTTTATGCAAGCATTTGGAAATAATTTATCGGGCCCAGAGCTGTCATTAGCTGCTGTTTGGAATGTCAGTATGTGTTCCTGATTTTAGGGCTTCCTTTATTTTAACGCTCTTTTATTTTGTGGTGATGGTATTGGGTGTATGCAAATGGTATTTGTTGTTTAGCTACTGTACGCACCTCTGGGATTGTAGCTGATGAAGGGCAGCCAAGAAATCTAATAAAAAGAAAGAAATCTTGTATTAGCAAGGAGGTTATCTGGGATGTGGCTAAATGTCACTTGTCTTTCATAATGCCATTTGTGGTGCTATAGGCATTGTGACTATTATGTATTGTTAATATCTTTTGTTGACTCAAAACTCAAGGTTTATGGTTTTCTTGATTACATTCTGAGACCTTTGGCATTTATAATGGCAGAGAGCAGGAAAGAAACAGAAGTCTCAGCAAAGGAAGAATGGATACAAAAAACTTAATGGAATATGCAGAAATGGCAAAACCTACTGGAAGAATGGAATGGAAGTAAGAGCTGGACCATAAAGAAGGCTGATCGCCGAAGAATTGATGCTTTTGAATTATGGTGCTGGAGGAGACTCTTGAGAGTCCCATGGACTGCAAGAAGATCAAATGCATCCATTCTTAAGGAAATCAGCCCTGAGTGCTCACTGGAAGGACAGATCATGAAGCTGAGGCTCCAGTCCTTCGGCCACCTCATGAGAAGAGAAGACTCCCTGGAAAAGACCCTGATGTTGGGAAAGATGGAGGGCACAAGGAGAAGGGGATGACAGAGGATGAGATGGTTGGATGGTGTTCTTGAAGCTACCAGCATGAGTTTGATCAAACTGCGGGAGGCAGTGGAGGACAGAAGTGCCTGGCGTTCTCTGGTCCATGGGGTCACGAAGAGTCGGACACGACTAAACGACTAAACAACAACAACAACTGGAAGAATAAGAAATCAAGATAACGTACTTTTTTAAATAAAAGAATGGAAATAGTTTATTGAATATTTACAGATAAATTGTAAACAGATAAGAACATTGGCAGGATTATTGTAATAAGCTGCAGTTTCATAAGAGTAGATATTTAAAGTAGATGAATACATGAGCAAATTAAGTTAATTTGAATATGCAGAAGATATTAAAAATAAATTTAAGGAACTGCAGGAGGAGGGGGAAGGAAGTCAAGTTTTGAAATGTTTAAATGGTTGTAAAATCAGTGAAATGTATAAACCTGAAAAGTTTAAATAATATTTTTTTAAAAAAAAAAAGATAATGGCTGAGAGCAGTACTTGTGCTCATTTGCTTTCCAGGAGGCAACAGTTACTCTTCTTCATTGACCACACAAGTGACTAATTGCACCCCTATTGCTGATGCTATAATAACGCTTCAATCTTGAAATGATGCTGGAGATTCAATGTGACTTTTCAGTATTTTTACCTTGCAGAGTCTATTACCAGGTGCACAGGTTTTTATTCCTGTGTTAAATGTTCTCTTCTTTAGGAACTCTGCTTAAATTTCAAATCTAGGCACAATAGTTGTTGAGCTTCTGGGGGAGGGAGAGTTTTTGAGCATTTTTAGGCAAAAACAAAATGGCCAACATGGACTGCTGTATGTCTGGATTTTCCCAGACATTTTGCTGATTTCCACCTGGACACTTCTTCTGACAATGTTCCGGGTATATCCAGAAAATCCAGACATGTGGGAACCCTAACTTAGCTGTTGTCCTTTATGTTTGATCACAAGTTATTCTGTTTCTCTTCAATTGTTTACTAAAATTCCAAGTATCTTTAATTATTATTATTTGCATTTTAAAAAACAGGAACAGAGAGGATATTTAACCCCCTCCCCATCCCTTCCCTCCTCCTGTCCCACTTACAACTTCATAACAAATACAGCATGTATACATATACAGTACCATATGACTTCCCTTTCACCCTTTTCCTGGTTCCTTTGCTTTTCTACTATTCCACGTAATCCACATTCTTTTAATCATCCAATTAAATATCCATTTCAACTCTGCTTCATTTACTGAAGACTTGCTATGCTATGTATTTGTTTATACTGGTTCTTAAAATGTTCAATAAACACTGTCCATTCCTCCTTGTATTCCTTATCGTTTTCTCGTACCCTGTTCATCAGACCAGCCAGTTCAGCATATTCGAACATTGCACATTGCCATTCTTCCTTAGTGGGTACTACAGTCATACCTCTAGTTGTGTTAGGTTCATGTTGCAGATTTTCAGGTTGCGAACACGGCAAACCCGGAAGTATATACTTCCGGGTTTCACTGCGCAGAACCTTTCTGCGTGCTTCACACATGTGCAGAAATGCTCTATCATGCTCCGCGCTTGCACAGAAGCGCCACTCTAGTTGCAGACTTTTCGGGGTGCAAACGGCACCCCGGAAAGGATCATGTCTGCAACTAGAGGTACCACTGTATACTTGTTCTCCACCTTTGTTCCAATAAGGTTCTAGCTGTGGCGGTGGTGTATAGTAGTAAACTCTTTTGGTTTTTTGGGGACCTCTGTTACCATCCCCAAGAAGAAGAACTCATTTTTGGGAATGTTTTTTAAAGTATCTTTTTAATTTATTATATATAGTCTCCCAACATACCTTAATTATTTTACAGGACCACCACATATGAAAAAAAATCCCTCAATTTCATTACACTTCCAACATATACCTTTTTCTTTTTTAGACATTTTCGCCAATGTAGTGGGTGTTAAATACCATCTTTGGGCCACTTTCATCATGCCATAAAATTCATATTTATTTTCCACAACATTCCCCATAGTTCATTATCAGTATTGTGACCCACATCTTGTGTCCACTTTCACAGTTTGTTTCATACAGAGCTATTTTTTTTTAGAGACTAAGTGCACTACTAATGAAATAGCTTTGCCCCAGCCCTTACAACCTGATGCCTTTACAGTGAAGGGAAAGGAATACAGTATAGAATTGATGGACGCTTAATACTCCTAAAAATAGGCTTCTATTTAGATGCCTTAGTTCCTTGTTTTGAGAGCATTAACATTAGACAGTCATATTCAGTCCATCTTGCCCAGTATTTATAGCTGTAGTAAGAACTGAGCAGTCAGGCATTGGTCCATCTGGCTTGGTAGTGTCAATGCTGAGTGTCATTGGCTCTCCAGGAATTTAGATACCTTTCTCAGCCCTACCTGGAAGCATCAGCTGCTGAAGTATCCTTCCTTAAGAAAAACAACTTGAAAGGTAAACACAACTAGATATTTTAAAGTACTTTGATTTTTTTCCATTAGAAGAAAAAAATCAACAGCAAAATAAAGTAATCATTTAAAAAAAATTGTTGGCTTCTGTTCTATCATCATTCATCATTTCATTTATTACGGCCATAGGCCCATACAGGTAAAAACAACACATAAGTGACAGCTTGTGCCGTAGGGGGGGAAAAAAAGCAGTCGCTAAAACACCACTATAACAATAAAATACTATAAGATGGAAAGGCATACTACGCCTTAATTAGCTTGTAGTGCTCCTTGGCGTCGCTTTTGGGAAAGGACAGCGACCAGGAACCTAGCCACCTTCAGGGTCGTGTGGGTATCCTTGTCCTGCAAGATATGGGCAAGGTGGAATTTTGGTGGGGTACCCTCTAGTTTCTGAATGATTGATCCCAACAAATTTGCCCGTGGCACATTGAACAAGGGGCAAATGAACATAATGTGCTGGAGCTACTCCGGCGTCACCTTATCACATTCGCACACGGCGGGGGCTTGGCCCTTTGAGAATCTATGTCTCAGGACATTGGAGGGAAAAACGTTAAACCTCGCTTTGGTGAAGGCCAGTCTATGGGCAACAGTCGAAAGGGAGGAGAGGTATGATGGAACGCAGTAAGTTAAAGTGATACCAATGTTCTGGGGCGAGCAAACACCTCCCCCCAGCGTATAATTTCGCTGTAAGTCGATGTCATCCAGTCTTTGGCGGATCAATCTTTGAGCAGTGATTTGGTCTAGTTTTAGGGAATCTGAGGGAGAGATTCCATAACTCAGGAGTTTGGCATGAATTCTACTAGTCCAAAGGCTAGAGAATTCATCTCGCCATAAGCATTCTGTTCTATCTATAATGGTACCTCAGGTTACATACGCTTCAGGTTACAGACTCCGCTAACTCAGAAATAATACCTCGGGTTAAGAACTTTGCTTCAGGATGAGAACAGAAATCAGGCGGTGGCGGCATGGTGGCAGCAGGAGGCCCCATTAGCTAAAGTGGTGCTTCAGGTTAAGAACAGTTTCAGGTTAAGAACGGACCTCCGCAACGAATTAAGTTCTTAATCTGAGGTACCACCGTAATCAACTATGGCAAATACAAATGAACATACAAATGAACAATCAACTTGAAGTATCAAATTAAAGAACATGTGGATTTGACACCTTGCCCAATAAATCAGTTTTATTCAGCCAAAGAAAAAACAGAAGCAAATGGGGGGGGGGAGACATTATTTAAACTCTCTCCTCTCAGCAGCAACTCTTGCTTCAACAGGTTAAAATAAGTTATCTCCAGCTCAGCAATTTAGGCATTATGCAATTTTTTTAATGAACATTCCAATGACTCTGAAGATTTTAAAAAACAATTGGTACACAAAGAAGGGGTGGAGAACCTGCCGCCCGCAGGCCAATGTTGGTGCACCAGGGAGCCCAAGCTGGCCCACGAGACAGTTTTCCCCAAACCGTGCACACTCACGCATCAGCTGATGTCACTCTGACATCATCTGATGGGCAGGGTTAAATCCTGCATTGGCCGTGCAGATCTGTTCCCAGCAAAAACAGTAGCTGTGGTCAAACAGAGCAGGATTTAACCTTTGCCCATCAGTTTATGAGCTGGAGTTCAATCCTGCTCTGTTTGGCAGGATTTCAAGGCCCTGCTGGAATCAAGTCATGTGTGTGTGTGTGTGTGTATGTGCCCATCATTTCCATGCTAAAATTGGGGGGGGGGCACTACTTTTCAGTGGGTGATTCCAAAGCACACCACTTCCTGATTCAAATCTAGCTCACAAGGCTGATCTTGATAAGCATCTGGCCTGTGGAGCCAAAAGGTTCTCCATCCCAGATATAAAGCCTTGGCAAAAATGGGGCTATTAGTAGGAAGTAAGCAGCAATACTGTTGTTCAACTCTTAATGAACAGGTGGATGCATAAAGGGGAATACAGTGGTACCTCGGGTTAAGTACTTAATTGACCTGAGGTACTATTTCTAGGTTAGCGGAGTCTGTAACCTGAAGCGTCTGTAACCCGAGGTACCACTGTACAAAGTTGTGGCCTATATGGAAAATTCCGATTTTAAAAATAAATAAATACAGGAAGCTTCCTAACTTTTGTTTTGCTTTGGAAGATTTCAGATAACCTAGCGGGTGATCTGATTTGGCTCCCCCCATTTTGTATCTATTAAACAAAGCTAAAAACTTCGACACCACCAAGCTTGCTTAATGTTATATTTGCGGTTGGTATGCATTCATTGTTATTAGTGAAGTCACAAAGCAGAAAATTTTCTGCTGCAAAATAAAGCTTTGAAAATAATTTCACCTAATATCACTGGGTGATTATCTAATTCCAGCTTTGACACTAGAAATCAATGGTGGCTTTTAGGAAGTGGGAGCTGCTATATATTTAACAATTTGTTCTTAATTCTTCCAAGGAATTGCTTTCCTGAGTTACCTGGTCCAACCATAAGGCAGAATATAAGGTGCCTAAAACCTTCCCAGTTGCAGATGCCACTGTTCTTGGACAGCTTGCTCTGTTGTCAAAGCTCTATTACCTTCTGGTTGCTTTGAAAGTTTTCAGTTGCCTGACAATACAGTTATCCACTTGCTTATCTTGGCTTTGTTACAGGAAGCTAGGAGAAATTGTCCCCTCTGGTGAAAGCAACGTAAACTTTTCCTTATATGAGGGAAGAATGCCAACTACTTTGAAAGTACCAATGTTTCAGTCCTGGTTGCAAAGGTCATGCTTTTCCCAGCATTAATGGAAATTATATGGAAAATTTTCAGCTGGTTTGTAATTGCCATTCTTGGGCAGGCCTTTAAGGCATATGGTCCTGATTCAACTGGAAGCATTCATGGCTGCAAAATCTTCTGCATTTATTTCTTCCTGTTTTAGAGGGGATGGCATGTTGGCTTTTCCTAGCTTATTGTATTTGATAGAATCAATCTCAAAATTATGTTGGGATGTCTTTGTGGTTCCCATCATGTTGGAATTGGAGGCACTGCTCTTAAGTATTGTGATCTTAGCTCTTTAGGTGTGCTCAGATGATAATCTTGGGTGACTTTTGCTTGACCCTATGAGAATCAGTTATCTTTTGCTTATATTCAATATTTATAGGCTATTGCCGTCAGTTCGTTTGGAATGAATAGTTATTGCTACGGCTCTGGAAGTTTCTTTTTTTAAAACTATTTTTAAAAACTTAATGCTGCTTGTAGTTTTAATCCCAGATCTATATTCAAGGGAGGTGGTTTTTAAAGCTGCTTTTTAAAAGGTAAAATAACAATCCAGTGAGAACTATGAAAGAAAGAAAGAGAAAAAGTATACCTTCCTGGAGCTCACAGCTATTACTTCATAAAATAAAATACATTGTCAAGAAGCTACACAGTGCATTAGATGTTATAACAAAAGCCAACCTGATACAGAAACAGTACAAGACAAATATTATGAATACCAAATAAAGCCATATTTCATTGTGACTTGCCATCTCTCTGATTTGCCTGTCATATAAGTAACAAATGGCCGCCAAATGGAGACAAAAATCCCTTGGTTTAACTGAACCCTGAGATACCCTTAATTTATAAGTCAAATTCTCAGAAATGAGAATAACCATTACTTTATTGAACCAAATATTTAAAAAAGGACCTGAGGACTCCTTCCAGCCAAGTGATATGGCCACACAAGCAGCTACTTAAAAGTCAGTGATTTACATAAGTAAGTCCATATTTGACAAATCAAAAATTGACAATAGACACAATTTGAGGTTTAAGTCACTGGTACACCTATTACAGAAATTTCCTTCATTACCTCTTCCCAAGAGGCAGGACTACTCCATGTGCCAATAGTTTTCTTTTTTGTTACACCCTTCCAACACAGGGGAACCAACTCTAGTTTTATGTGCAAGGCAGAACCATCAATGTGCAAGTCAAGAACCATCAGTGGATTATTTTTCAGGAATTCTCTTGGATAGTTGCAAAGAAGGTGGGTAAGCCATAGTTTTTCCTACTGCGCATTATCCAATAGACTTCCAGGATCATCTCTCAAACAGATATCAAAGAAGAGAGGGGAGAAAACGGATGGTCTAACAGCAAAGAGTGTATAAAAGAGACAAGTCCTCTTTATGCTCTGGATCTAACCAAAGCAGGTGTTTTCTAGCTGATTTCCAGTACTTTGGGGTTTTACATACCACCCACCACATGTAAAAGTTGAATGCTTAAGAAATGCCGATTTAAAAACTTAAGTGTAATTATTACTTTTCCACCTGTGGCTAATCCCTGAAGCATTTAGAAAATATGTTGTTTACCTTAATATGCTTTTAGTAGACAGCTTAAAGTTTCAAGCGTTCTTCATGGCATTGATGATTCAATTGTTTTTCTTTAGTATCTGACATTGAAGGTGGTGATGGATTGCAGCTCAGAAAGGAACATGCACTCAAGGTGTTTGCTTATATCAATTCTTGGACACAAAGGTAAATTCAGCTTTTTAAGTGCTCCCAATTTATGATGCATCTTTGTAAGTTCATGCCCATGTATTTATAAGTACATTGTACATAAATAGTAAGCATTAGAAAGGGACTATGGCATGAGGATTACTTCGCTCCTTCTCAGCTAACTGTTTTTGGCATTTAAGACAGTCTAGAAGAGTTTTATAGGTTCTAGTTAACTTGTGAAGCAGGGGTATCTTATTATTTTAAAACATGTTTATTTAAAAAAATTAAAATGTTGGAGAGTGGTAATGTAGGATTTCTACTTAGGATTTCTACATATAATTTTAAAAGTTAATTATTGGGTCATTGATTTCAAAATAGCTTTTGCTGGAACTGTCACAGAGGGGAAATTTAACGTATTAGTCACAGCTAGAAGGGTATCTGTTTGAAATAGTGATACATTATTTGCAATGACTCATGCTGTGCGCTATGTCTGAACAGAAAAGCAGCATTATAGTGGAAAGGACTAGTGTCTGAAAGTACAAATCACAACCTCTCAACCCAAAGTATTTTTGGAAAAGGATTGTGATTGGTGGGAAACGCCTACATACTGATTAAACAGTGGCATTTGGGTTTGTGGAACACACCACCTATAAAAGAAGCATACGCTTATTTTGATTAATATCTAATAAATCTCCTAGAATGTGATATTTTCTGTGCCTGCCGAGCAAGGCTTACTTTGCCAATAAACACCTTAATGACACACCTTGCAAGGTTGGGCAGGTGAGGTTTTTTCCAGCGGAGAAATGGAGCATGCCAGAAAGGATTAATTCCTTTCCTGGAATGCAGCATCAAAACAAGAAGAAAAGGGTTGCCTGTGACCAACCAGAAGTAGGAACCCCTTCCTACCAATCTTGACTGTGTTTTCTTCAAAAGAGTAGAGTTAATTTTTGGCTCCTGAATGCTTTTCCTCAAGGTGCAGGACTTTCTTCATCTTTTTTTTTAACCTTTTCAGATTGTTCCCTTTTCTTTTATCTTTAGTTGCCACCCCTCTCAGTGTTTAATCTAGAGCAGGCATGGCCAAACTTGGCCCTTCAGCTGTTTTGGGACTACAACTCACATCATCCCTAGCTAACAGGACCAGTGGTCAGGGATGATGGGAATTGTAGTCCCAGAACAGCTGGAGGGCCATGTTTGGCCATGCCTGACTAGGGGAAGTGGGTATTGTGGGAGTAGCTGGAGCAGTATTTTAAACCCCCTTATCCAAGTCCATGTGGTGGTGTAGGGATTCTTCCTCCGTCCCTGGGTGGTTGCAATACCTATGGGAGAGGATGCAGAAAAGGCCTCCTCAGTAAGGAGCAGTGATGCCCAAGTATCTTGTTTCATCCTGACTACATGCTTAGCTGCTAAAGCTGAAGAACCGAGAGGGCAAGCATGGTGGTCAGACAAAGTTGGCCAGGGTAAATGTCTTTTATTTAAACAACAGGAATGACGTTGCCTTTGCATCTTGGAAGAAGTGGAATATCCTCTGGAATCAATTATTAAACTTCAAGGCAATTATTTCACTGTAATTTTTTTAAAAAAACATTGTTACTGCTCACTTTGCTAGTCAATACATATTAAATGCAAAAGATTTCTGTATAAGGTGTTTTAGTTCTATATAATTATCTACAGGTGTGCACAATGCCTGTTGCTAGTGGCAACCATAAATGTAATCCAGTTGTTGCTGGTCTCCTGTATTTCCAGCACAAAATGGTGCTTTCCCCTCCTATATTGCCTGTACAACATACGAGTTTTTTACCAGGTGAAATTGATGGCATCCCACACCTTCCGAGTCCTTTGGCATATGCTCAGTGCTTGGGAGATGGGTGGAGTTGGACTCACACTTCATGGCACACATTGGAGAAAGTCAGAAGCTGCATTGATGTTTCTTGCTGTTTCTGACATTTCCCAACACCGCGTGATGCTGATTTTTATTAATCCATTTTATTTATAATGGTAAAGAACTCTCAGATCATGCTATAGTTTTACAGATACCAAGGACACAAGTACCACAGTATTTATGTAACTGCAGTCAATTTATATCAGTCTTCCTTCATATAAGACCATTAAATACAAGATGGAAGAAACATGACACGTTCAGCCCCAGGTTATCTACATGAATTACTGCTTAGTCATTTGTTTCTTAAGCTCTTCCAACATTTCCCTTCTTGATTTGCCATTTTAAATCCCTTTTAAAACAGGCAATGTCTGTGCTGCTTCAAGGAGTATAAGCATTTGGAGATCTTCAACCAAGTTGTGTGTGCGCTTATAAATTTAGTGATTGCCCAGGTTCAAGCTCTTCGGGACCAGCTGTGTAAACATTGCACTATCAACATAGACTCAGCATGGCAAGATGAGAATAATCCGTCTGATGAGCCGCTGAATGTAGAAAGAGAATCTCGTGGAGGAGAAGAAAATGGGGAAAGACACAAGTCCATAGAGAAAAAGTTAGACTCTGGAAGAACTTGTATCCTGACAGAGGAAGAACCCACAAAGGGCACTGATGCCTTCAGCATATGGAGCACCGAGGAAAAGGAGAAGCTTTTGCTTTGTGTAGCGAAAATCTTTCAGATCCAGTTTCCCCTGTATACTGCTTACAAGCATAATACACATCCTACAATAGAGGTACATGTTATCCTAATTAACACATATAAAAGGTGGGCGGTTCTGTGTTCCGATGCTGAAACCATTACTTGATTCATTGTTTGACTTTCCAGTTTGTAAGTTCTTACTATTTTATCAGAGCATAACTCTTTTTTTTTCATAATCTTTGGTTTCTTTATACAGGAAGGTAGTTAGGTTTCTATGCTGCTACCTTGTTCAATTATATTTGTAGCCTGATTTTGTAAAACTCCCAACGACTTGTCCTCCTGCAGCCTGAACACAAATATTGTGAAAGTAAAAGTTGAGTAGAAACCAGCTTGCAAGGGAAGGCACCCTAAACACTCCTCCTTTCATCATCATCACTACTACTACACTTGGTTAGTCCACAATGTGCTATGCCAAGAGTGGTCTTGGATCCAAGTTCCAAAGAATCAAGACATCAATTTATCACCCTCATGTTGATCTGTAGATGTATGCTGACTTCTGTGATCCATGGCTCACTGGATTGAAATAACATACTCTGTAATAGGCAAATTCAAATTACTGCATTACTTTTCTTGAAGCCCAAGAAAACATGGCTTTGTCTAGAAGGCAGAAACAAAACAGTTTATATACCAGGTTCTGTATGCAAGCTTGTGGCTTTTTAAAACGGCAAAATTCAGTCGCCTTGAATCAAACATGCATTGTTGCAGCCTTAGGAAAATATTATTGAATTTCGCAGCTGTGTTATCTAAATTATGGATGATGTTTATCTTTTTCTTTCATGTTGGTTAAATTCATAACATTTATTATTTTTTAAATAGGATATTTCTGCACAAGAAAGCAATATATTGGGAGCATTCTGTGATATGAATGTAAGTTAGCTTTATTTCTGTATATAAGATGTGTGTAGTTTTAATAAATTACAGCTCATTAACTTTCAGAAGCCTGCTCCATCTCAGTAGTTTAGAGTGATCCAGAATACACTATAACTGGAAGAACCCATTAAAATAAATATAATTTTCAAGCTGCCTTAAACAGATTCAGCCCAATGGTTCATCTAGCTTAATATTGCTCATTCTGACAGGCAATGGCTGTCTCTGGTTTCAGAAAGAGGTATTTCCTAGCCCCATCTGGAGATTACAGGGGTTGAACATGGGACTTTCTGCATGAATATTATGTGCTCATTGAGCTACAGCCCCTCTCACTAGTCCATCCAGCCCAGTATTGGCTGCTCTGATTGCTAGCAGCTCATATGGAGCCTATAAGGAGGCCTTTTTCATTACCTGATCCTTTTAACTAGAGATGAAGGACTGAACCTGGTGCCTTCTGCATGGAAAATAAAGTACAGTCAAACTTCGATTGTCAAACGTGATCTGTTCCGGAAGACCATTCGACTTCTGAAACGTTCGTAGCACATTTGGCTTCCGAAAATTGTTCGAAAACCGGAGCAGTTACTTCTGAGTTTTTGGCGTTCAGGAGCTGAAACGTTGCAAAACGTTTGGAAACGAGGTTTGACTGTACTGAGCTTTAATGTTAATGTAGGATCTAGCGAAAGTCAGTTGTTCCTGTCATCCGTCCTTGGGCTGCACTTGGGACTACCCTAGCAGCTTAGTTATGGCCACCCAGGTAGAAACCTTCTAGTGGTTTTGAAAGAGATTTGGGGGAGTCCCCTGAGGAAGGAAGTCCCATAGTCATAGGGTACATTTTGTACTTGTTGCTTGCTCTTTGGACTTTGTATGTAAATGATTTATTATTATTACGTTTTGAAAGAGCTTCTTTGCAACAGACCATTTGAAAATGGTAAGTAAGTAAGTAAATACACAGTAGAACCAATGGAATCTATTAGATCGTTTTGTAAAAGCCAGCAGAAACAATATCCAACAATGCTACCCTGAAAAAGCATGGTTGAATTAAAAAAAAAGTATTAAGAACTAATTGCTGCACCATCCTAATTCCAGGGTGAAAGTAAATTTTAATACTTGGTTTTTCTCCTAAGATACTGGCCATTCCGACATAATTTAGAGTCCTTTCGAGCAGCGTGTGCTTTGGCTCTCCATACTTCTGAGTTGAGCACTGTGACATTAAACCCTTTCCCATCCTTCTGAGCAAGCAGACACAATATGGTACAGATATATCTCGCATCAGAATCATGGTCTTGCACATTTTCTGACAACCAAACCAAAAGTCCCCCATCAGCCATGTCTGGGTGACCTGCTAGATGCTGGGTGATCTTGCTTTTGCAGTCCCAAGCAGGTAGTTGAGATGCTTCTTGTGAGCCTAAAATGAACCTGTATAGAGTGGTGGATTGAGTACAATCCCAATATTCCATTGTACTTAGGCTCTACTCCCTTTCTGAGTGGGCTTTTGTGCATGGTTTGTTCTTGGGGCTGTGCTCAACTTGAATAGTCATATATTGCACTGCCGTCTTGCATGTGGGTGAGTAGAAAGGCAGAACAAAGCTAGAACGAAATAGTAAAAATATATTTGTTCATATAGATTGACCAAGGTTTGCAGATACGCAATGAATGTGAAATGTGGTCCTTCAAATGTCTTCATGCATATGGCACCCTTAGGTAAATTGAGTCAAACTTTGAAGATCAGACATTAACTCCTTTGAATTGTGCCTGGAATACAAAAGAAAGTCAGTGCAGAACTTGGAAGACTGACTTAATTCCCACAAAAAGCCTTTCAGAATAGTCTATAGGAGGAATTATTAAGATGCTGTCATTTTGGTTGAGAAAAAGTTATATGTGGACATTTGTAATATATATTTTAATGTGTTCTTACGTCCATAGGATGTAGAAGTACCGCTGCACTTGCTTCGCTACGTTTGCTTATTTTGTGGAAAAAATGGTCTTTCCCTCATGAAGGACTGTTTTGAATATGGAGCCCCTGAAACATTGCCATTTCTCATAGCACATGCATTTATCACTGTGGTGTCTAATGTAAGTATGTGTCCAAGATTTTCTCATTTATTTAACATGGATGCAGTAAGTGTTGCCTGTAAAGTCTTCTTAAAGGCAAGAGGCTTTCTGTGGTAACATGTACTAGTCCCAAAAGCCATGGTCTCAAAACCTCTAAATTTTAATTATACTAATTTTACTTCTAAGTTACACAAATGCTGCACTTTAAAAATTTGGAATATATTTGCTTGCATACCCCTTTATTGCAACCATTGACTAAAAATCCAGATGCTGAGAAGAATAGTTTAGCTATTCACAATATCTTTGTGACAAATTCCATCAATTTTTTAAAAAATCTTGCTTTCAGAATATGTGTCTTCCATAGCTACAATTTGTTCATTTTTCACAGGATTCCATTTTATCTCAAAACAACCTGGAGATTTTAAAAATGTACCTGAATGGCAATTTCCTTCCGAAATAGGCTAATAAAATTGCAGGCTGGTAACAGTAGTCCTTTAAAAACCTAATGGAAAATATTTGTTGTAAGTTAAGATCAAGTAATTTTGTTGCCCTTAAAAAAGGGAGCCAAATTTTTCAAATCCCTGTGCTCCAAAGTAATTTGCAATAAACAGCACCACAATAACAGATTTATTTTCCATCCAGCTCAGTAATTTAAAGTATGTTCTGATGCCACACAGACAGAGGACTTATAAATATAAATGAGGTTTGGGTACTTCTAGTGGAAAACTACTGGGTAAAAGTGAAACGGCTACGGTGTAAATGTTAGGATTTATTTATATGTTTTTGGCTTAACTTTATTCAAAACAACCACCAGTTAAACATATTTAAGCCAGATGTGAAATATAAAGAAAGCCCAGTTATTTTTCATCACTGTGTCAGTCTCACAGGCTACCACTTTTCTGTATTGTTCCTCTGGTGATTACTGTGGAGTCCATTCATTTGAACAGTGCTCATTAAAACTTGCAACTGGCATAGATATTGTTTCCAGGTGGTTACACTGGCATATATTTAACACGGGCAAATACAAGGTTGTTCCTTCTACAACCAAGTTGTTCTATTGTGTTGATGTTTTGAGAATGTCTGTGTTTGTAGTTGTGATAGCCACAGAGCAAGTGTATGAAAGGTATTCCTGAAAAATACCTTATTATACAGTTGAATTGGAAGCCCAGTTGTAAATATTTTACTGAATTATTGAACTGAATTAAGAGAAAGTAAGTTCATCACATATATTTCCTGGATGAGTAGCTCTCCAGATATATTCACCATCTTTCACTGATAGTAGGGACAGTCAAATAAATGGGAGTACTTGTTCCCAAAGGGAAATAATACTTTTTCATCCTTTTTTTAAAGCATTGGAGCTGCATAGCAACAGGCTTTAGTATAGAGGTGGTGAACTGCTGGTCTACAGACCCAACTCAGACTTCCCAAGTCTTCCCCAGTGGTCTCCCAGCCCCCAGTCCAATTCGGTTCTGAAAAAAGAAGAGAATCTAAAAGAGCCTGCTGGATCAGGCCAGTGGCCTATCTAGTCCTGGTATGCCCCGCAGAGCACCTTAAGGTCCATAAACAACAACACTTTGGAAATCCGGAGCCCCAAGGAGGTTAGATTGGCCTCAGCCAGGGCCAGGGCCTTTTCAGCTCTGGCCATGGCCTGGTGGAACGCCCTACCGCAGGAGATCAGGGCCCTGCGGGATTTGACATCTTTCCGCAGGGCCTGCAAGACGGAGCTGTTCCGCCTGGCCTTTGGGCTGGACTCAGTCTAACCTCCCCCCCGCCCCAATTTTATTTTTTGATGGAACCCCTTATATGTGATTTGTATATACATTTTCCCTTGGCTCTTTTTGCTGGCCCATGTAGGACCAGCATGGATAGTTGGCCCTGGTGAATATTTGACATTTTCTCCCCTTATAGCTTTGATCTATAGGCTACCACTAAAATGAGGCTGCATTTTAAGCTGCATTTAAAAGTGTATTCTAACTTATATTTTAATCAACTGGTGGTTTGTTTGTTTTTTGGTTTTTAAAAATGTTTTTACTGTATTTATATTTAGTGTTAGCCGCCCTGAACCCCTTCTTGGCCAGGGAGGGCTGGGTATAAATAAAAATTTATTATTATTTATTATCCTGTTCTCATAGTGGCCAACTAGACGCCTGTGGGAAACCCACAAGCAGGATCTGTACACAAGGACATTCTTCCCTTCCTGTGGTTTCCAGCAACTGGGATTCAGAAGCATTGCTGCTTCCAGTTGTGGAGGCTGAGCATAGCCATCATGGCTAGTAGCCATTGATTGCCCTCTTTCTCCATGAATTTGTCTGATCCTCTTCTAAAGCCTAGGTTGGTGGCCATCACGAGCGCAAAGCATCAGTGGCTACCATCTTCATAATGGCACTAGACTGGGTGGAAATGTTGCAGACTCTCTGCGCTGCCCAGTGGCACAACAGGAATGCACCTGAAGGGGGCAATGAGGAGGAAAATCCCCTCCCTCAATACATAATGCTTTAGAGGAGAGGGCATGATAGGGATCCATGCGGCCTGTGTGTTGTATGTAAGTGTTTGGGAGTGACTGAGCAAAATGAGAGTGGGCGTGATGACCACACCCTTTTGCCCATGCCAACACCTGACCCTCAGCCCTCAGAGTGTTAGCCAGCATCTAAAGTGGTTCTTGGCCAAAAAAGACACCCTTGCATTAGTGTAATAGAGCCATGCCTCAGATTCCAGAGTGAGGCCCCAATTGAATGCACTTCCTTTCCCTCTATGGGCTGGGGCTAATAGGAAAAGGCATTAGAAAACTTGGTGGGAAAGCACATTCTATCCCTATTATTTTTCCGCTCACAAAAAAACTTGCCTCCTACTCTTCTGGCTTAGGGGATCCAGGCAAACTGGCATTCCATTTCCGTCTTCTGCATGAACCCAAGTTTTGAATGTAAAAAAGTTATGTGAAGGGAAAATAAATACCCCTCTTTTTAGTAGGCAAGTTATGTGAGTCTGAAAAGCAGTTGTTGGTGTGACATGTTGATTTATAGTGTTCAATTTTTGTATTTGCTATATAGATCAGAATATGGCTGCACATCCCTGCTGTTATGCAACACATTATACCATTTAGGACTTATGTTATCAGGTATGTTTTGCAGACCCGTTACTGGGTTTTTCTTGTCAAAATAAATTCAAATCACTCAGATGGCATATCTAATGTGACAGAAGCTAATAAGCAAACAGTATTGCTTGCAATTAATATTAGTAAGTGATTTGGTGCTTGGTTTACATACACTCGGGTATTTAACATAGTGTTCTGTATATGTACTGAGATTGGGAGTACTTGAGCTTGTGTGCTTTCTCTCATTCTCCCCCACCCCTGAAACTGCTTCAGGAGATCTATGTTCGTTTTTAAGCATGGGATCCCTGGTGCATTTAACTTTTGCACACAATGATAAGGATGTAGGAGGTTCAAGTGAGGGAAAACATGCACCCGAAGCCTGTTTTTGATGTCACTGTACATAAGCAGATGCTGTTGTACTCCCAACTCCCATCAGTCCCAGCTAGCATGTCCCAACAGGCAGGAATTATGGGAGTTGTAGTCCAACATCTGAAGGAGACTACGGTGGCTATCTCTAGCATCATGGTTCAGGGAATAAATGGTATCCAAACTTGCCTTTATACCATAAGCTAGCCTGCTACTGGATGAACTGCTTTTAAAACCGCAGGGATGCCTTGATTTCCATATGCCTGGAAATACATTTGTGCCAAACACCTTTGTTGTCCCAAGTGTAATTAAGCAGTTATAACTTTGTTCTGAGGCCAGCCCTTTTGACCGCAGCCCTGAAAGCTTCCAGAAGAGCGTATGGCTTTTAAAAATATGTTAAAATTAAACTGATTTGCCGGTACTAATTTGAACTTTCTTGCATTCCCCCCCCCAACCCTACCTTTTTGTTTAGGTATTTATGTAAACTGTCGGACCAGGAATTAAGACAGAGTGCAGCTCGTAACATGGCAGATTTAATGTGGAGCACAGTGAAAGAGCCACTGGATACTGCCTTGTGTTTTGATAAAGAGAGTCTTGATCTTGCATTTAAGTACTTTATGTCACCAACCTTAACCATGAGATTGGCCGGCCTCAGCCAGATAACAGTAAGACTTTTTAAACTAACTAAAAGACATATACAGAATTGTTTTCATTTGTACTTGAACAGTTATAAACTAAGGTGTAATAGTCAAAGCTTAGTCTATAGATGCAGAGTTGGGGTAATATGTTCTCTATATGAATAACTTCCTGCAAGTAGAAAGCTAGCATAATGGGAAATGAGTCATTCTAGGACGTTTTTACATGGAGAAACACTTAGAATTGGTTTTGCTACCTGTAGTCTGAAATCATATAGATGGCTTTACTGCCTAAGGCTTCTTAGTACCTTGTTTGCAGCAAGTGTAGACCAAGCCTAACTTTGTAACATTCAAGGCCCTTGTAAGCAGTTCTTAAAAAATGATATCTGCTGTTGGGAGTGGGGGCGGAGGTAGAGTTGGGTGATACACAACTTAATACTCAAGTTAGCACAAGGATTAGTGCAAGTGCAAGGATTAGTGCTAGCACAACAGGATTTTCCCCCTCCTTCCCTTCTATGCACCATGAGCTGTTCTGGAAGGTTGTGGGGAAACCCAGAACAGATGTAGTGGAGCACGCATAGGGAAGAGGTGGTGTTGGGGAGAGTATTCCATTGCAGAAGGAGAAATTATTTTGCTGGTGTGTAACGTTCACAGTTCTAAGCTGCATCCAAACACACCTTGAGCACACCCAAATAAAGTGAATGAAAGTGTATACTTGAGCGATTCATTTCAGTGGGACTTAACACAGAAGGTGTCTCTTGGGGGATTGTGTGTCAGGTTTATAATTTGTGAAGCTAGGCTATAAAATGCTAAGAATCTTGATACGGTTGCATTTTGCGAGCACAGCAGAAATTCAGATGTGCGGCTTGACTTACTGCATTTCAAAACAGCCCTGTTTATCTTTAACTGTGTCGTAGAGGAGCAATGTCTTTTTCAGCTTCTTTGACAAAACTCATGGATGGCCAGAGTATGTCAGGCTGTCACAACTGGCACAGTGGTTTATGACATGTCTTCACAGGGAAGAAACTGCAGTAGCACGGTCAGCCCTTCATTGCATTGCATTATTAGTTTAAGCAGACCATAAGCAAAAGCATTTAAAGTCATACAGAGTATAGTGTGCACTAGGGCAGGCTTCCTCAACCTCAGCCTTCCAGGTGTTTTTGGCCTACAACTCCCATGATCCCTAGCTTGCAGGACCAGTGGTAAGGAATGCTGGGAATTGTAGTCTCAAAACATCTGGAGGGCCAAGGTTGAGGAAGCCTGCACTAGAGCAAAATGTCTCTAATATCAGATTCATTCATCACTGACATTGTGCTTACAGCAGTCTTGTTGCCAAAGTCCCTTGAAGTTAGTAGCCTGCACAATTTTTTACTTTCTTTTCTTTTTAACTGTTGTTGTTGTTGTCGTCTCTAATATCTAATTCATTCATCACTGATATTTTGTTTACAGCGGTCTTGTTGCCAAAGCTCCTTGAAGTTACTAGCCTGCACAATTTTTTACTTGCTTTTCTTTTTAACTTTTGTTGTTGTTAAATTTGCAAATAAAAAATGAAGGTAAAGTAAAGAAGGAATTTTTTTTAAAGGAAATAATATAGGAATAATACTAATTGTAACAGAAAAAACCATAATCAGTTCACATTACAGATAAAGTAACAATGCATAGAATTGTAAAGTTGGAAGGGGTGAAAGGGCCACGAGGGTCATCTAGTCCAACCCCCTGCAATGCAGGAATCTTTTTGCCCAGCATGAGACTTGAACCCATGACTCTTAAAGTAAGAGTGTTATGCTCTACCAGCTGAGATATCCTAGACAGATGCATTTTAAGTTTCACAAATAAGTTAATATAAGCTCTCCAAATGTCCAAATAGATATCCACACAAAATTGGCATCTGTATGAAATATGTGCAAATGCAGCCAGGGCTGTGTAGCCTCAGACCATTTGGTAATAGAAGGTATTTATCTTTTTAGGCTCAAAGTATAAGTATAACCATAAGGGCTCACAAAATCCACTTGCTTGTCCTGCCGTTAATCCCCATATTACAGGAATATAATTTTAAAATACATGAGCACCTGTAAATGATTTTACCAATACAAACTGATGTGGATAACAACTTCAGGCAAAAAAGAGTATATCACTGGAGAATCCCATGTCATATCCCTCAATGTATCTGTTTGTATTGTAACACTTCCAGCATCTATCTGTGTTGGACAGTGCCTTCCTATACAAACATTGTACAATATACTTGAAATATTAATTTTTGCTGAATAAATTTCAAGTCTAAATATTTCATTACAGATTCTTAAGCAAATTCCCACTGTTTAGGCTGTATAATAACATTCTAATTCCCTATTTGATAAGTCTGAGTTCCTTAACGTCTATCTTATAAAGATCCATTAAGCAGCCGTTACAGGTTTAGCTTTCTGTAAGGATCCAATCATTTTTTCCAACAATTTGGGAGATGCCAAAATGCTCAAAGCAGATGGTGCCATAAATAGACACTAGCAAATACTGTACAGCCAGTACAGAAGCAGATCAGGTGGCAAATTAGAGCACTCTTGTCTTTCACCTGGAGAGGCATGGAATTTGGATGCACTCCCTTATTTCCAGACTAGTACCTAGATGTCCAGAATTACTATTTTGGAACATAATAATTTGATATATTTTTCCAGACTATGTATGGAAACGGCGATCAGCATTTGTAACCCACATTGCCTTTAGCAAGGTCAGCTGTGGGCGCATGTTTTATACAGTAGCTCTTTCTAAATGCCACAGGAAATCTCCGTGTAATAATGTTTGTTCACAGAACGCCATCCTTGTTGTATGGTGAATTCTTCCATTTGAAAACTAGGTCAAGAGCAAAATATTCAAAGAATGTGGTTCTGAAATTAAATAGGGAATATTTGAAGGCTGGCATCAAACTTCAATAATGTCCATATTTCTGAAGCTTACGAGGCCACAGGTGGAACGTTATTACAGTAAGCTAAAACATTCACTGTCCGTAAGCAGTTGGCTCTGTATCTGATTCCTCTCAGTTGGTACATTGCAAATTCCAGGAGGTCATTTCAGACAAATTAATATCAGAACCATTTTTTAAAAAAGAAAAACACTTTGCAGTTTCCAGATCATTCTCCACTGTACTCACACTACAGGATACGAGGCAAATAATCGCATTTTGAATGTTTGTTTTCCATTACGATGGGCCAGTTAATGTGTCTTTAAAGCACAAACTAATGGTCCTTTGGTCACGTAATTAAATCTGTCGTCCAGGCATCACCCAAAAAATTGATGAGGGAGGAGGTGGATGTAAAATCTGGCTGTGCTCATTTTTTTCCTTTGCTCAGGGCCAATCAAGTTTTAAAAAGGGGTGAAAAGAGCAGCGAAGAGTGACATCGTGGATGGTGAAAGAGAGGATTAAAAAGTCTTGTTCCTTCCTAGGAAGCACTGCACCTTGTGTACTCTTGCTTGAGGGAGGAGGTGGGGAGGAAAGAAGGAACAGATGCCAAACAAGGCTGTTCAGTGAGTAACATGAATGAAATGGCCATGTGGTCTGCTGTAATTTCTTTGGAAGAACACATGGTTTATTCTGTATGTCCGAGGGCTTTTGATTGCTGTTTGTAACAGAACACAGCTGCAGTACTATGAACACTCATGTAAAATAGAGCTGAACTGGCTTTGTTGACATGTGCTTTCTAGGAAGACAGCCTGTCTTTGAGGCATCCTTATAACCTTCAGTGATGATTCTGTACTCTCCTTACCGGTGCTGAGCATTCGGTTGTGAGCTAGTAATAAGTGGAGGGAACGATGAATTCCATTAGGAGGAAATGGTCTTCATGAGAAGCACCTTGCTCAGTGGTAGAGAAGGGTCATAGCTCAGCGTTTGAGCATAAAAATAATAATTTATACCCTGCCCATCTGACTGGGTTTCCCCAGCATCAGTGGTAGAGGTTTGATCCCTGGCAATCTCTAGGAGGGCTGGGAAAGACCCTGACCTGAAAGCATGGGGAGCTGCTGCAAGTCAGTGTAGATAACACTGAATTAGAGAGACCAGTAGTCTGACTAATAATGTTTGCAAGCTTTCAAGTTTCTCAGAGTTCTTCATCAGGCCAGTAGAGATTGTAGCTGAATCAAGGGAAGATTTTTTGAAATGGGACCCTGCTCTTACTCCCACTCCAAACTCCCAATTCAAGTAGTTGAGGTTTTGCAGGATGACAGAGTCCATGCTTGTATCCCAGGAAAGGTACAATCCTTTCTTAATTTGGAAGTTGGTAGCCTCCTGAGCATCTCCCACTGCAACTTCAGTTATGACAAAGCATTTGTCTGTTTCTCATTGGCAGCTTTTGACAAATGTAACTAAAATTGGCCCTTCATTTTGCCAGGGTCATCTTAAGTGGGATCTCAAGTCACTATTTAAGGGTTTTACATCAGTTTAGGGATCTCTTGTGGAAAATAAGATCCAGATCTGATTAAGTCAGTTTTTATTGATGCTTCAGTTAAACGAATGAAATCCTTTTTGAGTTTATAAAGCTAAACTTTATTTCCTCTCCCTTTTTATTCCAACTGTAGAATCAACTTCACACCTTCAACGATGTGTGTAATAATGAATCATTGGTTTCAGACACAGAAACGTAAGTAGTTTTTTGAGTACCTTTCATTTAAATACATGCGTTCTGACCACTGGACATTCACTTCTGTACCTCCCCATGTCAATTTGTGACGTGTCAGAAGCCCAGATATCCACGTTGCATCCAAACTGCAGGCACTGGGTGGGACTGGGCGATGTGGCAGATGCTGTCCAACTTTTTCACTGTGAGCATAGCTGCAAATTCATAGGAAAAGAGTTTCTGGCTTTCTAGTGGCTGGGCACCACCCTCCACTTAAATTAGCATTCTTGAAAAATGTTGCCATTCTAGCTGCCAGCCTTGTGTTTTGGTTTGTTGCTTTTGTGAAATAAACAAATGCCCGCCAGAGGTTAGGATGAGAGCCGACAGCTAATCCCAGATAACATGCAATGTCTCACAGTAATGTGTGAGAAATCCACTTGAATGCTTACCCCCTTCTGGTTTTGTGAAATGTCGCAGTAGTAGAGGAAAGATAATGATAAATCAAAAATAGCAGCACTAGTCTAAGTTTAACTCTCATTGCTATTCTTGGCATAGAACGAGAAGTCTCTCTCATGACATCCAGAAAAATTTCCTTGGCGCCTGCACATTGTGGGCAAATGGTTGTAGCATGGAGAATAGCTGCTGGAGGTCCTAGTTTGCCCTATTCAGGGGAGATAAAGGAAACTGGTGATTCATTGAGAAGCAACCAACAATTGACCTAATAGTGATAAAAAGATAAATATTGTGGCTACCTGTCCCCTATAGAAAGAGAATCAGAGTTAGGGGCCTGTATTGGAGACGCATACAATAACTGGAGTATAGCAGAAAAATTGTTTTGCTTCTACACTTATCTTTTGGAAATAGATGGGAAAGTTGATGTAAAAGGGAAAAAAATGATAATGTCAGAACGATGGTAACATTAATAAATGCAAGAGGAGCACAGCATTAGCAGATTTCCACTATCTTTTGTAGTTCATGACTTGCAGAATTCAGTAGCATTTAATAATAATAATATTTATATCTAGCCTTTTTCCCACACCAGGGCTCAAGGCAGCTTACAAAAACACAGATAAAAAGCTAAAAACAGAGAAAAGATAATAGTTAAAAAGTAATTAAACACTAATAGAATCAAGACATATTTAAAAGATCTATTAAAAATACAGATAATAACAAAAACATCCCAGCATTAGTCCTTTCCAATCAGTTTCTAAAGGCCTTTGGTATAAAAAGGTATTCACCTGCCAGCAGAAGGACAACAAGGAGGGAGCCAGTCTAACATCTCTAAGAAGAGAGTTCCAAAGTCTTAAAGCAGCCACCAAGAAGTCCCTCTTCTATGTCCCCATCAAGCATTCCTTTAAGGGTGCTGGGCCTGAGATCAGGGACTCCCCAGAGATCTCAGTGCCAGGGCAGGTTCCTATGAGAAAATAGCGATCTTTCAGATAGCCTGCAACTGAACCAAAGGCCAGCAGAGCTGTTCTAGCCAAGGGAGTTGTATAATCCCGATATGATAACCAGCCCTGGTCAATAGTCTGGTTTCAGCTCTTTGGGCCATAAGAAGTTTCTGAAGTTTCTTCAGAGCAGCCACATGTAAGGTAAAGGTAAAGGTACCCCTGCCCGTAAGGGCCAGTCTTGACAGACTCTAGGGTTGTGCGCCCATCTCACTCTAGAGGCCGGGGGCCAGCGCTGTCCGGAGACACTTCCGGGTCACGTGGCCAGCATGACGAAGCTGCTCTGGCGAACCGGCACCAGAGCAGCACACGGAAACGCCGTTTACCTTCCCGCCAGTAAGCGGTCCCTATTTATCTACTTGCACCCGGGAGTGCTTTCGAACTGCTAGGTTGGCAGGCGCTGGGACTGAACAACGGGAGCGCACCCCGCCGCGGGGATTCGAACCGCCGACCTTTCGATCGGCAAGCCCTAGGCGCTGAGGCTTTTACCCACAGCGCCACCCGCGTCCCCCGCAGCCACATGTAGAGGGCATTAATTAAAGCACAAAAGTAATCGGCTAATAGACTGATGGAGGGCATGTTTGCTTAGAAATAAATTACTTCATTTCAGTGGATTAATTATTTAATTTGCACTGGCCTCCAGAAAGGCACTTCTAATGTAACAACGTGTTTCCCCCCTTTATTTATCTTCTGCTACAGGTTTAGTTTAAATGAATTTGTAGCTATACGCGTACCAGCCATTTCCACTTTGTTCAAAACAGTTCCTTGAATTTGGAAAGCAATCCTTGGTTGTAAATCTGTAAGGAAAGAACAATGGCCTTTTATTTAGGAGGCTGAGCATAATATGAGCGTATGAAGTTGCTTGCTTATGGTTTCCCCATTTTATTTAGGTCCATTGCTAAAGAGCTTGCAGACTGGCTGATCAACAACAATGTGGTAGAACATATTTTTGGACCAAATTTGCATATTGAGGTAGGTTTAAAGTGAAGTATGATTTTCTTTGTTAACCATGAAGCTATGTGTTTAATGTTTTACATTTTCCCCCTTGTTTCCCCCCCCAGATCATTAAGCAGTGCCAAGTGATTCTTAATTTTCTCGCTGCTGAAGGCCGGCTTAGTACACAGCACATAGATTGCATTTGGGCTGCAGCACAGGTATGTCTACACTTAAGCAAGAAACAGGCCAATAATATGTTGGCTAAAGTTCATGGAGCTTAAATTTTGTTCTTAAATAGCTATCTAAAAAGAGCAGAACCCATAATAACTATTCTTACTTTTTTATAGAGCTGTGCCGTACAAAGCAAACTGCTCAGGCGGCAGAGTTGGTGGGCCTAAACATTTTCAAATGCTCCTTTCCGATTCTCTACCTTCCTGGGCTTGGTGCCATTTTTTTAAAAAAAATAACTCATGGTTACCTAGCTGGCATGGGTGGCACTGTGGGTTAAACCACAGAGCCTAGGACTTGCCGATCAGAAGGTCAGCGGTTCAAATCCCTGCGACGGGGTGAGCTCCCGTTGCTCGGTCCCGGTTCCTGCCAACCTAGCAGTTCGAAAGCACGTCAAAGTGCAAGTAGATAAATAGGTACTGCTCCGGCGGGAAGGTAAATGGTGTTTCCGTGCGCTGCTCTGGTTCGCCAGAAGCAGCTTAGTCATGCTGGCCACATGACCCGGAAGCTGTACGCCGGCTCCCTCAGCCAATAAAGTGAGATGAGCGCCGCAACCCCAGAGTTGGTCACGACTGGACCTAATGGTCAGGGGTCCCTTTACCTTTACTTTACCTAGCTGGCAGTGTGGCCAGCATGATATCACACCAGTTTTATATTCCTTTAATTTAAGGATTTTGTCTTCTTTACGCAACAATTGTGCAGACCAGTGTAATGTCCAAATACTAACAGTTCCTTGTAAAAGTGATATCCTGTTTTCTCCCCCTATACTATGGAAATACAAAGGTCCAGGTGGATTTTCCTCACTCTTTTTATCCTAATGTTAAAACAAAAAAATCCTAATGCTAAATTATCTTGGTTTAGACTTTGTTCCCTTTGATTAAAGACACATGAAAAAGCGTTGAAGTTACGCTGAATTCTTAGATGCATATCCAGCTACCATTTTACACCCTTTTTGTTACTACGACGCTAGTTTTATCTTTACTACCTTTCATACGCAGAACATTTTATAAGAGGGAAATTGCCACAATAATGAAATGGGGGGGATTGTACAAAAATGTGTTAGTTTCTCTGAATTTATCTCTTTGTGTTTCCCTTTGAAGTTGAAGCATTGTAGTCGCTATATACACGATTTGTTTCCCTCCTTGATCAAGAATTTGGATCCTGTTCCACTTAGGCATCTTCTTAATTTAGTTTCAACACTCCATCCAAGTGCACATACTGAACAGGTAAAAACAAAGCATTTTGAAGGAGTCTCTTTTCTGCTTTGGTTCCCTAGGAAGTTCTCTTGCATGTGTCCTGTTGAAGTGAAAAAAATCTACACATGAATGCTGTTATAAGATGAAAGCCCTAGTATTTTGTTTCTTATCTGGACTATGGTTTATATTCTTTGATTCTGCATTGCAAGAGGTTGGTCAGGATGACCTTTGGTGTCACTTCTAGCTGTAAAATTCCATTATTCTTCTCCCCCACCATGCTTCTTGTTAGAGAAGACTACTTTTAGCCCTATTACAGTATAAGGGTTTGGATTTTCCAGTTATGGTACAAAACACAACATAGTTTTATATAGAACTCCATTTGGTTTGCGAAGTATTTTTTTTGGTCATGTATTGAATATAATGAGAAACAAGTTCTGTTTTCTGTTGGGAGTACAGTTTCTGCTTTGATTTACAGACCTTGTATTTGGCATCCATGCTCATTAAAGCACTGTGGAATAATGCACTAGCAGCTAAGGCTCAGCTATCAAAACAAAGCTCATTTGCGTCATTACTCAGTACAAACCTACCAATGGGTAATAAGAAAGGTGAGTGTTTATTTCTTCTTTGGTTTAATGTATTGTTACCAACTTGAAATCTTACTGCTGATCTTATTACAAAGAGATTGCTAATGGTTTTGATTTTGAAGACAATTTATTTAGGTATTTTTATATGTAATTTCCCCCTTTTTTTTTTGCTCATGCCTTATACATACTCACTTGAAAGGCATCCAAGAAGCTTATTAATTATGGTTTTTTTCTCCTTTACTTCTTTATAGGCAATGAAATTTTTCTCTACAGTTAGCCTCTTTCCTTATAGAAACAGGTGCAGTTATTAATTTACTGTGGGTGATGTCCAACTAAGTCATACTCAAAACAGACCTGCTGAAATCAATGGATTTAAATTTGTTGGTTTTGGTGAGCCTATTCTGAGTATGACTAATGACATATTTTTATCCCACTTTTCAGAAAATTGTTGTCTCTCCAAGTGGCTCATAGCAATAGACCTTGCCTTCAGGGATTACAAACTAAAAAGACAAGACACACAAGGGATGGGGCGTGGAGGGAGATAGTAGTAGATGAGGATGCTCAATTCTTCAAGGCCAGAAGGAATTGATAAGCTGTAAGCAGGCGTTTAGGGACCCCGGTGGTGCTGTGGGTTAAACCACAGAGCCTAGTACTTGCCGATCAGAAGGTCAGCGGTTCGAATCCCCGCGACGGGGTTAGCTCCCGGTGCTTGGTCCCTGCTCCTGCCAACCTAGCAGTTCGAAAGCACGTCAAAGTGCAAGTAGATAAATAGGTACCGCTCTGGCAGGAAGGTTTCCGTGCGCTGCTCTGGTTTGCCAGAAGCAGCTTAGTCATGCTAGCCACATGACCCGGAAGCTGTATGCCGGCTCCCTTTGCCAATAAAGTGAGATGAACGCCGTAACCCTAGAGTCAGCCACGACTGGACCTAATGGTCAGGGGTCCCTTTTACCTTTACCTTTAAGCAGGCGTTTATATCCACTTCGGGCCAGACTGATCTTCCTTTGCTGGTGCACTTGCTTGCATAGACAGGTGGTAGCTCTTATTCCTTTGGCCCATGGGTTGGGACATAGTGTCCTGTCACCTTCTTCAGTTCCAGATAAAGTGACAGTTGAAGCAGAGTGTTATTTCTGCTGATTAAAATATAATTGTAACAATTCTATCAAATTGAAAAGGCTACAGTGATCAAAATTATAATTACTATTCAGGATGGCTTTGTACTACCTTCCAGTATTGAATGCATCAGAACCAGTTGCTCTGGAGCACAAATGCAAAGAGTACTATCTCACCCACGTCCTGCTTGTTGGTTTCTTAAAGCCTCTGATTCACTATAGTTTCTTGCTTAGCCTGAACTATCAAGCTAAGGTTAGCAACCTTGAAACGATCCAGGTTGGTAAACCAACTTTGAACCATAGTTTTAATACCCTGGCTTGTTCCAAAGCAGGCAACCATAGTTTCTTGTTTTGAGTGATGTAGGAAGATGGCTTTCTCCAATTTCTGTGATATCAGTTGCGTAAAGTAGGAAAACCTGGTTCCTTCTAATAAAAGGGGCTGTATTGATTTTAGTGAAAGTTAATAAACATCATGATATTATTTCAAAAGGCTCTTAAATAACCCCAAATAACAATAGGAACATATTGTATAGAACAAGTAGGTATTTCAGTCACTACCTATATAATAATAATAATTTTATTATTTATACCCCACCCATCTGGCTGGGTTTCTATATTAGTATAGACCAGGGATGACTGTGTTCACTTCAGATATTGTTAGACTACAATTCCATTCACTCTTGAGATTTGGCCATTGTGGGAGTTGGAGTCCTACAACTTCTTGAGGCTCACGGGTTAGCCACACCGGTTATAGACTGTATATTGTATGATGTTAACTCATACAATAACTTGGAATGTTCTTCCCCTTTTTGTCTCCTCTTCAGAGGAAGAAGAGCTCCGAAGAGCTGCTCCTTCACCATGTAAGTTATTGCAGAAAGGCACTTTGAAATCAAATACGATTTGGGAGTCATGATTATTCTCTAGGTCAGGGACCTTTGTATCACCTCCTGTTTTCTCCAGATGTCAGCAGCCCCATGTTCAGTGCCATCAGCTCCTGAAATGGCTTGAGAATGTTTTATAGTGTTTGTTTGATTCTAATATTTTTAATTGTAAAGCACCTCAACAGAGAGGTAGTTAATAGATGTTTTATTTGGCAGAGGCTGAAAGAAAGTTAAACTTCGTGGCAGATGGCAATCTGAATTATACACATTCACTCACTTTGGGTTGATTCCAGTGGTATCACTCATGTGATGGTAAAACATCTGTCTACAGAACAGAGAGGGAGGCACTTTTGCAATGATTCCCTGTCCTGTCTGCAGCCAGCTGTGTGTGTCCCCACCCACATCTGCCCTGGAGGGTTGGGGGAACCATCCATTGCAGATTTAGGAGACCGGAGGGTGGGCTGTGGGAGAGTTCACTGAAAATTGCTTCCCCCATCAACTGAAAAAGATTACGTTAAGCTCCTTGGAGAAAAAGTGAGATAAAATTGCAATAAATCAATAAAAAAAAACTGATGATAATTGTGAGAATTAAGAGTTCATAGTCATTTCGCAGCCGTGAGATGACACTTAACTCGGTGTCAGACGTGGCTTCAGCCAAGTCAGGAGAATAAAGTTGGGTGCAGAAAGGCAAAGCAAGAACAGCAGCAGAACCCCCTTATTGTAATTTATTTTGGTGTTGACAGGAGAGTTTGAGGAAGCATCTCAGTCCTGCGTTAAATTATTTAAAGCAGTGGCCCCAATTAGCTAAGTACTGTAGACCCCGTGTTTTTCAAAAGTCAACTCCCTTCTCTCTATGGTAATTTTTGTTATGTGAATGGTGCCACAGATCCTCTCAGTGGGTTACGCGGACTCCTGATTGGGAAACGCTGATTTAAAGCATTTGCTTTTCCATTACATGGAGTAACTTGAAAAGCTCTTTCCACAATAGGGTCACCTGCTGCAAGTCCTCAAAGCAGTGACAACAGTGATACTCACCAGAGTGGAGGGAGTGATATTGAAATGGAGGAGCAGCTGATCAGCAGAAATAAACATGTCCAGCAGCGGCTTTCAGATACAGAGGTAAAAGAAATAACTGTTTTTCTCTGATGGTTATCAAAGAATCTGTCAGTATGAAAAGTGGTTGTGGTTGTTTTTAATAAGGTAACTGGTATTCCACCCTTCATTTAGAAAAGAAGTACCATGGTGGTTCTCCCTCTTTGCCATCATGTCCCCTCCGTCCAGATTATCCCCGAGATTATCATTTAGTCCAACCCCCTACAATGCAGGAAACTCACCTTCTGAGGGAGTCTGTTCCACTGTCAGACAGCTTTTATCATCTAGAGAGTTCTTCTTGATGTTGAGTCAAAAATCTCCTTTCTTGGAGTTTGAAGCCATTGGTTCAAGTCCTACCTTCCAGAGCATGAAAAAACAAACTTGCTCCATCTCCTATGTGACAGCCCTTGAAATATTTGAAGATGGCTATCAGACCTCCTCTGTCCCCTCCTCAGCATAATGGGTTGTTGTTCCCCACCCTGGGAATACCTGTTGACATTGGAGGTGCAGAATAGTAATTTTAGAAAATAAATGCTTGATGATTTTGTATCCTTAAAAAAAAAAAAAATTTTAAAAAGGAGTCGATGCAGGGGAGTTCTGATGAAACGGCAAACAGCGGCGAAGATGGCAGCAGTGGGCCAGGTAGCAGTAGCGGGCACAGCGATGGATCCAGCAACGAAGCCAACTCCAGCCACGCGAGTCAATCTGCAGGGAGCCCAGGCAGCGAGGTGCAGTCGGAAGACATTGCCGACATCGAAGCTCTGAAGGAAGATGAAGAGGAGGATGAGGACAGAGGTCACAGTTCCCAGAAAAATGGCCGGAATGCAGAGCTGCGGAGCCGGAAAATGGAATCCCAATCAGGCATTTGCTTGGGAGACTCCCAGGGAGCAGCAGAAAGGGGTGGTGTCAGCAACGGAACTGGAAATGACCATGTCTTTAATACTGACTCAGTGCCCGCGGTGGATAATAGAATTAGAATGCTCGATCCCTGTTCACACGGGGAGGACACAGAGCACGACATGGCCGGGGAAATCGGCACAGCTCATATATCCCAAGGCTCTCAAGATTCTTGTATAACGCATACCGGGGACTTCCTTGGGGAAGCCATCGGAAATGAGTTATTTAACTGCCGGCAGTTTATTGGGCCACAGCATCACCACCAGCACCACCACCACCATCATCACCACCATCATGAAGGGTAAGTTACTTGCATACACACACACACACACACACACACACACACACACACACACATATATATTCTGGAACTTAATCACATTTGCATGCCTATTGCTTGCCTTGCACCATCCTTACTGCATTTAGTTATCTTGGAAAGAGGTGCAAGGAGCTGAATTGGGGCCTGAAGTTTCCCTGACCAATTGCACAAAGTCCGATAAAGAATTCTCCCACCTTTCCCCCAAATTTTGACCAGGCTGCACTAGCTAAAGCATTCTGCCATTTGTGTACAGTCAAGCAGAATGCATGCAGTCCTAGTTACCAACCATTTAAAAGAATGTAACTGAAGCTGAGCAGATACATTTTAATATTAAGACCGGCTCCTTCCCTACATACCCTCTTGGCTGTTAAGACAATCAGAGCGCCTTCTTAGTAATTTCACTGCCTTCAGAAGCTCAGGGTGGTGGAGCCCGCAATAAGGCATTCTCTGTGGCAGCCCATAAGTTGTGTAACTCCCCACAGAGGTTTGCTTGGCAACTTCATTATATTGTTTTCTCTGAATGCTGTTCACCTGAGATGTTTATTTTCAGGAACCACCCTATTTTTTGTGGTAGCGCTTTTTGTAACTGCATACTTATTAAATTGTTTTTATTGTTTAAACTGTAAGGTGAAGGGGCGGTATATTCAGAATTATATTCAGTGATGATATTTTCTCTTTGCATACATGCAAGTGCTGCTTTTCTGTAGTCTACTGGGTCTTCGTGGACTGAAAACAGTAAACTGGCTTATTCTTGCCTGTATCTTACAGACACATGGTCGATGACATGTTAAGTGCTGATGATGTCAGTTGTAGCAGTTCCCAAGTCAGTGCAAAATCGGAAAAAAATATGGCAGACTTTGATGGTGAGGAATCTGGTTGCGAAGAAGAACTGGTACAGATTAACTCGCATGCCGAACTGACATCTCATCTTCAGCAGCACCTTCCAAATCTTGCTTCCATTTATCATGAGCATCTCAGCCAAGGTAAGATGTAGCAAAGGAAAGAGCAGTCACATTTCGTTTCAGTGGTCTAGCTACTTAAAAGGAAACTAAGCAGAACCCAAGTACCATGCCTGTGGTAGAGATAAGCTGATAGGAATTAGTGACCTTTCTAGTTATTTAAATCAGATCATGAGCAAATACAGCTTTCACCTTCCTGCCCTATCATGGGCCCTGTTGGATGGGGCTGATAGGAATTGTGGTCCAAAACAGAGAGAGGGCACTAGGTTGAGGAAGACTGATACTAGAGGTCTAGGTTCTCAATCTCTTTTTCTGACCCTGCTCCTTTAACAACAGCCTAATGTACAGAATCTTTGGCTGGTAAAGCCTCTCCCGCACGTTGGGGAAAGCTTTTGCTTGTTGCATTGGCGTGTGTCCAGGCTGCAGGAGCACTAAAATGTGGCAACTCTGTGATCCATTCCCCTGGATGCTTAAATAGCATTTGTATCAAAATTAATTTCAGGAGGGTAAAAGAGAGAGCAAGTGAAGAAAGGCAGCCTGCCTTGGCCATTATTGCTGTCACCAACATACCTAGGAGTAGAATAACGGAGAGAAGTGTAAAGAGAATGTGAGTTGCTAGATTGCTTTATAAAGGCAGATAATACAGCATTGGGCCTGCAGGAAGACTGGCTGATCCTTGGCGAGCCTTCTGCTTATGGAGTAATTTGGCTACGTTCACAAACTGTCTTATTGTCCCCAGTCAGTAATGTTCTGTGGATTCTTCTTGACTCATTTATGTTGTTTCAGCAACACCCTTAAAGAAGGGAATTTCATTTCTAGAACCTTTTAGAAAGGAAAAGGCAGGTGAGCCCTTCTTAACACCACAGCTCAAGGGATGTGCATTACAAGAGCAGGAGTGTAGCATGAGAACAATTAAGGTTTGGTTAAAGAAAATGGGCGTAACCGAATTACCTGCTTAGATAACTGCACCACTGCAGCTTTTGTGGCACAAAATCCTTGGGGGCAGCTGATAAAGGATGGGGGTAGGATCAGGCTCAAGGCTTCAGAATCAGTCAGAAATTGTTCTGTGTTTGAGTTTGAATTTCTTTGTCTGAGTTAAGAGGTCTACAGTAGTTTGCTTATTCTGGTTGAGACCCATAGAAAAAGATTAAGAACCTGCCCTTCAAGGTCAAGGCTGTATCAAGTAAAAAGATTCCTGTGCCGCTTCCTTCCAATTTGCTGTAGACATGATATCTGATCCTGAGCTAAATAGATGTGTTCTGTCATGTGTAAGTCCTGTATCTTGCAGAAGGTCTATATTTATGATGGATGCTGCATTCAACCTCAGGTACACTTGTGATGTCCCACGGATATAGATAAGCAATTGTAGGCTGGATTACAGGCATGGGGATTCCAGCTTGGGGACACTGGGTCTTGTGTGCACATAGGAAGATTCATTGGTCCATCTAGTTCAGGGTTTCAGACAGGATCCTCTCCAAGTAGAGGTTCCAGGAATTGAACATCAGATCTTCTGAATACAAAACATATTCTGTACACCTGACCTGCAGCAACATTTAATTCCGAGATGCCTCATTGACGAGCACACAGGGATGTACGCGCAGAACTGTTCCCTCTATTGAAGTGAACAGGGACACAGCAAACATAATTCTTTGTTTATCTTAGTAAATACAGACTCTGAATTGGGACAGCTGTCTTTAATTGCATTATCATAATAGCTCTTTTTTTTGCAACAGGTTTTTACTTGTGAAGCAGTTTCACATCCTAATTAAATAACTTTACAAGCAAACACAGACATTTGCAACTGTAATACTTTTCAATGAAAATTTGAGTTTGAATGCTAAGTTTCGTATGGCTTTCACACCATAGTGGATGGTAATACATGACGAAAGGCCTTTATTTTAAAGGGTTGAGGAATCTTCTGCTTCCTCACTGTATTCTAATAAATAGTATTGACTTTGCATGTGTTTGTATTGGGTCTCCCTGTATCCTCCCCTGGCTTAGTTTTCCCAAGTGTATTTGTTCCAACCATTTGTAGGTTTGTGTCTTTAGCCGTTATTAACAGCTGTTGATGGACAAAGTCCATTCAAATCAGGATACACATTCCATATTTTTAATAACACCTGTCTTTTGCTCAGGGCCAGCAGTTCATAAACACCAGTACAACAGCAACGCAGTGACAGATATTAACTTGGATAATGTTTGTAAGAAGGGAAATACCCTTTTGTGGGATCTGGTCCAGGATGAAGATGCAGTAAGTTAAATATCACACAAGAATATTTGACAGAGAAAATGTAATAATAATTGTCAATAACTTTTCTCTTACTTGCTCTAGATTCATCTATCTGAAGGTTTAATAAATGAAGCAGAGAAGCTTCTGTGTTCGTTAGTATGTTGGTTTACTGATAGACAGATTCGAATGAGGTTCATTGAAGGCTGCCTAGAAAATTTAGCAAATAACAGGTAAATGAGCTTGAGTGGCGCATCAGTGTCTTACTACTGATCCGTTTCCTTGTCCGTTAAATCTCTAAAAGCTGCTTTATCTGAAATCATATTTGAAAAATAGATTCTCAGTTCAGTCTATATTAATTTGCTGCTATGAGCATATGGATAGTGACCAAAGAGCCAGAACCACACCAAAAAGAAAGTGAATTTAAACTTTATTTAAAATAACTGACAAATGGTAAAAATTGTAAACTTTCATTTGAAACAACAAAAGCACAGCCTAAAATAAACTTATTAAAAAAGGATTACAGTATGGTAGATCAAACAGTTACCTGAAGTTACCAGATAAAGATATTTGCATTATTAACTGCTTATAACAAGAAACTGCAAGTGAAAAAAATACATATGAAAGCAGTTCTAACTCCCACCCTCTGTCGTGGACCACACGGGGTGGTGGTATTCACCTGATCATCCATCACATCTGTGCCTGCTTACTGTGGTGCGATGAGGTCAGTGCAGTGGAAATGCACTGACAGGAGCGTGGGATTGGTTCTGCCTCACCTCCCAGTTAGCAACAGCAATGTGGCAGGCTGGAGTTCAGATGAGCACTGTCATCTCACAACTTGCTCCAGTCCAGCTAACTTGAGCAAAAGACATGAGAATGCCATCAAAAGGTCCATGTCTTCCAGACTTCCTGCAGTTAGGCCTGCTTGTTCCCATTGGAATCCATGGAGATTAGGGGAAAAGCAAAAATAGAATTAAATAAAATCCTAAGAAAAATCAAACCTCTATAAGGCTGGTCCCAGACGGAGTATAAGTCTCCTCTTGACGAGCAGATAAGCTTGCTTAAGACAAACTACAAATCAAAATGTAGAAATCACAGATTTACTCTCCCATCTCCCCAAAACACTCAGCATCAAGGAAGATGTTGTTTTGAGAAGGGGAACAAGAATAGGGCTGTGTAAGCTAAAGGTTTGAAGGACACGGGTGGTGCTGTGGTCTAAACCACAGAGCCTAGGGCTTGCCGATCAGAAGGTCGGCGGTTCGAACCCCCGCAACAGGGTGAGCTCCCGTTGCTCGGTCCCTGCTCCTGCCAACCTAGCAGTTCAAAAGCACGTCAAAGTGCAAGTAGATAAATAGGTACCGCTCCAGCGGGAAGGTAAACGGTGTTTCCGTGCGCTGCTCTGGTTTGCCAGAAGCGGCTTAGTCATGCTGGCCACATGACCCGAAAGCTGTACGCCAGCTCCCTCGGCCAATAAAGTGAGATGAGCGCCGCAACCCCAGAGTTGTCCGCAACTGGACCTAACGGTCAGGGGTCCCTTTACCTTTGCCTTTAAGCTAAAGGTTGCAAAAAGGAAGAAAGGTTAGGATAGAAAGGGAAGTAAGTAACCCTTTTTGGTGTGTCCCCAATTGAAAGAGCCCTCCCAATTCAAATCTTCACCCACACCAGATCTCTGTACTTTCACTTATGAATAACGTCCGCCTCATTCATAGTTCTTTATTAATTTAGAACGGCAGTTCCAAAGTTACAGATTGCTTCTTCCTTTCCTCCCATACAAAGGCATCTTTTTCTCTAAATGTGACTACATGATACATTTTAATTTAAGGGCTATAAATCTCGGAGAACATTTATCCTGTGATGTTCCTCTATACCTAGTCACCATTTATCTATCTCCTCAGATCAGTGGTAGTTTCTCTCCGTCTTCTTCCAAAATTATTTGGTACCTTTCAACAATTTGGAAGCAGTTATGACACACATTGGATAACCATGTAAGTACAACATGTCCTTTCAGTACAGAAGAGGGTGGCTGATCATTGAGGGATTCCTGGTCTGATACTGGCTCCTCCCTAGCTTCCTTTAGTTTGTCAAATGCAGAGCATAGATTATTAACCCCACCCTTCCCTGAAATTTCAGGGCAGTTTATAGTTTTAACATTTCCTTGCCCAAGCCCATCCCTTCCTGTTTGGTGTTAAATGGAATCTTGGTCTCTTTTGATTCTCTTCCGCCCACGCCCCCCCAAAAGAGAGGCCACCCATTTCCGACTCTAATCTCCATAGTTTGACAGTGGCTCTCCTGATCCTCGTAGTATGGAGTCAGTGCTGCGTGGCTCCTTCACGTATTAGAAGGGTAATCGTAGAAGCTCAACTCGATAACTTTGCATGGAGAAGACTTGTACAATGGATATCTCCCACATGAATTGGGTCTTCTGATGTTATTTTTGCACCACATGAAAGAACTATGTTACAGCACTTCCCCATATCGCGAAGGTGACGTCAGAAGGCACCTTAAGGCCTTAGCATATGTCATATGCTGACATAAATGGTTTGCTAGGAGCACATTATGTTGCCTGCAGTAATAGGAGCAAGTTTCTACTTGGCTAAATTTGTTGCATTCTTAAAAGTTGTTTTACAAATTTTTTTATTTCATTTGACAAATATTTAAAGGGGCAGGTTCACAATATCTGCTGCTAAATTTCATTCACAATTCCTGTTTTAAATTAAATCATGATAGTATGTTCCAAAGCAATTATAATAGTAAAGATTAAAGCTGATTTCAAATGTAATTATTCTCTTACGTTTATTACTATTTCTTTGATATGGAGTGCTTGTGATCTATACAATTTATTCCAGAATGTTACTCAAGATGGCCAGATATGATGCTGGACTTGTCGTTCCCCAATCTGGGACATTCTTCCTTTATATTAAATCTGCTAATCTTTTTTAAATACTAAAAGTGTTCAGATCAGACTGGACTGAGAAGCAGGAAGCTCTGATGAGGACAGGCAAAATAAACTATGTTGTGCATAATCTTCCACTGATATCCTGGGCTATAGCAAATGGATGAGTTGCCTTTCAGTTATTTGTGACTAAGTCATGCATGTTGCAGATTTCTGAGCCACCTTTGAGCTGAGAAATCTTATGAGGAGCGTTGGAATGTCCTGTAGTTAGCTTTTTGAAAAGATAGTTTGCATCGTTTGTATGCAGTTTCCTCCCAAGACATATGGATATGAAATGACAAATGATTCTTAAATTGAAACAGGTGGGCCGAAAAAGAACTTAATATGATGAAGCTCTTCTTTGATAATTTGGTGTACTACATTCAAGCTGTCAGGGAAGGACGGCATAAGCATGCATTGTAAGTATGGTGTTAGAGTGGTGGGGTGTATCTTGTCTGTTCATGGTTTTGATGTTTTTAACATTTATCTGAACCTTGTTAAAATCCACCTTCACATGGTCAAAATTTGCTCCTGATCAAACAAAATTCCTTTTTGCACCTTATTTATTGATGTGTATTCATATTCATCAGTATTTCCTTTGACCCGCATTATCACTTGTGAATAACAAGGCCTATTTTGAGCTGATCTGAGATGGCATCTGGCTAAAGGAAATTACATCAAGTCCATGGGTGTGTGACTATATCTCATTCCCATAACCATCTTACTATATTAAGCAGCAAAAAAGAAAAAATGGTTTGCTTTTCATTAATCTATGCTTGCTGAGCTTTCTTTCACTTTGAACATTGGGCGCTCAGTGAAAATGGGTCTGTGTTGGAGGGTTGTTTTGGCACAGGAGTTAAGGGTGAGCATCTTTTGTGGTCAGGTGGTACAAAGATGTATGGATATGTAGAGCGGCTTTATAGGGTGCACTTGTGGGTGTGGAGATGGTTGTCATAAGACTGATGGTAGCTGGAAAAGGTTGAGGGAAAATCTGTTCCAAAGTAGGCCCATGTTGAGCTGAGCTGACATGACGTGGGAGTGGAATTTTAATGTTTGTTAAGTGTTAGTTTTAGAGGGAGTGTTTTGTCTCACTAGCTTTGGAGTCCTGCTATTCTAGGAGTGCCAAGTGGGAATTCTTTACTTTGAACAACAAAAAATCCCCCTGCTTTTGTAGTTCTAAAACTGCTTTGTCATATTAGTTTGAGGAGTTGAGGCTAAAGACTCTTTGGGCTTGTTGAACGAGTTGCACTCTTACTTGGAACCCATCTTCTTACCTAATAAACGTTATCTATCCCAAGCCATATGAGCTAAGCCAAAAAAGTAATAAATAGATGAATATTTTCATATGTATCCTTAAACAAAATTATATTTTAAAAAATTGTTTGCAGCGGTAGAGTCTGTTAAATTTGCTTGTACACAGTTTGTATCTTAAATTAACCAAGAGTACAGATACCATCTCACCCGCAGAGGTCCTCCTTAGAGCCTCCTAGTCACTCGTTCGGTGACCTTTGTGATTGAGGGGTGAGGGTGGCAAGCACTTCCTTCACCTGTGTAGGAACTTTTATAAAGTCTGAATGCCTGATCTGTGTTAGGGAGAGATGCCCCACCACTGCCAGTGCCGATTTTGGGCTAAAATCAGCACGGATGCCAGTGGTGGAGGAAGGGGAGCAGGCAGGGCACCACCTCACCTAAGGGTTGAACCAGCCCTGCTGAATTGATACCAATTTCTAGTAAGTAAAAACCCTCAGTGAAATAAAATAAAAAGCACCCGTTAGGTGGAGGAAGAGGATTGGAACGCCCAGAATATGTTGTACATGACGTGGCAGGGGTAGAAGAAAATGTTTGAAACTGGGTGGTATTTGATTTAAGCTTTACTCAGAGTGGACGTGAGTGGTGCTGTGGTCTAAACCACAGAGCCTAGGGCTTGCCATTCAGAAGGTCAGCGGTTCGAATCCCCACGACGGGGTGAGCTTCTGTTGCTCGATCCCAGCTTCTGCCCACCTATCAGTTCGAAAGCATGTCAAAGTGCAAGTACAGTGGTACTTCGGGTTGCATACACTTCAGGTCACATACGCTTCAGCTTACAGACTCCGCTAACCCAGAAATAGTGCTTCAGGTTAAGAGCTTTGCTTCAGGATAAGAACAGAAATTGTGCTCCAGCAGTGCGGCGGCAGCAGGAGGCCCCATTAGCTAAAGTGGTGCTTCAGGTTAAGAACAGTTTCAGGTTAAGTACAGACCTCTGGAACAGATTTAAGTACTTAACCCGAGGTACCACTGTGGATAAATAGGTACTGCTCCGGTGGGAAGGTAAACAGCGTTTCCGTGCACTGCTCTGGTTCACCAGAAGTGGCTTAGTCATGCTGGCCACATGACCTGGAAGCTGTACGCCGGCTCCCTCAACGAATAAAGCGAGATGAGTGCTGCAACCCCAGAGTCTGCGACTGGACCTAATGGTCAGGGGTCCCTTTACCTTTACAGTGTAGACCCTTCAAAATGAACTGACCTTACTTAGGCACAAATACCACACATACGGGTTTTTTTATTTAAAAAAATATTAAATATTTTCCTTGTTTACAAAAGCGCATACATGCATTGTCTCTTTCTTCAGGTTGTGTTTTCTACAGATCAGTTGTATTTGTTGTGAGACATTGGTGTTACAGTGGTACCTCGCAAGACGAATGCCTCGGAAGACGAAAAACTCGCAAGACGAAAGAGTTTTTCGTTTTTTGAGTTGCTTCGCAAGACGATTTTCCCTATGGGCTTGCTTCGCAAGATGAAAACGTCTTGCGAGTTTGTTTCCTTTTTTCTTAAAGCCGCTTGAAGAGGTGCAGTTGCGACGGACCGTGCTTCACAAGATGAAAAACCGCGCAAGACGAAAAGACTCGCGGAACGAATTAATTTCGTCTTGCGAGGCACCACTGTATATGCAGTATAGAATTGGGAAGAAAAGAGAGAGGGTGGGGTGGTAAAGCTCCTGGGTGTATCAGCGCCAATTTCCATGGTGTTAGGTACCATCTGTAAGTGAGTTTCAGAGTGAGTTCCTTTCTTTTTGCTGATTTAAAGGGAGGTTTAGACCACATTCTAGTCCATTGGGTGGGGTTGATTTTGTAGCCTATGTCGTCTTCCCATTGTTTTTTGATTGTGTCAAATGGGTTTGTGGGGCTTTGGAAAAGTGTTTGGTATATTGTGGATACCATCCCCTTGCCATGTTCCATTGTTAGAAGAAAGTTATTGAAGGTGGTCAAGGGCCTAGTGGCTGTTGATCTAACTACTGGATTATTTAAGAAGGCATGTAGCTGATGATGTGTTAGCCAGGGTATTCAGGTGTCCCCTTGTTTGTTTTGTATTTCTTGTGTCGATATGGGTTTGTTGTTTTTTGTAGAAGTCTGCTACAAAGGCCTTTGGCTTGCGAGGTTCATATCTGGAGGTTTGGTGCTGCATGGTGGAAGAGTGGGTACCACACATATGTCCAATTCTCTTTTGGGGTGGTTTGACCCCAGTTATGAAAAAGGGTTTAAACAATGGCAAAACAGTTGTTGATGACTGAAGATGTACTGAAATAACAAATAATTTCCATGATAGGTACAGCCACAGCGCAGAAGTTCAAGTTCGCCTTCAGTTTTTGACGTGTGTCTTTTCAACTCTAGGATCACCAGATCATTTCAGTAAGTTCTAAATATATGTACCCATACTTTTTCTTTTAAACAACGAGGTTGATTTGCTGACGCTGAATAATAGAAATACCATTGTTACATCAGCCAGACAAACAGGGGAGGTAGCAGAAAGGAAATGGCTTCTTTCTTTAAAGCTAAAATAAAAATGAATACTAAAAGTCTGGTAGCCATCTTCAGATATCTGAAACATAGAAGATGGAACAAGCTTGCTTTCTGCTGCCCCAGAGTGGGGGACCCAAACTAATGGGTAAAATTAGGAAGAACTTTCTGACAGCAGGAGATTTTTGACAGTGGAGTGGGCTAACCCAGAAGGTGACGGACGCTCCTTCATTGGAGGTTTTAAAAAGGTTGGCTGGCCCATCTGTCAGGGATTCTTTAGCTATTATTCCTATATAGCAAGGGGTTGGGCTAGATGACCCTTGGGTTCCCTTCCAGTTCTAGAGTTCTACCATTTAATAAGTTTGAGAAGACAAGCTGTGTAGCCCTTTAGCACTTTTAGGGCTCTTCCGGGTTGGTGTGATTTGAGAGGCTGACGATGCTGTTTCAATTCTGTCAATGATACAGGTCGAACCAGCAGACAGGCGTGCGTGGGATCAGGCTGCCTTGCTGTGTTTACTGTGGGAAGGACTTTTGGGGAAAGAAATTAGCTGTCTTTTACCAGGATGTTGTCATATGTTGCTTTGAATCTCTAGGGTTGAGTCTGGAGCAAGTAGACATACTATGGCACTGTTTAGTAGAAGATTCGGAATGCTATGACGATGCTCTGCACTGGTTCTTAAATCAAGTGCGAAGCAAAGACCAGCATGCCATGGGAATGGAAACCTACAAGCATCTTTTTTTAGAAAAGGTAGAAGGGAAATAGCTTCTTACATACAAAACCTATTAACATTCCTCTTTGAAAAAAAGGCTGATGTTGATGGAACCAAAACATGCTTTTATTTTATTTAGATGCCTCAGCTAAAGCCCGAAACCATTAGTATGACTGGATTAAACTTGTTTCAGCATTTATGTAACTTGGCTCGATTGGCTACTAGTGCATATGATGGCGGTTCAAACTCAGAGGTAAGCGAGAGTATTACATCGCTATTTCCCTTCTTTCAAAGTTTTACATAACTCTTCAGTTCTTCCACGAGATAGATTTAGTATACTTTGTGAATATTTGCTGAGCGGTACGATTTAGCAAATGCAGTTTGACCTTTCTGTGTTCCTGTGTTAAGACTTTCTGTTCTGTAAATGATAAGCAGCAGCTTATCTGACAAGGGAGTTGTAACTCAGAGATACTGAGATGGGAATTATGTCTCTTGAGGACTAAGGATGCTTTTTCTCCTTGGAAGAAAGCACTTTTTATATGTTTGGTATGGAACTGGCTGAAGTTGTATCTTGCCTATGAAAAGAGTTGAAATGTGGGTGGGAAGTTAGATGATTACTATTGACCTTTGCATGAAAACAGGGTGGAAATCAGTTTTCGGAAAGCTGCCCAGTTGATTTGGGATTTTTCTTTTACTCAATCCTGTTAATTGAAGCCAAGGATTCCGAAAAGGAGGAAGTGGAGCTGTTAAGGAAGTTGAACCATAACTTAAAACTAACCTCACTCTGCATGGGTTTTGACATAACTCCAAACTGCGATGAGGAAACTTTCAGTTTTTGACCTTCTCTGCACAGCCATATTAGAGGAGGAGTTGCCCAGAGTCATTCATAGATCACAAAACATAGTTTAGCATTACTTCCAAACATGTCTGACCAGTACACCAATAAGTTGGGGCAAGGGGACAGACAGAAAACACCTCTGTTAACCGGTACTGGCAACCCCCAATTTGTGTGGGGATTGCAGTCTCTGAAATTGCATGCAATTGAAACGGCCTGCTCCACCCTTTTAGTGACGTCTTTTATGATGTTTCCAGGTCACTTCTGGGTTCAGTGTTGTGTGCGATACATATTGGTCACTCCTAAAACAGGGGTATTGTGAAAAAGACATAGATGATACATGGTATTGTACAGCACAGCATTGACATGATAATGATTAGGTGGTCATTCGTATAAAGAAATAACCCAGTTTCTCACTTCTTTTTTGCAGTTGTGTGGTATGGACCAATTCTGGGGTATTGCTTTAAGAGCACAGTCTGGAGATGTGAGCCGTGCAGCTATACAGTATATTAACTCCTATTATATTAATGGTATGATATAATTCAGTTTAAGATACTGCGCATTGCTCAGTCTGATGTTGTGTATCAGTGATACCGTACTTCAACTCTTTTTTTCTTGGGGGACATATAAGTTTCATCATGCTAATGGAACATTTCCTTGTAAATCATATTTTAGGTAAAACGGGTCTGGAGAAAGAGCAAGAATTTATTAGCAAGTGCATGGAAAGCCTAATGATAGCATCCAGTAATCTGGAGCAAGATTCTCACTCCAGCCTCACCATTATTGAACGAGGACTTCTGATGCTTAAGACTCATTTAGAAGCTTTTCGGAGAAGGTAAACTATGCCCATAGTAATTTTATTTAATAAAAGTTGCTGTTTAATGATATTCTTGGGGTCACACAGGGTGCTTGCACTAGCCTCATAGAATTTAATGGTTGTTTGTCTTTTTCCCAATTGTCACATACAGTCATATGGGCTTCTGTTAGGAAGTGCACTATTATTTTGGTATCTTCATCAAAATAATTCTTTGGTGAAAACAAAAGAAAATTATTAAAGGGGCTCTAGAGCAGGCATAGGCAAACTCGGCCCTCCAGATTTTTTTTGGCCTACAACTCCCATGATCCCTAGCTAGCAGGACCAGTGGTCAGGGTTGATGGGAATTGTAGTCCCAAAACATTTGGAGGGCTGAGTTTGCCTATGCCTGCTCTAGAGAGTTCACAACCAGTGATATTTTTTTCCTATTAAAATCAATGTTTGGGCACTGCCGAACATATGGTAAATATGCTTTACTTTTGAACAGCTCATTCGATGCCATATAGCAAACTCTTCCTGAAATGCCCCTAGTTTCAATTGCAGATTGTCCCCCTTCAGCTCATGCAACTGGCTTCACAGTTCTTTGGATCCTGGCCAAAGTTTATAACAGCAAGATTCAAAAAATTCAAAAGTCTCCTTTCCTTGCCCCAGCTTCAGCCGCACCCCAAATGCCAGCCTGAATAGGAAAGTCTAAAATGCTACCATAAGCAATGTTTAGGTGGTTCAATTGGTTTAAGACACAAATTGCCAGTGAATTTCCTTTTTATATGATAAATATTATTTCTTTCTCAGGTTTGCATATCATCTGAGACAGTGGCAAATTGAGGGCACTGGCATCAGCAGCCATTTAAAAGCCTTGAGTGACAAACAGTCATTGCCTCTCAGAATTGTTTGCCAGCCAGCTGGGCTTCCTGACAAGGTACAGTCTAGCAAGTTGTTTTCCAAAAGAGCATTGTGTTATGTCCCTGCTTTCCCGCCATTCTCAGCTAAACAAATTTGTTATATTTCAGATGACAATTGAAATGTATCCGAGTGATCAGGTGGCCGACCTGAGAGCCGAAGTTACACATTGGTATGAGAATTTGCAGAAAGAGCAGCTAAACCAACAGGCTCAGCTGCAGGAGTTTGGCCAAAGCAGTCGGAAAGGAGATTTTCCAGGTATGATTTAAAGCATGTTGACATAACTTCAGCCTGGCTTCTTTGCCCCTCATTTAGAGTACTTCTGAAGTAAAGACAACTAAGGGAAATAGCTGTGTGGATGGCCTTGTTTCTCCTTCGATTTTAACAGAATTTAATGTTCATACAAGGTTAGCTTTTCTTCTGCAAATGCTAGTTTTTCTATAGTATAATAATAATAATAATAATAATAATAATAATAATAATAATATCTGTGTTGATAAAGGAAATGAGCCAAGTCCAGACCTGCATGAATGAACACCAACAGAAGGGTTAATTTCAGATAAAAACCAAATCTGACCCCATTGATTTTATTTTTTTCAATGTTCAAATAGTGAAGCAAGTTGTGCTGTTTCTTTAGGTGGCCTCATGGGACCTGTGAGAATGATCTCTTCTGGACATGAACTAACAACTGACTACGATGAAAAAACTCTTCATGAACTGGGTTTTAAAGATATGCAGGTAGTGACAAACATATCAAAGAGGTCATTTTACAACATTTTACATTGTCACGTGGTAATGGTTTTCATTTCCACAGTAACATCGATGTACATGCTGGTATGCAGAGTTTCATAAGCAAAAACAAGAGACAGGTCTCGGGAAACCTAAAATCTAAAGCAGACAGCAGGGGAATGTTGCAGTCTATTTAGTTTCCTACTCCAGCTAATGCACATGTAAAATAGAAATGTTCTTCATACAGCAGTGAGCATTGCTGCTACTTGGTTGCCTTGAGGGGGAAAGCCATGCTTTGAAGTAAGGTAATTATGAACATAGTACTTAAAGATGCAAGCAATTTTATCTCATGTTTTCAAGATGTGGGCACTGAGGAGGGGGTTGTATCTTCCCTTGGAGTCTTAAGTAAAGTTTAAATGTTATTGGCCATCTATATCCGAAGGAGGAGCAGATCCCCTTTTAGACTACCAAATGTCTTTCCCTAGGGAAGTATTATAAGATTGTCTTCATGCATATTGATTTTGTTAAGACTGCAGAGTTGGTGGGCCGCAACTCACTTCACCTTTCTCAGTGGCAGTGTTATGCTTTTAGTTGATCTCTTTAATAATAAAAAAATCACTTTCCACTGTTTCTTCTCTTGTGGCTGTATTACTCTTTACAGTACCACTTTTAAGATCATTGCCGTTAAGGACTCTCTCTGGCGTACGGACTTGTTCCTTGCCAGGTGACTGTTTTGTGCATTTCATCTTCGGCTACAGGAGCAGACTTTGGGGTGGCATTTGATAGTGTGCTTGAAACCACGTGGTGCACATTACAGATGGGGTGGGTGGGATGCCAGTTGTCTTCGAAAAGCTGCCTTGCGCACATGTTGTACAGTACATGCTTCTTCTTACAAATAAATCCCTGTTTGTTATTCCAAGATGGTGTTTGTGTCCTTGGGAGCTCCACGGAGAGAGCGAAAGGGAGAAGGCGTTCAGCTTCCCGCATCCTGCTTACCACCTCCTCAGAAGGACAACATTCCGATGCTCTTACTCCTGCAAGAACCTCATCTGACCACCCTGTTTGATTTGCTGGAGATGCTTGCCTCCTTTAAACCTCCTCCTGCTGAAGTGGCTATGGAAGATAGCGAGGTACCGTATTTTTCGCTCCATAAGACACACCTGATCATAAGACGCACCTAGTTTTTAGAGGGGGAATGCAAGGAAAAAAAGTATTCTTTAAAGGGAGCACTGAGCAGAGCCTGTATGCATCCCAGGCTCTGCTCAGCGCTCCCTTTCACGAGCCACGTGAGCATGTGTGCGGCGCTTGCAGGCTTTTCCCTAGGGAGGGAGAAGCCCCCAAGAGCTGCACACACGCTCTGCGCGGCTCTTTAAAGGGAGGCTCTTGGGGGCTTTTCCCCGAGGAGGGAGAAGGGACTGACGGGCTGCCCTTCTCCCTCCTCGGGGAAAAGCCCCCAAGAGCCGCACACATGCTCCGCACGGCTCTTCAGAGCCTCCTGCCTGCATTCGCTCCATAAGACGTACACACATTTCCCCTTACTTTTTAGGAGGGGAAAAGTGCTTCTTATGGAGCAAAAAATACGGTAATTTTAATCAAATTCTTATGGACTATGGGCTGTGCCTACTTACTCACCAACCCCCTGCCATTCTCCCCACATTAACCTCCCCACCCCATGCAACAATTAAGCTCCCTATTCACCTTCCCAACCCCATTTTTGCAGCCACATTTTCATTCAGTAACCTTGGCTTTGCACCTGTTTTAACCTTCACCCCCTTATCCATGCCTCCTCCTCCATCTTTGCAACCCCCTTTGCACCCCCATTTTCACCACTCTCTTTTCCTCCATCCTTCTCCTTACTTTTCTCAGCTCTCCCTCACACGCAGACCACCCCACATTTTAATGCTTCCTCTTCTCTTCTCAAGCCATGGTTATGAATGAATGAATGTAGCCCTACATCTTTGGTTGTAAATATCCCATGATTCAGTTAAGTTGAATTAATTATGACTTAATGTGAGATATTTTGCATGCTTGTTCACAGAGTGTAAAATGTGAAGAACTTCATCTTCATGCAGAAAATCTTTCCAGGCGAGTTTGGGAGTTGTTGATGCTTCTGCCTACATGTCCCAATATGCTTCAGGCATTTCAAAATATTTCTGATGAACAGGTGAGTGAAGAATCACTCCTTAAATATTTGCATCTGTCAACACATGAGGCTAGTAGCATCTTATGGTGTCTTCATTCATTCTGTTTTTGGTGGCATTTTTCACGTGTTCCAGTGCCCATGACGGTTGGTGTGCCATCTCTGGCAATGCCAGTTGAATGATATTGGCCCGAAAAGTATCAGAATCACGTCTAGGAGAGTGTTGGCTTTGTTGGCGTGGTCACAACAGCTCAAGTGAATTGGCATTTGAATTGGCATGTTCATTCATTTGAATTGGCATGTTCATTCATGGTGTGGCATCAGGTACCTGCATAGTTATGCACCAGAGATTCCTGTTGTGCTTACATAGTATCATGCATGATGAATTATTCTGACCCAGATATTAACACTATAAATGCCAGAAGTGCAAGAACATTCACAAATGCTTACAGGCCAAAGCAGCTTGGAGTTTTGAAGCTCAGTGAAATTGTACTAGAAAGGCTATAGGAAATGATGGCTGAGTGCTCCTATTAATCCACTGACAATACATCTTGGGATAGCAGGTGGAGGCAGTTTTACGTTTTGGTGGTTGTGCTGATTTATTATAGCAACACATGCACAGAACTGTGCATACCTCTCTTTGAGTTACTGTCAAAGCTCTGTATTATCTTACCTTTCAGCCACTATGTGAGAGGATATTTCAAAGTTGTTCTCTATTGCCGTGATCTAATGTATGTGTGAGTGGGGGAGAACCCTGGACATTTCTTTGAAGTTTTCCCTGCAAGACTGCGGAAGACACAAGCTATGTTTCAGTTTAATTTTTTTTTTTAAGTAAACTGAAAACAGGTTGCTTCTTCTGTAGAAACCACAAAGAAACTACCACTGCTTTGAGGTTTTGTTTTGTTTTTGTTTTTAATTACAATCAAGCAGTTAATACGTTTTATGGAATAAATTTCAGCATTTTCCTCTTTTGATTTCACTTTGGCTTCAGGGTCAAAAACCAGAACCCACCAGCGCTCCCCAAACCCAACCCAAGAACCTTTGTTTCATGTTGTCCACATGAATAGTTTTCAGTCTGAATAGTTAATAAACCTTATATCCAAATTATTGCCCATCGTTTCTAACCTGGTGTGCTGGTGTTGCTTATTTCTTCACTTACAAGTTATACTCTTCTGTCTTTTTTAAAAGGGTAATGATGGGTTCAACTGGAAAGATCTTTTGAGAATAAAAAGTGCCCATAAACTTTTGTATGCCCTTGAAATAATTGAAGCTCTTGGAAAACCCAACAGAAGAATAAGGCGAGAATCCACGGTAGTGTCATTCTTTTTCCTATGCATAGCATGAAGTGCCTTTTATAATCTGTGTATTTTTTTGTAATACTAATGTTCTTGTCATTAACTTTAGGGAAGTTACAGTGATCTGTATCCAGATTCTGATGACTCAAGTGAAGATCAAATAGAAAACAGTAAAAACACATGGAGCTGCAAGGTATGATACTACTATTGAAAGCTATTCTAGTGATTGCATGTATAATCTTGTTTCTGTTGATTTTAGTGTGACATTTCAGAACTTGCATAAGTGAAGGCACAATTTTAAGAGAAAGGTCTAGCTTGCTGCAAACAAGCATCTTGCTTGCTGAAACTGTGATGTGAAAGTATTATGTAAATGATCCTATCAGTAGAGTATTTTACAAGTTAACAGAGTATAAGGTAGTAGAGCAAGATAGCAGAGATCCTGGTCTGCTTCCGTTTTAGACACCAAATGTGGGATTGCAGTTTTGAAAGCATGTAAAACTAAAAGGAAACATGAACTCTTTTTCTTGAGTCAATAAAAAGTTGCTCAGTAATGTACACAAATATACTTGTATCCTGCGACCAAAGTTGTTTGGGGTTTCCATTTGCTCTTACTGCTACTTTTTTATTCTCCTTGTAGTTTGTTGCTTCTGGAGGGCTTCAGCAGCTCCTGGAAATCTTTAACTCTGGGATTCTAGAGCCTAAAGAGCAGGAATCATGGACTGTGGTAAGTGGCGTGCCTGATTCTTAATCATAAGATGGGTTACCATTGCATAGGCGTGCTTTTGGAAGCTTGTATGTCAGCCGTTTTCTGCCTATGGAGTATATTTTCAGAGTCCTTTTCCGAAGTTCTCGGGGCTTTATGATCTGTAGTGCGTATGGGGCTCTTTGAGCCGTGGGAATTTCTACAGTGTTCCTATAGCTCTGCTTTTAAAATGTCCTGCTGTTAGCTGAACAAATTGCAAAGGAAAGCCAAGCTAATCAGACTTTTCTTATTTTCAGTGGCTACTAGACTGCCTTGCGTGCTTGCTGAAGTTGATATGCCAGTTTGCGGTAGATCCTTCTGATCTGGATTTGGCTTATCACGATGTCTTTGCCTGGTCTGGAGTAGCAGAGAGCCACAGGAAGAGAACTTGGCCAGGGAAATCACGCAAGACTGCGGGAGACCACACAAAGGGCCTGCATATACCTCGCTTGACAGAGGTGAGAAACGAACAAGGAATTTCAACATAAACCTTTTTGTACTTGACTTATCCCGATGCATACTGGATCTTTCAGTCTTGGATCCTTCGGCTATGTGGCTTCCATTGCCAAGACTTAAGAAAGACATTGTGTGCATGCAGACACAGGCATACAGACAGAATCCACTTGTTTATAGACTGCGTACTTAGAGAATAAAAGAGAGATTTTTGTTAGTACTTCAATACAGTCTGAAATCTCTCCCCCCAAAACATTTTCCTTCCTTGTCACTATCCAGCAGTCCAAATACTATGGTTTCTCCCAAACTTTGCGTGCCAAAGATCCCAGCTTCAATCCCAAGCATCTCCTGTAAATAAACAAACAAACAAAAACAGGTGAGGCAGCATGTGATGGCAATCCAACAGTCAGATTAGAAAATACTTTCTCAAGACATAGGAAATTTGAATGTACTTGGATGGCTGGCTGAAGTTCAGGGTATCTTGCTTATCACTCCAATACATAGAGTCAGCATATTTATTTTTCTGATTTGATTTAAAGCATAAGAAATATGTTATATATTAAGATAGCAGTTGCATTAACTGTTTTCTTTTGGCTTCAATTTTTTTAAAGGTATTTCTTGTACTTGTCCAGGGAACCAGTTTGATACAGCGACTTATGTGTGTTGCCTATACGTATGACAACCTGGCGCCTAGGTACAATAACCTTTTTTTAATATCTTTGGTAAGATTTATAGTATACATATTTGCATTAAAGCATCATACTGATTTCCCAGTTTCAGAAAGGATTATGAAGTTACAAATAGACGAAGCTATTTAGGTTTTCTTTAAAGCGTCTTTTTAGTTCAGTATTTTACAAACTTGAGCCTCAAACCAGCCCTCAAGAGCTGAAGGAAAAGTGAGCAACTGCACGTGCTCCCTTGGTTGTTACTTGGTGCCCAAAGAAGACCCGATTATGGCCCAGAGGCCTCGAGAGATTGAAAGAAGGTTGTTAGGTTGTTAGCCACTATTCTGCATTGGTGTTGGGCATCATTCTGGTTGCTGAAGACAGTTGGTTTGGCTTTTCCATTTGCCCTGATCTCTGTTGATGTGAGTCCTGGCAGTTCCCACAGCCCTCATTGCTGGCACAGGATGCAGCAGGTCCGCTATTTTCCAGACATACTAAATATATTTCTCCAAGGAGAAGTAAGCTGACCTCAAGGGAGTTACAGCCCACACCAAGTTAGGAATCTGCCTGTCATGAGTATCTCAGGGGGCCTAAATCAGGTTTATTCCCAGCAGCCGTTCCTAACTTGGCACAAGGTGCCACACAGTATGACCTCTCTGCTTTGCCTCGGATTATGCTCCTCATTTCATGTTAGAAATACTACGGCATTTAAGTTAGTTCCTGCATTTGCATAGTTATGAAAAATTCCGCGTTTTAGTTTGTTCTCTGCTAGTCTCATTGCACAAAGCATCCTGGGGAAAAATTAGGAGCAGGGCTCAAAACCCTCCATACTAAATTGTATTTTAATATTTTGATAATCCACTGAGAACAAATGAGTAATATTTTGAGGAGTGAAAAGAAACCACTTTTCATTGCTTGATTTTTGCGGAAGGGTTTTTTTTTTAATAGAGTTTTTTACCAAGATCTTATTGACTTGATTTTCTTCCTATACAGGGTATTGAAAGCTCAAGCTGATCATAGGTCAAGACATGAAGGTTAGTGAATAAATGAAGACAGGAAGGTTACTAAACCCATAACAGCTTCGTTCTTGAAAATCTTTTTTCCTGATTCATAGCTAATTGTATATGTCATGTCATCATGAGTAATGGATTTCAGACAAGATTTCCCCATGCAGTAGAGATGACCAACAAACCTTTGCTATGGCGAACATTTATCAGACTTGAGCAGTGAAGCTGCTGTGTTGAAGTATTTATTTTTGCTGTTGCGAGGACTTTCCAGTTTATTTTATTTAAACATTTTTTCCTCTGCTCTTTAACCTGAAAAGAAGCCCAGAACAGCTTATAAAATCAGGAAGTAATACAGTACCTGCCCTCAGGCTTGTAATCTAAAAGCCATGTCACTTCTCAAGGCAAACTTAGTTCTGGTTTCTAACCTCCTATATGGGAAGGAGTGGAGGGGGGAAATTAATTTGAAAGCAAAGCTCACAGAATAGAGCATTATGCACCATTAGGAAACTTAAAAGATGGAGATTATCCAGGAATGGATTGCTCTTCGCACTTGCTTTAGTGTCAGGGTTGTTCATGTGACTTCATGCTTGCTCTTCTTCTGTGTCTGGAGTGTTCTGCTGTTCCAGACCTGCCTGCTTTGAAGCAGCAGCAAAATTGACAAGCAGCTGACCACAACATTTTTCTTTCCCTTGCTTTGGATAGTGAGCAAGGGATAGTAGGGTGTCAGAGCCATCTTTGTTCACCTGATAGTTTATCTGACCTGACAAGGGCTTCTGCTGTATGTTTTCTCTGTGCTGTGTGGAGGAGACAACAATAATTGGCTCCAAAGAGGCTTGGAAAGAACTCCTAGGCTAGTTCCATCAAGAAGGCGCGAATACCTCAATTTTGTGAAGGCCAGCCTTGCAGCTCAGATGTGAACATAAGTGTCATGCTGAGTTTCAATTTACTGTGATGAATAAGAGTGTGTGTATAGCCAAGGGAGCTGTTTTTTGTATTCCTGCGGTATACAGATTGGCAAAAGCTGTGGCAACACACTTCAGAGTTTTTGTTTTTACTTGAAACTGCAAGCTTTCTTGTAGCAGCTCGGTTCTTCCAGTAGATTTTTGTGTTTTGTTTACTGTCCAGACCTTGAGGTTGGTAGGTGGAGACTTTTGTGAAGTAATGATGTTAGTGCTTCCATAATTCAGTAACTTTACCATGTTGAGGGCTTTGCACAATCAGGTTCTTCCCACAAGGACTAAAATGTCAAGTGGGATCCAACACTTTGGGAGCTGGCCTTCTTGGAAGAAAGGGGAAAATACACACCAAGCTTTGGTCCATGTGTTTGCAGTTAGCAAGTGTCATATGTCTTATCAGGCCTTCTGTTAGCTTAATGCCTCCCTCTTCTTGGTTTTGTGCCTTACCCTTGACCATCTAAGCAAAATCTTCATTCTCAGCATAGTGCAATGAGAACACCCAAGGATGGGTTGTCTCCTCCTCCTCCTACCCTCGGCAGGCAGAGACACATGACAAATATTGTATACAGAAGCTCTGTTTCAGAGGACTCCACCTTTCTTATTTTCCCCTTTGGCAGGCTAGTGTTTTGGAAAATAAATAATAGGAATATATGGGCATGCACACCTCATTAAAAGCAGAATTGTATCTTGCTGACCCATGAAAGCTTATGCAATGCGTGTTAATCTGGATTTAGTAAATCGGAAATAAGATGCTGTGATTGTTCTTATATATTGTGCGCCTTTAAATAAATGAAACGGCATTGTATGTGTGTGGTGTATGACCATTGTATGTGGTTCTTTCTTTTTAGTTACTCACTATTCAATGTGGCTCTTAGTGAGCTGGGCTCACTGCTGCTCTTTGGTGAAATCCAGCCTAGCAGACAGCGATAATTTACAAGACTGGCTAAAGAAACTCACCCTTCTCATTCCTGAGGTAAGCCTAAGGGGTGGGGAAACATAATTCTAGTTACATTAACAAACCCTTGAGCCAAATTCAGTTGAAAGGTCTTAGCTTCATATATCTCATTAGCTTTCTTAATTAACAACATATTCTTAGGCATATCCGCTCAAAGGGTTGTAGCCAAGTAAGTCATACTCAGAGTTAACCCACTGACTGGACTAACTTAAGTCCATTGATTTCATTGGGCCTACTTTGCTTATGACTTTGTTGGGTAGAACTCAGAAGTGAAATCTGCTGAGTTTAATAAAACTTGTTCTGAGATTAGTATCTATAGAATTGTTACCTAAGCCTGTTGAATGCCCTCATTGTGCATCTAGGGTATAAAGTAGCCGTTCTCTTCAGCTTTCAAAACCAAGGTTGCAAATTGATTTTCAGTATAAATTGCTCCATTTGCACGATTCTTTAGCTCTCAGCACTTGGTTGGAAGCCTTTCGTTTCCCCCTCATCTATAAAACTAGCACAAGTGATGAGTTTCAGAATGCCAGCAACTAAAAGACATGTTGAAAGTAGTTTTCATAAGTATGCTAGGGGGAAAGAGGATTTTTTAAAAAAAGTTTTCATTTAAATTGGTTCCATCTTATGGCAATCTCTTTTCATTTCAGACTGCAGTTCGTCACGAGTCCTGCAATGGCCTGTATAAATTATCGTTGTCAGGTTTGGATGGGGGAGACTCAATAAACAGATCTTTCCTGCTACTGGCTGCTTCAACATTGCTCAAGTTTCTTCCTGATGCTCAGGCATTAAAGCCTATCAAGGTAAAACAACAAAAACAAACAAGAAGCGTAGCAGCTTCATTTGTATGGCATTTGTATTGTGTAGCAAATAAAAAACACATTTCTCCCAATTAAATTGAAGCACAGTTCTCAGATTTTTGAGTCCAGCCTCTCTAAGAAGGGTAGCAGCAGTTGCTTGAGCAAGAGCAAGCTTTTCTCTGCCTACTTCCCCCAAGTCCTGATGGTTTGTGCATTTTGATTAGATCAGCCGTTAAAAAGACTGTATGTATGGCTGGTTTTCCAGTTTGTAACATTTACTTGTGGACCTACACATAGCTCTGTAAGATCAGTTCTGTTCTACCTGCCTTCCCATATGCTGTTACTGTCTGTCCTGCCAGTGGATGTCACTGCCAGGTTTATAATGTCATGTGTTGATGCAGTCAGTTTCCCCTTGACATGCCTCTCTTTCCCTTCCACCCCTCTGCTTATATACCTCTATGGATATGCTGCTGTGAACTTTTTATGGTTACTTGTCCTGGAATAGGTGGGTCATAATTATAAAACTAAGGTTGTTTTGTTGGCATGGCTTACATAAGCACCGATTCGCTATTTGTATTAGCAAAGGTAAAACACTTTCTCAGTTGTTTACCTTTTGGCATTCCAGACCAATAGATCAAGTAATAGTCACCATCTAGTTTTGACCTTTCATCATATTCAATGTGGGTTTTTTGGATCAAAATAGATAAAACAAAACACAAACTTTTATTTCCTCAGATTGAAGATTATGAAGAAGAACCTATCTTACAGTCTGGCTGTAAGGAATATTTCTGGTTGCTGTGCAAACTAATAGATAATATACATGTAAAAGATGCTAGTCAGGTAGGTACAATTGGTTTTATATTAAAGAATCCCCTACCACCAATTGCTCCCTGCAACCTTGCTCCTTCGAAACTGAGGCAGGTTTGACTATACTCGGAGCATGGGTTAAGAAGCCTCAAGAACTGAAAAATGCTATCCTTGTAGCTGTTCTGTTGACCCATTCCTTTGCACGTTAAGACAAAAATGGCTTTCTTCAGGAGTCTGAATGGGAACTGTCTATATACACAACACACACAAGGCCAGTGAGTTTGGGCTTTTTAGTTCAGACAAACAAAACTTGTTACTTTTCTTCTCATACATGCAAGCTTAAGACAGATAAGGCTCTCCACTGTTGGTTTGCAACCAAGCAGGATTCAACTGCGTTTGTCAGAGCTGGTCAGTGCTTGAGCACAGCCAATTGGATATAAATCTTAAGATTGTAAGTATCGGAGGGGGAAAAAGGCTTACCTAAGACTTACTTAAGAAAATGCTTGGCAAACGTCAGCATGATTAGTTTCTCAAAAGAGCTTTAGGCTTGCTTTTCTTACACAACAGTTCCCTGTGCCAGACAGCAAACCTCTGTTGCATGAAAGGAATTTCAAAAGCTTGTGATACTGTTTTGGAGGCTTGCTGGTCAAAGGAAGAATTTCTGAATTTCCACTAGGCTTGCCCAGGAATCTGGGTGCACCTGATTTATTTATTTATTTCATAAAATTTATACACTACTTAATTGCAGGGAGAGAAAAACCCTCAAAGCAGTTTACCTAAAAAAGGAAAAAAATGAATACTACCCTATAGTTTTATTTTCAAAGGAAAAAATCATTTTCTTTGTAAAGAGTGAGACTAAAATTGCACATAGTACCTTTTTATTGCATAACCCAACCAGTGTATTCCACCAATTTATTTATATTTACAACTACATTTTTCTCTCTCTTTAGACCACATTGCTTGATTTAGATGCCTTAGCAAGACATTTAGCAGATTGCATTCGAAGGTAAGCTTTAAATTTGCTAGTTCACTTCGGGCGTATTGTCAGTAGGAAAGTGTTCGTTTTAGCTGACAGGGACTCAATTTGCATTTTACAGCAGAGAAATCCTTGACCATCAAGATGGCAACATAGAAGATGATGGTCTTACAGGTCTGCTCCGCCTGGCAACAAGCGTAGTCAAACACAAACCGCCTTTTAAATTCTCCCGAGAAGGGCAGGTAAGAACTCGACCTGCTCTCCCACCACAGTTTGCTCAGAACCTTGGGCGCAAACCAGAGAAGTTATACTTGTTAAAACGAAAATTTTCACCGTAAACCCCATTGATTTCATGAAACTTTTGAATGCCTGACTTTCTCCGTAGAGCACCACACAAAATTGCCATTAATATAACCTTAGCTGTTATACTTCTCTCATTTTGCAGGAGTTTCTGAGAGACATCTTCAATCTTCTGTTCTTGCTGCCAAGCCTAAAAGACCGTCAACAGCCAAAGTGCAAGTCTCATTCTTCAAGGGCTGCTGCTTACGACCTGTTGGTAGAAATGGTAAAAGGTTCCGTAGAGAACTACAGGCTGCTCCACAACTGGGTTATGGCACAGCACATGCAATGTAAGGATTTTTTGTTAGTTTCGCAGCATTTGAGAATGAGCAGGGTGTTTTCAGTGTCTTTCCTTGCCTTTGAATTTTTGGATGCTTACTGATAAAATGCTACGGTGCCCTTTTTGCTCACCCCTTGCGAGAAGCCAGTCCTTCCTTAACAAGCAGAAATCTGTTTCCTTTTGCTCTTTAAGGAGAGATATTCGCTGCTGACATTTTCTGGCCAAACTGAGAAAATGCTGGAGTTTCTTGGTTGTTCTCCTGTTCCATGTTCGGTATTAATTAGCAAAAGTAGAACAGTGCCAGCATCCATTTGGCTTTCATTTCAGTGCCTTCTTTTGGCTCAGTAAATGGATCTGAACATAAGAAGAGCCTGCGAGATCGGGCCAGTGGCTCATCTAGTCCAGCATCCTGTTCTTCCAGTGGCCAACCAGATGCCTGTGGAGAAACCCTCAAGCGAGACCAGCGCCCAAGAGCCCTCTCCCCTCTTCTAGTTTCCAACAAATGACTGCAGAAGCATTACTGCCTCTGACCATGGAGGCAGAGGATAGCCGTTGTGGCTAGTGCCCATGGATAGCCTTGTCCTCTGTGAATTTGTCTAGTCTTTCAAAGCCATCTAAATTGGCACCCATCGCTGTCTCCTACGGGAGTGAGTTCCATTGTTTAAATTGCTACTTGAAGAAGTCCTTATTTTATTTTTTAACAACCACCAAAACACAGTGAAGCCCCCCATGTGACTGATACATTGGGTGTACAATATTCAATAATATACATATTCAATAATATTCAATAATAACATATTCAAATTAACCGTATGTACACTTCTATATACCTTAACACTCCTCCTTCCACAAGGTTTATTTAACTTTTAACATTTTAATTGCCCCAAATTGTTCAAACCTACTCAAATAATTCAACATCTTCCCAAACCAATCCTCCTCTTTCTCACTGACCTTAAACCCTTTCATTCTATGTATCTTCACAGTTACGATATTCTAAAATTATAATATTATTCAGTTTTTTCCTCCATTGGTTCACAATGCAGAAATGCAGTTCCTTGGGCAGCTTTCAAAATACAGTGGTAATCCGTTCCGGAAGACCGTTTGACTCCCGAAACATTTGAAAACCAAAGCAGTTACTTATGGAAAACTCAATACGGAAGCCGCATGGCACATTCGACTTCTGAAAAGCGTTCAAAAACTGAAGCAGTTACTTCTGGGTTTTCGGTGTTTGAAAACCGAAACGTTCAACTTCCGAGACAATCGAAAATCAATGTACCACTGTATAACCCCAAACATAGTGTGGTTAGGAGAAGAGACAATCAGTGGCCATTCTGACTTGTCACAAATAATCAGGCAGACAGTTATTTGAAACCCAGTATTAAGAAATAAAATTGCCATTTCTTCCAGCTTCCCATGCACCTTATAAGTGGGATTATTGGCCGCATGATGATGTCAGAGCTGAGTGCAGGTTTGTGGGTCTAACCAACCTTGGAGCAACGTGTTACTTGGCATCAACTATTCAGCAGCTGTATATGATACCGGAAGCCAGGCAAGCCATCTTCACTGCAAAGGTATGACCTTCCTGGTTCAACAGGAAGCAAGTTTTCCATTTTAGATGGGGTGGTGTAGTGATTCGGCAAAGAGTTAATCTAACTACACTGAATAATGGTCTTAAGCAATATTGTTCAGTGGTGAAATACATGCAGAATGTCTTTCCAGTTAAAATAATCTCGGGTATTGGTGTTAGTGAAGGCTCCTGCCTGCCTGAGACCCTGAAGCTGCCAATCAGAATAGACTGCAATGGCATAGATTGGCTCATATGCTCAATGTAACATTTATCCCTTTCAAAGTCTACTCATCAGAATCTAGCACTGTAGGGTTGGTGCTGACCTCAGTGTAACCAAGTCAGAGGCCAAAATTGAAGGGGGAGTTGGTTTTCTGAAATTGGTCAACTCAGTGGCATAGCTAGCCGCTCAGGTGCCTAGTGTGGGGGTGTGTCCTGCAGCCAGGGCAGGGTGATCCGCCCGTAGGGGTGGGGCGAGTCTCTCTGACGCTTGGAGTCTCTTGTCTCCTCCCCCTCAGCTGTAGGGCGGCTGAGGGAGAGGCAGTAGGCAGGCGCAAGTTCAACACTGCTGTTTCAGGCAGCGCAGAACCTGCAGGTGCCTAAGCCACCACATCCCTCAAGTTTTGTGAGCCCATTTAAAAACCAACAACAAACAAACAAACACACAACTCATTTTGTCACCTCCCTCAGTGATGACACCCAGGGTGGGCCTCACCCCGCTCCTCCGCCACTGGGTCAACTGCAGAAGGAAAGTGTATTACCTTGTAGAAAAACATAGAGAGAATTCCCATCAATATGCATACATTGATGCAATAAGTCAGTAGATAAACTTCCCCTTCCCCCAGCCTAAAATAAGTAATTCATTTCCTAATTCAGTTTATTTCATAAGTTCAACTGAATAAATGAAGTCTAGCTTTTCCGGAATAGTTTGAATTCAGCTACATTGTGAAATGCTGTAATCCTACACTTTTCTCCAACTTTAAATTTAAGGAAAGGTTTGTTTTCATAACCTACAAACTTCACAAAATAACATTCCTTTTCCCACTCTTACATCTTTTTAAAAAAGTATTCCGAGGATATGAAGCACAAGACCACCCTCTTAGAACTTCAGAAAATGTTTACACATCTAATGGTAAGTTTGGGAAAGTGCTTATGAAAATAAATGCTTACTTTTGTATTTGATGACTGTAATAGCGGTCTGCTAGTCTATGACTGCCTGCTGCGGTGGTGGAGCATAATAGGTTCTTCTGTTTTAACTTCAGAGACATCCATTATGTTGGTGGCATCCATCTGATTTGCTCAAGGCGAAGACGTGTCTGAAGTTTTAGTTATTATTTTATTTATTTATTAAATCTGTATACTGCCCTTCATCCGAGGATCACAGAGTTCTTTTTTTAGATCTCTTCTAGCACTTCCTCCAGTTTCACCCTACCTTCACCCAGGCAGAGGCTGTTCTTCTCTTATAGCTCAGGGCTGTGTATGTAGGGCTATATATATTCTTTACTTAGTACTGCTGTTTCTGCTACCCTTGTGTGTGTCCTGTCCCCGGACAGATGACTACACTGCAGTTGGAGCTTTCTCAAGCACTAGGAGTTTAAATAATGCCTCACTATTTTTTGCAGCCAAAACAGAAAGCTTTATAACGCTTTGCCAGCAGAGAGTGCGAGCGGGTGTTATGAGTTGGAAAATGCCTCTGAGCAAGCTGGTTTCCCTTCCCTCCTTCTTTATCAAGATGTGCTGCCAAAAAATAAAAAATAAAATTAAGGAATCCCTTCCTACAAGGATAAATCTAAACGTCCTCACATACATCATTGGAGAGGCTCATCTTGCTCATCTGAATCTTCCACTATTCACCGTAAAGGGGGGGGGTAGACCTAGTCTTAATGCCAAATCCAAACATCCCACGTTTTCAAAAGAGCACTTTTCTGAGTTTTCTTAACAAGCATTCTGAGCCACCTGAAACTTGCCCCATCAGTTCTGACCATCTACAGTGATACCTCCAGTTACGAACTTAATTCATTCCAGAACTCCGTTCTTAACCCGAAACCGTTCTTAACATGAGGTGCGCTTTCGCTAATGGGGCCTTCTGCTCGCATCCCGGGGCAATGTTCGCAACCAGGAGCATCTACTTCTGGGTTAGCGGAGCTCATTACCTGAAGTGTTTGTAAGGAGGACGGTACGTAACCCAAGGTTCCACTGTAGTCCGCCTGCAGACAGGCAAAGTTGAGGACTGGCACACCCTCTCAGGTTCAGAAAGCCCCTATTCAGGAAGCCGCCTCCTCTCACACTTTTAAGCATGTAAGATTCTGGCTATGTATTTTATGTTATGGCACAGCCCCAATTTTGTCTTATGTGACACCCTCATGGCAGGCATTTTGTGACTGGTATTCACTGTGCTTTCTCCAAATTCCAAATGTGCCTTTTGCCTCAAAAAGCTTGGCAGCCCCCGGCTTTAGTATATGAAGAAAATGTACTAAATCATGACCCAAATTTACGGCAGTTAGGTCACCATAAGTAGCACTGCACTTCTGGAATGTTATGATAATGTCTCTTCAAATATTCTGATGTTGGAGTTCCAGTCCCATTGCCAAAAAATACCCATGCATGCGCTTGCCCCTAAACGATGGGATTCTTTGAGAAGTCAAGATACGGAGAAAATGATGAGTTCTGATCTTGACTCAATATGTTGTTGCCTCTCACAATTTATTCATAAGGTGTTTGAGTCTGCCCGGTGTTCTGATCATGGGATTTCAGCTGTTGCAGAAAACATTTCTTAGCTCCCAGAAGAAATGTCCTCCACATTATAGTCTGAAATAATATCAAGGCAATATCTTGATATTACAAATACAGCATTGTAAGCCTAATCCCAGCCTCTCCTCTAACACTGGCTGCTGGATTGGAAGGTGTTGACTCTTATGAATCTCTTTGGCAAGTTGAAGGGCCGTAGCTCAGTGGCAGGCAGTTTTGCAGGCAGAAGATACCAGATTCAATCCCTAGTATTTCTAGGTAGACCTGGGAATGTTCCCTATCTGGAACCCTGAAGGGCTGCTCCCATTCAGTATAAACAACACTAGGCTAATGGTCTCACTCTGTATAAGGCAGCTTCTTAGCTTTCAGAAGGTTGGTTTGAGCATGTTCCACGTTTTGGCCCTGTAATAGTTCAATAACCTTCTGTGCAATCTCAGAGCTGCAGAAATCATAATTATTCCTTCACTTCTATTGAAGCTCAGAGCTGCATGTGATTATCTTGAATCCGCTAGCACAGAAGCATCCAAAGATATCTGTATCTGCAAGAATTATTGTGTGTGTTCTTACTTTTTAAGATTAAAGATTAAAGATTTAATTGCTTCGTTTGCCTGCTTCTGACTGTCTGTTTTCAACATAGGAAAGTGAATGCAAAGCATACAATCCAAGGCCGTTCTGCAAAACCTACACCATGGATAAACAGCCACTTAATACCGGTGAACAAAAAGACATGACTGAATTCTTCACAGATCTAATAACAAAAATTGAAGAAATGTCTCCAGAATTGGTAAGCTGTCCATAATTACTGTTATTTTTTAAACCAGGCCTCAGATTTCATTTTATTTTATTGTCTCGACTGAAGTAAATTATTTTTTTGACTGAAATAAATTCATTCATTCACAGAAGAATACGGTGAAAAGCTTGTTTGGAGGTGTTATCACAAACAATGTTGTTTCCTTGGTGAGTGGCTACTTAACTTTGCCTGCCAATTTCCCTCCCCACTCCCCAATCCTAAGCTGTTGCTTTTCAAGTGGGAATAAATTCACTGATTCCTGTTAATTCTTTTTTAAAAAAAACATTGTCCCTTAGGACTGTGAGCATGTCAGCCAGACTGCTGAAGAGTTCTACACTGTGAGATGCCAGGTAGCAGACATGAAGAATATTTATGTAAGTGGTACTGAACCTGCAGTGATTGTTGGCCTCTGTTAAGCAAACATATGAAGCAACTGAAAGCAGAATCAATGATCTGACTAGCCCAGTATTGCCTGCTTTGATTGTCAGCAACTCAACCACTGAGTAATCTCCCCTCCTTATATATGGCTAAATTCTCCATTGCACTAAGTCATTCTGTCAGGGCAAGTTCTCTGGCACCTCGGACAGAACAATCCACTCTCCTGTGTGGTGTAGTGGTTAAGAGTGGTGGACTCGTAATCTAGGGAACCAGGTTTGATTCCCCGCTCCTCCACATGCAGCTGCTGGGTGACATTGGGCTAGTCACGCTTCTCTGAAGTCTCTCAACCCCACTCATCTCACAGAGTGTTTGTTGTGGGGGAGGAAGGGAAAGGAGAATGTTAGCCGCTTTGAGACTCCTTCGGGTAGTAAGCGGGATATCAAATCCAGACTCCTCCTCTTCCTCTTCCTCCTCCTCCTCCTCCTCCTCCTCCTCCTCCTCCTCCTCCTCCTCCTCTTCTTCTCCTCCTCCTCCTCCTCCTCCTCCTCCTCCTCCTCCTCCTCTCGTGTGATGTTGTGGGGGATCTCTACCACCTTGTCCCCTAAGCTAATTTTGGGGAATCACATGGAGGGAGGGTTGCATAAGTGGAAGGACTTCCACTGAGGGGACTCATTTGTTGAATCCTGCGCATAATTTTAACAATTCATGCTGATGAGGACTAGTGGGTGTTCTCCCTTCTGCTGATGCCAATAAAGCAGAAATGAAGCTGTGTGTGGTGATGCCCCACCCTCTGCTGTGGGCTCCCCTCAATTTTCAGAGGCTTGCAGGGGAAGGAGGGACAGCTGAAAATTCCCTCCCTCCACATTCTGATGACAAATGTTGGCCATCAGCAGAGGAAGCACCACTAGATATTACCTAGTGCCATAACTGTTAAAATAGTGTCCAACTGTCTCCAGAAAGGTAATATTCTGCTTCTAGCTCATGGGTAGGCAAACTAAGGCCCAGGGGCTGGATCCGGCCCAATCGCCTTCTAAATCTGGCCTGCGGATGGTCCGGGAATCAGCGTGTTTTTACATGAGTAAAATGTGTACTTCTATCTAAAATGTGTCTCTGGGTTATTTGTGGGGCATAGGAATTTGTTCATTTCCCCCCCTTCAAAATATAGTCCAGTCCCCCTTCTGAAAAAGTTTCCTGACCCCTGATCTAGCTGCTGTAGGTTTTGCAGTTGGTGGTGATGTGAGAAAGAATAATGTATTATTATCCTTCCTATACCAGCACCTTTGCTGACAGCTTGAATGTGGACTTGTTGGGGTTTTGTGTGTGTGTGTGTGTGTGTGTGTGTGTGTGTGTGTGTGTTACGATGCCTTACATGAGATACAAGCCCAATCTTAGATTGGGGGACACAGTTGCATGTATTAAAAACAAGTATTTTTGTTAGGGCAGGAGATCACAGTCCTGACTCTACATTGTGCTCTCTTCTGAAGATAACAGTACATCATTTCTCATGCTCAATATTTTTTCATTTCTTAGTTTCATTTCTTTAGTTTGCACAAATAAATAAATAAAGCTTTTCCCTTCCTGTTTTACGTACAGGAATCCCTTGATGAAGTTACCATTAAAGATACCCTGGAAGGGGACAACATGTATACATGTTCTCACTGCGGAAAGAAAGTACGGGCTGAAAAAAGGTATCGTTGAGGGAAAACACTTGGGGATATTTTTTTTATCTTGTTTATGTTTAATTTTGGTAGAAGTTACCAGTCTAAACAGACATAAACCCAGTTCACTCACAACACTAAGCCAATCCATGACTTAGTGCAAATGTGTGGATTTCTGGAGCAAATATCACAGCTGCTACACTCCTCCCCTGGTTCAGCTGCTGAGCCATGGTTTGCCTTATTCCCTCCAAACCAAGGCTCTTCTCCCCTAGACAAACTGGGAACAAATCTTGATTTCAGCTCATGGTTTGTCTGGAACGAGGCAACTGCGAGCCATGATCTTTATTCTGGGACCTTGCACGGTTTTGCTCAGGGTTCCATGGCAGCTGGGTCATGCATACCAGGAACAGATCTGCTTGTGCTATACATGAGCAATACTTTCGTTCAAAAATAACAGTGGTCCTTGAAGGAAGGCGCACGCCGCAAGGAATTATTTGCTTGTTTTGTCTTTAGGGCTTGTTTTAAGAAATTGCCTCGCATTTTAAGCTTCAATACAATGAGATACACTTTTAACATGGTCACTATGATGAAGGAGAAAGTCAACACACACTTCTCATTCCCTCTGCGTCTGGACATGACACCTTACACTGAAGATTTTCTCATGGGGAAAAATGACAGGAAAGAAGGTATTTGAATTTAGTTCACCTCCGCAGTTTTGCACCTGGCAAACTGTTTCAGTTCTGATAACTCCTCTTCATCTATTTGGATATTTCTGGCAACATGGTTTCCACTAGAGTTGGGCAGACACTGTGGTACTTTGGCCCTTCAAGTGATGAGCATTCAGAAAACTTTGTGGGGCTTTTTGAACGTTTTGACATGACTGGTTAATGGTGCAGTTGATTGCCTGTCCCTCCGTCTTCCCCAAGGAAGAAGCTTTGCTTTTAATTACTTTGCTTGCTGGAGCAACCATGATCCAGAGTTGCTCCAAGCCTTTCATGCATTCATTAAAGGCCTTTCCATTAGCTGTCCCCTTTTCCTTTGTGGAAGAGGAGGGGCTTAAAAGGGCGGTTAGGAATGGGACCCAGTTTAAGGTAGGCCTATTCAAAGGGGTGCTGTGCCCACCTTGATTTGGGGTCATTGTAATTCATTAATTATAAATTACATTTACAGTGGTACCTCGGGTTAAGTACTTAATTCGTTCCGGAGGTCCATTCTTAACCTGAAACTGTTCTTAACCTGAAGCATCACTTTAGCTAATGGGGCCTCCTGCTGCTGCCACGCCGCTGGAGCCCGATTTCTATTCTTAACCTGAAGCAAAGTTCTTAACCTGAAGCACTATTTCTGGGTTAGCGGAGTGTGCAACCTGAAGCGTTTGTAATCCGAGTTACCACTGTATTGGTGCATGTACACACACGTTGGGTTGGTGTCTTTCTGCAGGGCTGCCAAATATATTGTAGCTCGTTTGTAATAATAATAATAATTTATTTATACCCCGCCCTCCCCAGCCAATACTGGGCTCGGGGCAGCTAACAACCAATAATAATAAAAAGTTGATTAAAATAAAACTTAAAAAACAAGATTCAAATACAACATTAAAACATTAAGATGCAGCGTCTTCACAGGAGGAGAAAGGAAAAAAGAAAGAGGGACAGGGAATCAACTTGGCTCCAAGCCAAAGGCCAGGTGGAACAACTCTGTCTTACAGGCCCTGCGGAAAGAAATCAGATCCTGCAAGGCCCTGGTCTCATGAGACAGAGCGTTCCACCAGGCCGGAGCCAGTGTTGAAAAGTCCCTGGCTCTGGTTGAAGCTAATCTAACTTCCTTAGGGCCCGGGACCTCTAGGGTGTTGCTATTTATGGACCTTGAGGCTCTCCGTGGGGCATACCGGGAGAAGCGGTCCCGTAGGTACAAGGGTCCTAGGCTTGTACTTGGTCTCTTCCAGTAATTAAAAGAATGAGGTTCTAAAAGTTGTTATACATTCTTTAAGGTTTCAAGGATGACAGCAACAGTTCTAAAGAGACCAAGAGCTTTGAGTACGATTTAATAGGTGTAACTGTCCATACTGGAACAGCAGATGGGGGACACTACTACAGCTTTATCCGGGATATTGTTAATCCTCATGCGTACAAAAACAACAAGTGGTGAGTCATAAATGTTCAATCTTCAACTTGTGTCGCAGTAGATGATTTGTTAGCAAAACAAAACAAAACCCAGGGAGTGCGGGAGGAAAGCTCTATGTAAAAGGGGAAGAGGGAGCATTCTTGATCATCAAATGATGGGTTTGGTAGTATGTTTGAACTGAGCAGTAGTCTTTTTTTAATAGTTTTTAAATACATATTTTCAACCTTACATGTTTTCAGATTTAGTTATCTTCATTCTGTCCTGGCTTTTGTAGCATTTAGCTAAAATGTGTCATCTAACTCAGTAGACGAGTATGCTCATATTGTATTTATTTCTTGTAATTTCACATCAAGAACTCTGTGGAATTACAGCCATATTCCATCCAGCAGAATATAAATGTTTGGTTTGATATAAATGTGCTTGATACATGAGTGTAACGTGTTTGTGTTTTCTAGGTATCTTTTCAATGATGCTGAAGTAAAGCCATTTGATTCTGCTCAGCTGGCTTCTGAATGTTTCGGCGGAGAAATGACAGTGAGTTGTAATCTCTCTCTTTTACAAGGTCAGAAAGGCACCCACATAGTTGCAGTCCCCACTGGCACTTTTTAAGCAGAAAGAGAAACAGCAGAAAACTGGTACTGTGCCACCTTTCAAATACATTGTGAACTTCTGTAGAGCCTATAATCACTGTATGAAATGCATAAACTAGGTTAGATTGCTGCAGTAATCTAACCTAGGGGTTACCAGAGCATAGATGACAGATGTTAGGCTATCCCTGTCTAGATAGGGGCACAGATGAGCCACCATCTGAAGCTGATGAAAGGCCACCTGAGCCTCAAGGAGCAAAGGATACAGAAGTAGCCTCAAGCATCTGAATAAATAAATCTTCCTTACTTTCAAGTCAGAGTCACTTTTGTTGTGCTTTGGGATGGGAGTGATGCAAAGGGGCTGAGCATATTTGGAGATACCAGTTCACAACTGTAAGAGCCTCACATTGCCATGACTTTTGAGTAGGTGTGGTTATGCCAGTCACATCAGATATGTTGCGTATTTTAATTACAATGTAGGTGCTAGATTATTTCCACACTTCACTGTTGCACCAAGTCATAACAAAATCGAACTTGGAAAGTTAGAGCCCCTTTTTCGTTCTTAAGGACTTACCATATTTTTCGTCCCATAGGACGCACCGGCCCATAGGACGCACCTGGTTGTGTTTTTTTTGGGGGGGGGGATAAAGGAAAAAAAATTTCCTTTATTTCCCCCCCCCCCAAACCAGGTTGGGGAATCCAAACCAGGTCGGGGAACAGCGGTATGGCGGCGCTCCGCCTCCCCGCTGTCCCCCGAGCTTGTGGGGCTGCCCGAAGCGCGGGGCGCTCTGCTTCAGGGCGCCCCGCGCGCCGGGCAGCAGGCTGCTATCCGCAGCCTAGGGAGCCCTGCGGGAACTCCCGCAGGCTCCCCAGGCTTGCTGATAGCTTCCTGAAGCCTGGAGAGTGAGAGGGGTCGGTGCGCACTGTGACCCCTCTCGCTCTCCAAGCTTCAGCGAAAGCCTGTATTCGCCCCATAGGACGCACACAGATTTCCCCTTCATTTTTGGAAGGGAAAAAGTGCGTCCTATAGGGCGAAAAATAGGGTAACAGTGGTGATCAAAGGTGCTGTAACTGGAAAATCAATCTTGAAGCTATGAAGAGAATTATACTACTTCTGTGCCAATAAATGGGTGTAAAATTGGGGTTGGCCTTTGTACCATGTTGTGCATGCAAAACAGCCATGACAGAAAGGATGGATCTTTTTTAAAAATAAAAAAACCCTTTTCCTTCTTTCAGACAAAGACGTATGATTCTGTTACTGATAAATTTATGGATTTCTCCTTTGAAAAGGTACGTTGCTTTATCCTTCAGTTTTGAAAAGAAACTCATGATAATCTTTCTCCCTCTTTCTGTTTTGAATTAACGCTGTTGGGTTTTTTGCTTCCCCCAGACCCATAGCGCATACATGCTCTTTTATAAACGGATGGAGCCAGAAGAAGAGAACGGCAAAGACTACAAATTTGATGTTTCGTCCGAGTTGCTAGAGGTATATATGGCTACATTTAAAATGACAATTTTTAAGGATTCTTTTTCCGACTATCTTTATTAGCAGAAGTAAATTTTATCTTGCCACTTTCAGCCAGCCATTTGCTTTAAGCTCACCAAGTGACTGATAGACTGATCTTCTTCCCTTGATGGAGCTGCAAAATGGAATATAATCAAATTAGTGGCTACAAATATTTTGCTGGCTTCTACGCTGTAATATCGCTCAAAGACCATGAGTTTGTGCCTGTGTCAGTGAGTTCTCACTGTACTGTGGCACAGCAGGGTGTCAAAATACAGTCAAACCTCGGCTCCTGAATGCCTCTGTTACTGTACGTTTTGGCTCCCAAACACCGGGAACCCAGAAGTAAGTGTTCTGGTTTTCGAACGTTTTTTGGAAGCCAAACATCCGACGCGGCTTCCGCTTGTCGAACATTTTGGAAGCCGACCGGGCTTCCGGAACGGATTAACTTCGACAACCAAGGTTTGACTGTATCCAAAAAGTTAGAAAGGATGTATTATCATTAGTATTAAGATTTCTAGGTTAGTTGAGTACTTTGATTTAGATAAAGCATTGGGAAGAGCATGCAGCTCTGCTGGGGAAAAATGCAGTTTTCAGTCCATGGCATCTCCAATAAAGAGCCCTAGGGACAAGACTGGGAGAAACCTCTGCCTGATACATAGGGAAGCTGCTGCCAGCGATAATGAATAATGCTGAGCCTGACTCTGTATATGGCAGTTTCATATACCATATTTTTTGCTCTATAAGACTCACTTTTCCCCTCCTAAAAAGTAAGGGGAAATGTGTGTGCGTCTTATGGAGCGAATGCAGGCTGCGCAGCTATCACAGAAGCCAGAACAGCAAGAGGGATCGCTGCTTTCACTGCGCAGCGATCCCTCTTGTTATTCTGGCTTCTGAGATTCAGAATAATTTTTTTCTTGTTTTCCTCATCCAAAAACTAGGTGCGTCTTATGGTCTGGTGCATCTTATAGAGCGAAAAATACGGTATTTAAAAATGGCTTCGATCCTAAGATAAATACGCTTAAGATAATTTTTCATGGAAGCTAAAGGTTTTTCATCCCCTATACACCCCCCACAAAAAAAACAGAGTTTGGCCCTCTTGAACAATATGAGATTGGGGGTGTCTGTAGAGGAGGGATAGTCTTGGGATCCAAGCCTGTGAGTGGAACCCAACTGCACCGTTCCATTTGTGCAAACAGGATTTCCCCTTCCACTCCTCTCACCTGCCGCCCCGCGCCCTGCGCACCACCCGAAACCTGCTTTTGAGGGTTGGGGTGCCCTCTAGAGCAGATTAAGGAGGTGCTGCAGGACGGAGGAGTGGAATGTGCTACTCCGTTGCATCCGCTGGAGCAACACTGGATCCCATCCTACGAGTTTGGCATTGTTTCTTTAAGAGAAGACACCATGGTCTGGTAGGTTAGTAGTGAATCATGCCGCCCTGTGAGTTGCATGGAGGAAAATGAGTAGACCAGGCATAGGCAAACTCGGCCCTCCAGATGTTTTGAGACTACAATTCCCATTATCCCTGACCTGTTAGCTAGGGATGATGGGAGTTATAGTCCCAAAACATCTGGAGGATCGAGTTTGCCTATGCCTAGAGTAGACCATAGCCGGGGGGGGGGGGAGATTTTCAACATATACTCATTGTTTTTTCTTACGTTGCCTGCTCCAAATACTCCCAGGACAGGGTAGATAGTTGGTTTCTCTCTCTTTCTCCCTGTCTGTCTTTCCCTATCACTGATCTCACACCTGCTTTACATATCAGGTAACTTTGAACTATTGTGTTAAGTTTAAATTGCTGTGAGAGAGAAGGTTCCTTACTGAAGGCTTTGACTCTTGCTTTCCGAATTGTATGGCTCTGAAGGAGTAAACGGCTTTGCACTTGCTTTTTCTCTTCAGTGGATATGGCACGATAACATGCAGTTTCTTCAAGACAAGAATATTTTTGAGCATACATATTTTGGGTAAGCTATGCCTAACTTGAGAACATTTATAAAAAAAAAGCCTCTTACCCAGATTTAAAAATTCAATTTAAATAACTGATAACATATTTATCTTGCCTAGGTTCATGTGGCAATTGTGCAGTAGCATCCCCAGCACTTTACCAGATCCAAAAGCGGTTTCTCTGATGACAGCCAAGGTATGATTCCATATCACACTTTTAAAGCCCATCTTTTACTGTTGGTTCAGTGCACTCTGTGTGACTGTCAATTCTTGTCTTACAGTTAAGCACCTCTTTTGTCCTCGAAACATTTATCCATTCAAAAGAAAAGGTACGTTGCTAAATATAACACAGGCATAAAATTGCTTAAGAAAAATTGCTGCCCTTCAGTTTGTGGAAATAAAAACAAAGCAGAATTTGTAATAAAAATTGATTTTGCCTCAAATGATACATTGATTTAGGCTCCAAATGTATGGCTTTTTGTAAAACCCTTTGAAGCAGCGTGGACCAATTTGTTGTATATGTATTTTTCCTTCCCCAAGTAAAGATTTGGTCATCTTTACGCCAGATTTCATACCAGATTAATCCATATGCACAGACTATATTGTTTCATAAGCAAATTAAATGTGTTTTTAATGCACAAGGCATGCAAATGAATGTATACAGACGTACCTTGGAAGTCGAACAGAATCCATTCCGGAAGTCCGTTCGAATTACAAAACTTTTGGGAACCAAGGCATGGCTTCTGAATGGCTGGAGGAAGCTCCTGCAGGAAGCCACGGAAGTCACTTCGGATGTTCAGGTTCCAAATAATGTTCAAAAACCAGAACAATCACTTCCAGTTTTTGATCAGGAGCCAAAACGTTTGGCAACTAAGCCGTTCAAATTCTAAGGTACGACTGTATTTTAGACTATATAGCCCAAGATGACTCTAGCATGTGACACAAACCATTTTATTAAAGGAAACACTTTCAATAAGGAAGATGTGGAAGGGTACCAACCATTCCTTGTGAGATACCTGTTTAATTTAGAGACTACATTTATTTTTATGTAGCCACGCAATACCAATTTTAGGCTTCATTTAGTGTTCTCTTCTCTTTAGCCTACAATGCTTCAGTGGATCGAACTGTTAACCAAACAATTTAACAACAGCCAAGCTGCTTGTGAGGTAAGATTGAAATAAACATTTTTTTATTGTAGTTTGTGCTGTAAGAGATGAATATGATAGATTCTCCCCAAATATATTTATTTAGAGGAGACCTAAGACAATAATTAGGCATTTACTAGCATTTCTTGAAGGTTTTTTTTTTTCTTTTCATTTTATGATGTAGGCTAAAAGGAAGGGTAAACATTTTGGATCAGGCAAAACGTAAGATTGTAAGAAGGGAATGTCAATATTCTGAACAGCCTTTGGTGAGACACCAATGTATGAGAAGGACATACATTTGCAGATATGTTGGTGTGGTACAACGCAGCCTTGGAGTGGGGTTGGTGGAGTTTGTGGTCCAAAGTATCTACATTATATCCAGGCTTCTCAGTCTGGTCTGCATATCACAAACCAGAGTGCCTCATAAGTAGAGAGCAACAAGAGATAGAGCTTGTCGCATAGTAACGCCTGCAGAACCTCTCCAGTGTTCAGACTTTGGATCTAGCTCATCACTGTAGATCACATTCTGCTAGAAGGCAGGAAGGCTAAGTTCTTTATGTAAAGAAAACTCCGTAACTTAATCCGTTCAAATAAAAAAAGGAGCTTCTAAGTTCTGGCCATGGGGTGATACTCCCCTGCCCCCCAATAAAACTCTGTGATTGTTATGTTTCCCCCACTTCTTCCCTGGGTAGTAAATAATTGCTAGATCACTTTAGGGCTTTTACACAAATGCTTCTTTATTAAGGTATAACAGTTTTATTAAGGTATAACACATTAGAAAAGACTGTTTCACTTAAAATAGAGTGTGAGCTGAATTGTGAACAATGTGTTTTTTTCTTCCCAGTGGTTTCTGGATCGTATGGCTGACGATGACTGGTGGCCCATGCAGATTCTAATAAAATGTCCCAATCAGATTGTGAGACAGGTGAGCAAAATGGGCCATGCAATCTGCCATGTAAAATAGTTGTTACTGTTTGAGATTAAACTGTCTCTTGTGTGTAGTCATTTTTGTTCTTTTCCCTTTCCTTGTTACGCCCAGAAAATCCTGGGCTGCTGTGTTCTCTGTCCACTAGTAAGCTATAATTAATTTTAGCCATTTAAGCCCTCGAAATGTTTAATGCCTTCAATCTGCCTGCACAATTAATCCTTCTGTACAGTTGAAGTGTTCTTCATAGTTTTCCAAGACATTAGCTCTGAAGCAGTTTGGCAACCTTGGGCGTGCTTTTATATTGAGGAAGAACTGGGTGCACATGTTCACCTGAGAATTGAAGTCCATGTACAAAATGGATTTCAGAAGAGTTACTTTTAGATGTGCCATTTTGCCACAGGTGGAAGCCTGCTCACACAGACAGCATTGTATACAACCCATGCAAGCCATTTTTTCCTGTTGGTTGGCTTGACATCCACTCTGAAACTCGAAAGCTTGCTCAGTATTTTATGACACTTCCAATTTGTGCTGCATATAGTTTCCTACTGTGGTTTGTGGCTTTTTCTTAACATATCAATGTTGCTGCCTGCAACTTGACGTGTGTGTGATGTACATGTTTGCAAACATGTATATTTACACTTAAAACATCTCCGCCAGTTGTATTCCTCTTTTAACTGGTGGGAATTGAAGGTCGTCAAAGTAGACCTTCAAGGTTGGGGGATCCAGAATCTGGCCTCCTGCCTGAAACCAGTTCCCTGTCCCAGCTCTATAATGTCATGGGTGAAGTGGTATTTAGGTGCATGAAACACAAGATCAGTATAGTCATGGCTGATTCTTTTAACAACAAAGTCCCAGAATTCTGTTTTTTGAAGTCCTATTAAAATTATCTGTGAAGTCCCAAACAAAGTCACCCTCCAACTCATTATTTTGCAGATGTTCCAGCGCTTGTGTATTCACGTGATTCAGCGGCTGAGGCCTGTCCATGCTCATCTTTACTTGCAGCCAGGAATAGAAGACTGGTAAAACATTTGTACCTGATAATGTTTTCTTCTTAAAAGTTATTTCAGCTATTCAAAACACTTGTTTTATTATTAAAAGCAATCATTAGAAAGCATTAAAAAATACATAACCAGACCTTTCTGTTTCAGGCTGTTTCCTTTGTTTTTATACTGCTGTGTGGTCACAAGACTGAGTAAAATGGAACAAGTTCTAAACAGCTTCCCTCTGTAGACTTTTTTTTGTCATCTTCTTCAGTGTAGACTGTTTTTTGTCATCTTCAGCATTATCCTATGCATGTTTTTATTCTGAAGTACGTCCCACTCAGTTCTGTAGGACTTTTTTTTAACCAGTTAACCGTGCATAGGATTTCAGTCTTAGCTGTGGTACATAGAATGCCTGAGGATAATGCAGTATGCACATAAACATGGAATCTTTGAACATCCCTTTAGATTGGCCTGAGGTCGCTTTTGCCTGCAGAGTCCTTAACAATACACTGAATGATTCAAATTGAAATGTATTTTCAGTTCGGATGACATGGACGGCCCTGTGGAAGATATTGGTAGTCGCTCATGCGTAACCCGCTTTGTGAAGACTCTGTTGTCAATTATGGAGCATGGTGTGAAACCTCACAGTAAACATCTCACAGAGTACTTCGCCTTTCTTTATGAATTTGCCAAAATGGGAGAAGAGGAGGTGAGTGCAGCTTTGGTTGGTCTGATTCTCTGTGGACTCTGCAGTTTCTATTTAGGAGTGTGTGTGTGTGTGTGTGTGTGAGAGAGAGAGAGAGAGAGAGAGAGAGAGACCATGCTGCTGTGCCATCTGCTGTCTCAGATTTTTGTTACTGTACACATTTTTAAAATGTTTGTGCCTTCATTATATATATAGTCAGAGAGGGAGAAAAGCCAACCTTGGGATGGGAGGTGGGCCATAAATAACTAGAATCAGTAAATATACTGTATTGCTTACACATTCCAATAATTTTCACCTGTTTCCAGAGCCAGTTCTTGCTTTCACTGCAAGCCATATCAACAATGGTCCATTTCTACATGGGAACCAAAGGACCTGAAAATGTAAGTCTTAAGATTTTCACCTTTCTGACCAAGTGATAACGTTTGTTTCCACACACCTCATGTTGACCACATATTAAGTGAACGCTGAAATGATGGAAATAGCTTTATTAATGTGAGCCCTTTTTTAAGAGTCATTTTTGTAAACTGTGTTTTGTGGTACCTGAGAGTGCCTTGAAAGTTCTTACATGAGAAGGTCACTGATGAGGATGAACTTTGGCTCCTGATTTCTCCCTTCAGTGCAGGGGTCCCTATAGGTGTATATGGTGCTCCATAATGTGGGAAGATGGTTAAAGCCCAGGAGGTCTGGCCCAAACCCCATGCGGGCTTGGAGTTGAATTCTTGTCAATGCGCTTCACTTAAAAGGCTTGTTGGAAAAATAACGTGAAAGGACAATAAAGGCAACACCTGTCTGATGCACGGTGGGAGGGAGTTCCAAAGGCCCTATTCCTACATTGTATAGGATGGATCCCCTGATAAGCTTGTATCTGTCGGAAGCCCTCTCATTAAGCTACCCTTGTGGTTAAGTCCTGATGCAGAGTAACTTGGTTGATTATTATAATAAATGGCCTTTATACTTAGTGCTTTCTTAACGTTCCAAGGCTTTCACATAGATTACCTTAGAGCAGTGATGGCCAAACTTGGCCCTCCAGCTGTTTTGGGACTACAACTCCCATCATACCTAACAGGACCAGTGGATGATGGGAACTGTAGTTCCAAAACATCTGGAGGGCCAGGTTTGGCCATCACTGCCTTAGAGGCATTATCCCTGTGGGTTTATATCACTACCCCATATTACAAAAGAGGCCTGGACCAAAAGAATCCCAGGGAGTGATAAAGTGAAAAGGTTCACCTCTCAGTCAGACCTGCAAGGTGATTTATTTCAAGTTGCCATGAGAATTACATGTATGTTGTTGTTGTCCGTCCTGTCCCCCCGCCTGTCCTTTAGCCACAAGTTGAAGTATTATCAGAAGAAGAAGGAGAAGAGGAAGAGGAGGAGGAAGATATTCTTTCTTTAGCAGAAGAAAAATACAGGCCTGCTGCACTTGAAAAGATGATAGCTCTGATAGCTCTTCTGGTTGAGCAGTCCCGTTCAGAGAGGTAAGGAGCAGCCACACACAGGCACAGCTTCTCCCTTGGGTTTACTAGGGTGGTTCAACCCATGGCCCTCAAGGCCTTTTTGGCAGCCTTCAGTTTAGTGGGCTGCCCTGGTTTAGACGCTTGTTTAAGTGCAGTTAGATGCAGAACTGAGTGCACTCACCTCACTTACTTTTTGAGTGGTGCCTCTTGTACAATGAGCTGGGCTGACCACTGGAGGTGGCTGGTGGTGGGGCTCCCAAAATCTGTAGCAAGAGTAATGGAGAGATTGCACTTATCAGCAGCATGAAGCAGACAAAGTGAGGACCTACCTCTCTACAATCTGTTCTGGCTCACCTAGTGGAGAAGCACTGACTTTCTGTATGTGCAACCTTGCATGGATCACTCTGAGAGAATGAACATTACAGGAAAGCAACTCTTACTTTTTCAAGCCCAGTAGATTGATGAAATGAATCAGTTTGGTTTTTAAAATTGTGTTTTTAGGCACTTGACTTTATCCCAGAATGACATGGCGGCTTTAACAGGAGGCAAGGTAAATATGTTTGGATGCTGGAAAAGTACAACTGTTTTCAAATGTGCCTTATTAAAAAATGTCTGCTGTACTAACACCTTCGGATTTGTTTCAGGGTTTTCCTTTCTTGTTTCAACATATCCGCGATGGGATAAACATCAGGCAGACCTGCAATCTTATATTCAGCCTTTGCCGGTACAATAACAGACTTGCAGAACATGTAAGTATCAGCTGCTGTCGACACTGTTTGTTCCAGGAGCTTTACTGGGAAAGTTGCACTGGAGTTGCATATATAATCGAAGTTTTCCTTTCTCTCTTACAGATTGTTTCCATGCTTTTCACATCTATAGCCAAGTTGACTCCTGAGGTGCGTACGGTTATGGTATTGTTACCAATTTACTGGGGACGTGGGTGGCGCTGTGGTCTAAACCACAGAGCCTAGGGCTTGCTGATCAGAAGGTCAGTGGTTCGATTCCCCGCAACGGGGTGAGCTCCCATTGTTCAGTCCCAGGTCCTGCCCACCTAGCAGTTCAAAAGCACGTCAGGTGCAAGTAGATAAATAGGTACCACTCTGGTGGGAAGGTAAATGGTGTTTCCGTGCGCTGCTCTGGTTCTCCAGAAGCAACTTAGTCATGCTGGCCAAATAACCCAGAAACTGTGCGGACAAACACCGGCTCCCTCGGCCTATAGCGCGAGATGAGCATGCAACCCTAGAGTCGTCCACGACTGGACCTAATGGTCAGGGGTACCTTTATCTTTACCAATTTACTGGCCTGACATTTGCGTCTATACCTCTACAGATTAGTGTGGGCCTGTATAAATCTTTAGCAGCCAGTTCCTCTCAATTTCTCCATTTGTGCCCTCCTAAAAGACCTTGCATTCTCAAGTTAAAACGGTTGATGGGAAATACCACTGCCAAACTCCCGTGCCAGTCAGATGAAACTGGGCTAATATATTCTGAAGGCCAAGATTTTCCACGCAAAAAGAATAGACTCTGGGGTGGAATTGCATGGCTTAGAGGCTGGTGTCTCTGATTATGCCCTGTCCCTTTCTACTATGTAATGAATAGCTGCTGTTCTTTCTTGTGGGGAAAAGTGCTGAATCTGAGAACAAAGTATACTTAGTCTTCCCTGACAGTAGGTAGCTTCCATTGAAATGGACCCTATATGGAGGATAATGCCGTTCTGTTCGTAGTGCACAGAAAAAACATGCACCTTCCCTTCCTGCCCTCATCTTTTTCTCTCCCCTTGTTTCTGCAGTACACAAGCCCTCCCTCTGCATGCACACATGCGCATAAGTATGTCTACAAGCAGGACTTGAGTACAACAGCACTCTCCCTATTGAGATTCCCAGTAACTGGTATTCATAGGAACAGTCTGGTGCTGAACCTCTGCTGCCTTGTGGGGAAAAGGCTCAGGAGTAAACCCTACAAACATCCAGAGTGGAGTCCCTAAGACAGTTGGATGGTGCCATGTATGCTGCTCCTGCAGCCAAGCTGGTACCAGACATACTGCTCTGCTTTCCTTTGAACCATATCAGCTGGGGAGGGGGGGGGTCTTGTTGTCTCGGCAGCCCAGGACCTCCATACACACTGCCCAGGCTTGCATCCCAGGGAGGTCACTTCAGTGCCGCTAACAGTGTGGTTGGTTTAACTTCACTGCTGGAGGCACAATCCATTGCCTCTTGAGACAGGTGGATGCCAACAACTGCCTTCAACAGTCAGTGTAGAACACAGCCACCATGGCTAGTAGCCATTGATTGCCTTATCCTCTGTGAACACATACATCGTCGCCATCAACATCACGTTAGTTATAAATAATGAACCTAATTTGATGGACTCTGCACAGTGTGGCAGATAAAATTCTTCTTTCCACCAAAGAAAGGCAAGTTGAATAGATGTGTAACATCAGGGCTTGGCTAAGGACCTCTGCAGTACATCCATAAGCAATTTTCAGGGTGCTTTGCAGTAGCTGAGGAATGTCGTGGCCGTAAATCTTTCAGCTGCATAAATGCACATAAACTGCTCACGGGATGAAATAAACCGTGGATTAAAAGTTGGTTTTCAAGGCATGGCTGTGATTTCCTGATGTGATTTATAGGCAGTATTTCATCGTGCCTTTTGTTTATTTTCAACGCTGCAGGCAGCCAATCCCTTTTTCAAGTTGCTGACCATGCTTATGGAATTTGCCGGTGGCCCTCCTGGAATGCCACCGTTCGCTTCTTACATCCTCCAGAGGATATGGGAGGTAAAGTATGCAGAGCTTATCAAGCAGAGATTCAGAGACTCCCAGCCCTTGTTCATCTATTTCCCACCAAGTTGTCGAGATGGAATAACCTTCGAGAAGAACTGCTCTTAAGCCTTTCCCCACCTGACTGGGAACTCTGGAAATAGTAGCTCTTGCCTTTGGCAAGCAGTGCAGTAGATCTGGGTGCACATTCCTCCATCAGATATTAGATGGTGTTAAGAAAACAGCCAATCCTGTTAATTCTCCTGTTTTATCTTTTTTTCACTGTGGCACTGAACTATGTGCAGCTGGCATGAAACTCAGATGGTGCAGATCTCCAGTAGGACTGTACCACTTTAGTCTTCACATTTGGAGTTCCTGAATGTCTTCTCTCTGAGTCCATAAGTTTTGACATGGTGCATGATTTTCGAGTAATTGCTCCCCATGCAGAAAATCCCCATGGAAGGACTCCACCGCCTGAACCAGTGAACAGTTTGAATTGTGCCTACTGTCCTGTACAGGAAGCCTCCCTTCCATGTGTTAAGGGAGTAGCCGATTAGTGACACAGGGTTAGGGGTATGTCTCCCCAAGTTAGATTTCGGAGCATGGGGGAATACTTAAAGTACCGTATTTTTCGCCCTATAGGACACACTTTTCCCCCTCCAAAAATGAAGGGGAAATGTGTGTGCGTCCTATGGGGCGAATGCAGGCTTTTGCTGAAGCCTGGAGAGCGAGAGGGGTCAGTGCGCACTGACCCCTCTCACTCTCCAGGCTTCAGGAAGCTATCCGCAAGCTCAGGCTTCGGGCTTCACGCAGCTCTCTGCAAGTCGCGCAGCTCTCCCACGGCTTCTGGAGAGCTGCCTGTTCTGGGGTCGGGGGAAGCTCGGGCTTTCCCCGCCCCAGCCCCGCGCCTGGGGGGGAAATATTTTTTTTTCATTATTCCCCCCCCCCCAAAAAAAAACTAGGTGCGCCCTATGGGCCGAAAAATACGGTAGCTAACTACTGTCAGGACTACCTCGCCTTCTGACTCTGTTTCATGAACAGGTATCACATCAGATACCTGCATCTGAGGCAAAATGTGCAAGACACTGCACCCCTCTTGCAGAAAAGCACACATGCAGCCTTGTTCAATACCTGCAGTCTTGGCCATGTTCACAATATGTTGAATGCCAGTCAGGAGTCTCTGTGGGTTTGTCTGACTCTTCCATTTCCCCCCTTTATCCTGCCCAGGTGATTGAGTACAACCCTTCTCAGTGCCTGGATTGGCTAGCGGTGCAGACGCCCCGAAATAAGCTTGCCCACAGTTGGGTGCTGCAGAATATGGAGAACTGGGTAGAACGCTTTCTTTTGGCTCACAACTACCCTAGAGTGAGAACCTGTAAGTTGTTACGTGGGAGGAAATTACCCTTTTCTGGTTTTAACTTTTGCATAATTGTTTCATCGTCGTTTAATTGCGGTTGTAAGGGAGAATGTGGGCTCTGCTGTTTTGTTTATTTCACTTAACAGTATTTGAATATTTGGAAGGTCTACCTGTGTTTCCCTTTCTCCTATCTGTATTATGTGTGGTTTTATGAAACTCAAGCTCTACCTGGTGAGGTTTGGTCTGTCTGTTCACCTGTGGGTTTTTTCCCTTTGCAGCTGCTGCCTACCTTCTGGTTTCTCTCATTCCAAGCAATTCATTCCGACAGATGTTCCGATCCACCCGCTCACTCCACATCCCCACTCGGGACCTTCCCCTTAGCCCAGACACCACGGTCGTCCTTCACCAGGTCTATAACGTGCTCCTTGGGCTGCTCTCGCGAGCTAAGCTCTACGTAGACGCTGCTGTTCACGGGACTACGAAACTGGTGCCCTACTTCAGTTTCATGACCTACTGCTTGATTTCCAAAACAGAAAAACTGATGTTTTCTACCTACTTCATGGACTTGTGGAACCTTTTCCAGCCGAAGCTCTCTGAGCCCGCCATCGCCACCAACCATAACAAGCAGGCCTTGCTCTCTTTCTGGTACAACGTCTGTGTTGACTGCCCCGAGAATGTGCGCCTTATTGTACAGAACCCCGTAGTCACCAAGAACATTGCCTTCAATTACATCCTAGCAGACCACGACGACCAGGATGTGGTGCTCTTTAACCGCGGGATGCTGCCTGCCTACTACGGCATTCTGCGGCTGTGCTGTGAGCAGTCCCCTGCATTCACCAGGCAGCTGGCTTCTCATCAGAATATTCAGTGGGCCTTTAAGAATCTCACCCCACACGCTAGCCAGTACCCTGGGGTAAGTCCCTTCGCCCAACAGACAGGATGGGGAAATGGGTGTTGTGCTGGGATTTTCTGTAACACAAGAGCCAGGATTCTGATTGGCCAGCAGCTTTTTACGGGAGTGCCATTTTGAGGAAAATACAGAAGGTATCGGGGCCCAGAGCCCATCCAGTGAATGCAGTTGCTTCTCCCTTCTGTGTTGGATGTCTCTGTGTGGGCTTGGCTCCTTCTGTTGAGGCTTCTAACTCTCTTGCTTCAAACGGAACAATCCCTCCTTGCTTTTCCTGCCTCTGTAAGGCCAACTGGTGGCATTGAGAGGGCTCGATTTGCGCCTGGGTTCTGCAGTTGTTGATACCTAATTTAGAGATGGTGAAGAAAACAAGAGCCCAGGCACCTGTAATATGTCCCACCCCTTCCAGTTTTAGACTGCTTTTATCTTTTAATTTTATTGTTCATTTACTTGTTTTTGTATTGGGGGGGGGGTTATTCCATAAAGAGGGACGTGGGTGGCGCTGTGGGTTAAACCACAGAGCCTAGGACTTGCCGACAGGAAGGTCGGTGGTTCGAATCCCTGCGACAGGGTGAGCTCCCGTTGCTCTGTCTCAGCTCCTGCCAACCTAGCAGTTCGAAAGCACGTCAAAGTGCAAGTAGATAAATAGGTACCGCTCCAGCGGGAAGGTAAACGGTGTTTCCGTGCACTGCTCTGGTTCACCAGAAGGGGCTTAGTCATGCTAGCCACATGACCCAGAAGCTGTACACCGGCTCCCTCGGCCAATAAAGCGAGATGAGTGCCACATCCCCAGAGTCGGTCATGACTGGACCTAATGGTCAGGGGTCCCTTTTCCTTTACCTTTTATTCCATAAATTTGAAGGGTGGCAATTTAATAGGATTGGCAGGGGGCAAAAATTAGAACCACATGAACCCAAGAGTGCTTTTTATTTTAAATGTGGCATTACAAAGCAAATGCTTGGGTGTGCACATTTCCTGATTCTTGAAATTTGCTTTATTCTAGGAGCATCCCTGCCCCCCAGTGAATTAATGATCAGGACTTGAAAATTGTTTGTTAAGGTGACTGTTTTAGCCTGATGCTTGTTCTGGTTTCTTTAGGCTGTGGAGGAGCTGTTTAACCTCATGCAACTGTTTGTAGCTCAGAGGCCAGATATGAGAGAGGAAGAGCTGGAAGACATTAAGCAGTTTAAGAAAACTACCATAAGCTGTTACCTTCGCTGCTTAGATGGACGGTCATGCTGGACTACTTTAATAAGGTATCTCACTTTTGGAAATACAGTGGACACTCGGGTTATGAACGTGATCCATGTGGGAAGCACGTTCGCAACCCGCAGCGCCGCATCTGCGCACGCACGGGTTGTGTTTCAGCGCTTCCGCGCATGTGCAAAGCATGATTTAGCGCTTATGCGCAAGCGCCAAAACCTGGAAGTAACCCGCTCCAGTACTTCCAGGTTCGATGCAGTGCACAACCCAAAATCGCGCAACCTGAAGCATCTGTAACCCGAGGTATGACTGTATTATTATAAAAGAAATTCATGGGCCATATAAAACGTTGAAATCTGGTAACTGCACACACAGAGGGAGAGAATGTACAAAGGAGCCAAGCAGTCATCATTGTGCTTTCTGCTATTTTGTGAATATTAATTTCGTTTAGTGCCTACAGTGCTGGGATCCTCCCTGCTGATGTGTGCATCCCCCTTTATTTTTGTTTTCCTAGGCAGCAAACAAATGCGGGTATTTCCCCTTTTCTCTCCTGCACCCACATTGAACACTGGAGAGATCACGCTGAAATTTGCTTATGTACCTTTGTGTATGGTTGCATCGTTTTCTGTTTGGCACTCATTCTCCCCCACAGTGTACATTTTTCAGGGGTTAAGGAAAGATACATCATCATTTTTAATGCAAAGCCTGTCCCCGGGATTGAGAGTGAATAATATATTTGATGCACCATGTTCACTGGGAGGGTGCAGTTGTTCCCAGGTCTTGCTTCTTGGGCTGCCCATAAGAATCCAGTTGGCCACTGCAAGAACAGGCTGCTGGACTAGGTGATCCATTGGCCTGATCCAGCAGGATATTCTTATGGTCAGGACACAGTGCCACATTTTGCCCTCCCAGTATGCCTGCTCATCCCTTGCACCTGTTTTCAAAATGTCACAATCACTAATAAAAAAATAATTTAAAACAAACAATATGGTAGCATGCTTAAGCTCATGTTTCTCCCTTACTGTTTTCTCCCCCTAGTGCCTTCCGAATATTACTAGAAACAGATGAGGACCGGCTTCTTGTTGTGTTCAACAGAGGCTTAATCCTGATGACGGAGGTAAGAATATCATTCCTATTGTTTGTGGGTTTTTTTAAAAAAAAACTTGTGCTGAGGAAACATAACAGAGTAAATTATATGAGCACACTATATTCATATAAATGCTTTTTGAAATGGTAAAGGTAAAGGTACCCCTGCCCGTTCGGGCCAGTCGTGTCCGACTCTAGGGTTGTGCGCCCATCTCACTTAAGAGGCCGGGGGCCAGCGCTGTCCGGAGACACTTCCGGTTCATGTGGCCAGCGGGACAAAGCTGCATCTGGCGAGCCAGCGCAACGTACGGAAACACCGTTTACCTTCCCGCCAGTAAGCGGTCCCTATTTATCTACTTGCACTTTGAGGTGCTTTCGACAACCATATGTCAGGAGTGCTCAGATGGTGTTTCCTGCTTGGCAGGGGGTTGGACTCGATGGCCCTTGTGGTCTCTTCCAACTCTATGATTCTATGAACTGCTAGGTTGGCAGGCGCTGGGACCGAGCAACGGGAGCGCACCCCGCCGCGGGGATTCAAACCGCCGACCTTTCGATCAGCAAGTCCTAGGCACTGAGGCTTTTACCCACAGCGCCACCGCGTCCCTTTTGAAATGTTAGTAACATGCTAACACTACTTTTTAATATATATATATCTATTTGCAGTCCTTCAACACATTGCACATGATGTACCACGAAGCCACAGCTTGCCATGTAACTGGAGACCTGGTTGAGCTTCTGTCCATATTCCTTTCTGTTCTCAAGTCCACCCGGCCATATCTGCAAAGAAAAGGTTTGGGCGTTATTTATTACTTGTATTTACATTTCTCTTTTAAAAATGAAAGGGGGTGGGAAAGCCGACGTATAATTGCTAGTATAATATGACGATTTATAGTGGTCAACTGACCAAACCGTGTTCTTGTATTTGCAGATGTGAAACAAGCACTGATCCAGTGGCAGGAGCGAATAGAATTTGCCCACAAACTTTTAACGTTGCTAAATTCATACAGCCCCCCGGAACTTAGAAACACTTGTATAGGTAAGGTATATTTGGATTGGCGCCGCCCAAAGGCTTGATGAACAGTTAACATTTAGGAAAGCTTTCTATTAATCTGTCTTTTTTCGAAAGCTCGGTGCCCACATGCACGCATAGAACATACAAGGAGGGGGTCATTTCAGAGTAGAGGGGCTTGATGGTCGATACCCTCTTGTAGAAAAACATCAAAGGCTGCCAACAAGGCCCCCATCCATCTCCAGGTGCGGGTTTCACACGTGCTGCCCTCACGCCCCCGTTTTAAAGCCCAGTTCATACTTCCCTTCTCCCCTAGTCTCTTCAGTGACACATGCATTCAGCCTGAAATGATTGGTGGATGTGGGGAGGAGAGGGATCTGGCTCAGATAAAGCACCTAGGTTTTTCCAAACACCCATGCCTGTAATTTCTACCATCCAAAGAGCATCACACAGATTAGCTGTGGTAGCTACTGGAACTGTGCATCGGATTCGGTGAAACCAGGCATATCTGGAGAGGTACACGGGCATTGGGTGAGTTAGGGACAGACAGCCACGGATCGCTGTGATTTGGGTTGGATGGCCTGATCCATCCATGGCTGTCTGGAGGCAGGGGCATTGGGCAGGAGAACCATATGAACAGGACAAGCTCTACTTGACTGGCAGCTGCATCTCGTCAGGAGGAGTTAGGCCCAATGCAGTGGTTCTCCTTTCAGCTTGATGCCCTGCCCTGCAGGAGCAATGCCTTCTCTCAACAGCTGTTGAGCAGAGACACTGATCCTGTGGGATATGGCTGCCGCTTCACAAGCCGCTTTCTTTCAGGAAAGCTGCTTGCGAAGCAGCACAGGGTTGGATCCTCCAACTTACCAACTTGTAAGCGAAAGCACCCTATCCTGCTTGGGGTCCCAACTGTAATCTTAAACCCTCTTTGAACCTTTTGCTAAAATAGAAGATTTATCCTGGGTATTTCACTTTGTCAAGTGAGCAGTTGACCCCCAGACCTATATCTTGAGAAAAATGCAAAACCAATGTTTGCTTTGCAGATGTCCTCAAGGAGCTGGTGCTCTTAAGCCCTCACGATTTCCTGCACACTCTGGTTCCATTTCTGCAGCACAACCATTGCACATACCACCACAGCAACATCCCAAGTACGTGTTTCTGGTTGAAAAGGCCTGTTGTTAACTGTTTGTGTGTCTAGCCCAGGATTTTGTTGAGGATTCAATTGTTCTGAGATTTCAGATTTCCCCCAAGACAAAAGGCAGCCCAGGAAGGTGAGGGGTTCTCCCTTTTGACCTCAAGGGATATGGCTTCTTTAAGTAATTTCAGGCATACTTTCATTGGGCTGACTTTATCAACAGGGGGAGAAGACATAAGGAATAGTCTGATTAAAAAAGAAAGCAGATCAGCTTTGTACATAATACCTATTAGATGGGCAGTTACTAGGCCAAGGCTTTCTCAGTGGTAGCCCCATGCCTTTGGAACTCCATTCCTGTGGAGATATGTACAGCCTCATCATTGCAGGTGTTGAAAAAAAACACCTCTGAAGACACCTTTATTAATATCTGTGTTGGGCTGAATTGTGCTGTAGTTAAAAAAAAAACAACGACCATTTAGCTGGTGATTGGGGTATATGTCTGTTTTGTAACTGGATTGTGTCTTAGAGTCTCGAAAGCAACCTTTTGAGGGCAATTTGCCCTGAAAAGGCAGGTTAAAACCTTTTGAATGAAAATACAGTGGTGCCTCGGGTTACAGACGCTTCAGGTTACAGACTCCGCTAACCCAGAAATAGTACCTCGGGTTAAGAACTTTGCTTCAGGATGAGAACAGAAATCGTGCTCCGACGGCATGGCGGCAACGGGAGGCCCCATTAGCTAAAGTGGTACTTCAGGTTAAGAACAGTTTCAGGTTAAGAACGGAACTCCACTTGTCATCACGCAGGCTCCCATTCCAAGGATAACAATTGGGTAAATTATAAACCTGCCAATAAATGGTATTGGTAACATGACTACATGTTGATGGGAATGATTGCAGTTGCCGGTGCAGTTGGGTTGCACTTGAGGAGGTGGTGATGGGAAGTTTTAAGGAAAGTTTCTACAGAACAAGTAAGGTTTTGGGAAAGAGTCCACAGTGTCGAAAAGCAGCAAGGATTGGGCAGGCAGGCAGGGTGGCTGTTCTAGCAAGCAGGTGAGATGGGCTTTGGAAATAGCCGGTACTGGGGCAGGTGGTGCAAAGATCTCAAGGTGGGGGCACTAAGATGTTTGGTAGCAAGCGAGGGACCCCATGTTCTGTGCTTGCCTCTCACGTTGCATTTGCCTGGATGGGAAAGAACACGCGAGGGAGGTGCTTAATCTTGTCGCTTTCTCCCAGCCTGCCTTCAAGAGCAGGTTTCCCAGTCAAGTGGTTGCAAAGCAGCTGGTGGGGAGGGATTGCAAATGAAAAGCAACCAAAGTGACAAACTTCCGCACCCCTTTCCCATCAGTCTAAGACTTGGAAGCTTCCTGTTTGCCTCTGACCTTCTGGTTCCAGCCTCAGGTTGGGATGCTATAACAAGGAAAGTGCTAAAAATACTAAATACTGAGTCTGGATCTTGTGTGTACACGCACACACTTTTATTTTTCTTGTTTTTAAGAATATTACTAGTTACTTTTAAGTGTCAAGCTGCGTAGATTAAATGCCTGTTTTTTTGTTCTCTCATTTCTGTTTCAGTGTCTCTTGGTCCTTACTTCCCATGCCGTGAAAATTTGAAGTTGATAGGAGGCAAAAGTAACATCCGCCCACCTCGCCCTGAGCTTAATATGTGCCTCTTGCCTACTATGGTTGAAGCCAGCAAGGTACATCTGTTGGGGAAGGGCTTTTCGTCGGGATTCCTGGTGGGGTTGAGCGAGGCTCCAAGACTGCTGTGCCTTGGAAGTTGTGGACTTCGCTCACCGCTGGTGCTGAAGACTGCTGTTAAATGCTGTGCATGTAACAAAATGCTGGCGACTAGTTTGCTGTGGTGGTGTGTTAATAAGACGGAAACTGCTTTTGGAAGCAGGATGGAGAATACTTAATCTTTCCTCACGCGTCACTTCCGTGCTCCCAATCTTTATTTCACATACACACACAGGGTTCCAAATACAGTGGTGCCTCGCAAGACGAAATTAATTTGTTCCGCAAGTTTTTTCTTCTTGCGAGTTTTTCGTCTTGCGAAGCACGGTTTCCCATAGGAATGCATTGAAAATCAATGCGTTCCTATGGAAACCGCCTTCAGACCAGGTCCGGGGACAGTCTGTCCCCCGACCTCTTCTGAAGGCTGGGGGGGGAGAAGGGCTTTTCTTCCCACCGCCAGCCTTCAGAAGCCTGTTCTGAAGGCTGGCGGTGGGAAGAAAAGCCCTTCTCCCCACCTCCCAGCCCGCAAGCTCCGGGGACAGGAGGGCTTTCCTCCCGACTGCCAGCATTTTAAAAGCCCCCAGGACAGCGAAGCCTTCGCTGCCGCCCGCCAGCATTTTCAGATCGCCCCGGGACAGCGGAGAAGTCTCCGCTGTCCCGGGAAGGCAGGCGGGGGGAGCAAAGACTTTTGCCCCCCGCCGGCCTTCAGAAGAGGTCCAGGACCTCTTCTGAAGGCCGGCGGAGATTTCCCTATGGGCTTTCTTCTTGCGAAGCAAGCCCATAGGGAAATTCGTCTTGCGGAACGACTCAAAAACGGAAAACTATTTCGTCTTGCGAGTTTTTCGTTTTGCGAGGCGTTCGTCTTGCGAGGCACCACTGTACATTTAAACTTTGTGCAGTAGTTGAGGGTGGCTCAGGAGGAGTGGGGAAGTCGTGGGCAGGGGAAGGGTTAAGTGCAGATACGTGCACAGAGACATTCGCCAGTTAGTTGCTTTTCCACTTCCACTCCGCGTCGGGGCCTCTTTTGAAACCACGCGGCAATAAACCCGTTTCCCTTACATTTTCAGGGCAAAGATGAAGTTTATGACCGCATGCTGCTAGATTACTTTTTCTCGTATCATCAGTTCATCCATCTGCTGTGCCGAGTTGCCATCAATTGTGAGAAGTTCACAGAGACCTTAGTAAAGATGAGTAAGTACAGAAGTGACGCTCCTCCCTAAAGAATCTCAGCACCCGAGAGGGCCTTCGGTGGCAGCTGTTGCTTAAACAAGAGCCTAAATGCAACAGTGTATTTACAGCCTTTCCTTTTCAAGTGTACCTGAGCATTTCATTGAGCAAATCTTTCATTGTAAGGCTCTGGGTGGGGGATTGGGAGTCCATAGCCTTCCAGCAGTTGCAGGGCTACAAGTCTCATTGTGCCTGACCATTGGAAATGCTGACCAGGCTCATGGGAGAGAGAGACCCTGTTACGCTGCCAACCCATTAAGACCTAGCTTTAAATAGCAGTGAAAGCAGTACAGAAAATTAATTAAATAACAAACAAAAGGAGAGATTTTTCCTTCCTGAAGTTCAGGCTAGGAAGGAAAAATCTCTGTTTGTTTGTTTGTTTAATTAATTAATTTTATTTATATTCCACCCTTTCTCCAAACTGGGACTCAATGCAGCTTACAAAAATTCAAATAACATGGATAAAATAAAGAAGCTAAAAATATATAAACAACGATGGTTAAGTAGTAGTTAAGGTATTATAGAATTAAAGCTATATACTGTAAAAGCAAATCTATGAACATACAGATAGTAAAAACAGCACAGCCCTTTTAAAATGTGGGGGGGGGGTTGGGTTATTGGGTTGTTTTTACTTTCATTATGTATTTTGTGGTTGATGTATTTTGATTTTATTCTGTGAACCGCCCTGAGACCTCTGGGTATAGGGCGGTATATAAATTCAATGAATGAATTCTCTTTCCTTAAAAACAGCCAGTTTCCCCAATCCTGTCAGAATGAAACAGTCTTCACCTCCCAGTGGAAGGACAGTAAAGAGGGAGACCGTATAACTTTTTTGTATATTGCTGATCATTTATCATGATCTGATTTAAAATGTTTTAAACCTTTGGAGAATGTTCCAACCCGCTGAAATTGCTGCTGCTTCTCTTTCCAAATTGTAGGTGTCCTTGTTGCATACGAAGGCTTGCCTCTTCATCTAGCTTTGTTTCCCAAACTTTGGACTGAGCTTTGCCAAACTCAGGTAAAATGTTGTGTGCTTCACAAGCAGCTCTCAGTCCTTGACAATCTTCACTTAAAATGATCTGTGGTAGCAGATGTTGTGAAAGACCTCCGCCTGCCTGAGACCCTTGGGAGCTGCTGCCAGTTGGAGGGACACCATTGGGCTAGGTGGCTAGAGAGTCTGACCTTTGCATAAGACCAGCTTCCCGTTTACCACATGGGAACGAATGTATGGTAAAGGTAAAGGGACCCCTGACCATTAGGTCCAGTTGTGGCTGACTCTGGAGTTGCGGCGCTCATCTCGCTTTATTGACCGAGGGAGCCGGCGTACAGCTTCTGGGTCATGTGGCCAGCATGACTAAGCTGCTTCTGGTGAACCAGAGCAGAGCACGGAAACGCCGTTTACCTTCCCGCCAGAGTGGTACCTATTTATCTACTTGCACTTTGATGTGCTTTCGAACTGCTAGTTTGGCAGGAGCAGGGACTGAGCAACAGGAGCTCACCCCGTCGCGGGGATTCGAACCGCCAGCCTTCTGATCAGCAAGCCCTAGGCTCTGTGGTTTAACCCACAGCACCACCCACGTCCCACTGTGAACCAATGTAGCTCTAGCTATAAGCAATGCAGCAGGTGCTGCTATTTCCTATGCAAGCACCTTGTGCTTGGTACAGCAGCCTGCAAGTGCTGAGGAACCGTGGCAACTTTGTGCAGTACTTCTCTGCTAAGCTGCCTTCGCAAGCCTTGCTGGAGTGAATAAGTGTTGTCTGGTGCATGTTTGCAAAAGACTGCAGCCTTCCTTTTCTTTCTCCCTTCAGTCTGCCATGTCAAAGAACTGCATCAAGCTCCTGTGCGAGGACCCTGTGTTTGCAGAATACATTAAATGCATCCTCATGGACGAAAGGACCTTTCTCAATAACAACGTTGTGTACACTTTCTTAACGCATTTTCTTCTCAAGGTATGTCAGGCATCTGTGTGTGAGTTGCTCAGGGCACCCTCACAAAGCTTTGACTCAGATTAATTAGACCAGAGGTTTTCAAGCTTTTTTGTGTTCACGGCTCCCTTGACCAACTACTTTCTTTTTGCGGCACCCCTGTGGGGCTCAGGAGCCCAGTTACGTCACCCCTTGCCTGCGGAGCTGGCAGCCTCACACCCCTTTTCAAACACCCTGCCTTGTGGAGCGTTCCCTCAGCCTCCTCTCCCCTCTCCTTTGGAGTCCTCTGGGCAGTCGCTGCCGCTGCCCTTCCCCTGCCCTAAGAGAGGTGCCTCCTCACACTGCCCCACAGGGGCCTGGGAAGTACCCTCTGGCCAGCCCCAGAGGCACCATTTGCCTGGGGGGATTGTAGCCAGGGCTGCTCCTGCTGCAACAAACAGTCATGCAAGTCTTTGGGAGGCTCAGATGAGAGGGCTGAGATGAGAGGGCATCAGAGGAGGAAGGGCCCCGAATCACACAGGGTTCCCAGACGTTTCACCGTCTATTGATCCCTGTGCCACCACTTGATTTCTCGCTGCCACCACCCAGGCCCCACCTGGTACAATACTGAGTCCAGTCAGGGTTAAATTGGAACATAAACTTCTGTTTATTTATTGCAGTTTAACAAGCGTGTGGTTTCATAAACTGTATCAGTCAATTACATTCATGGGGTGCCTATCCAGACCTATAACTTCCGCTACCTGCTCTCACTCACTAAACCACCTCTCAGATATTTACTTGTCTTCCTAGCCTGTTCCTGACTCAGCTTATTCTGCTGTACTAACTCAACCTACCCACAAGCTCTATCCCGATTTACTCCCACTCCAACCAACCACCCAACTCCCAATGAACTCCTCCCTTTGCCCCTCCCAGAGCTGGTTTTATAGTCCCTCTGATTCCACCCCCTGGGTCCTGATTGGGTAACCTGTTTAACTATTTCACCTCCAGCACTCTCCTATGTTAACGTCACAGTCGTGCAAGTCTTTGGGAGGCTGAGATGAGAGGGCATCAGAGGAGGAAGGGAAGGAAAGAGGGACAGGCCAGTGTTGTCCGTGGCACCCCTATCATTCAAGGCACCCCAGGGTGCCACAGCATGCTGGTTGAAAACCACTGAATTAGAACTACACATAGGCTTGGTGTGATTGAAGAAAAGGAACACTCAGCTGTAAATTGCTGGGTGGACTCCTAGACGGTCGGTAGGATGTTTGTTGAGGTGGAGCCTACATTTACTTTACAAATCACCTTGCTCGAAGGATAGAGCTTCTGCTGAGTTTGTTCAGTAGGGAGTGGGATGAAAGGTGTTTCGTAGTGCCTGGACGCGGTTGGAGGATGGATGGCGGCTAACAGATTGAGGTTGAATCCTGACAAGACAGAAGTACTGTTTTTGGGGGACAGGGAGTGGGTTGGTGTGGGGGATTCCCTGGTCTTGAATGGGGTAACTGTGCCCCTGAAGGACCAGGTGCGCAGCCTGGGAGTCATTTTGGACTCACAGCTGTCCATGGAGGCGCAGGTTAACTCTGTGTCCAGGGCAGCTGTCTACCAGCTCCACCTGGTACGCAGGCTAAGACCCTACCTGCCCGCGAAGTGTCTCGCCAGAGTGGTGCATGCTCTAGTTATCTCACGCTTGGACTACTGCAACGCGCTCTACGTGGGGCTACCTTTGAAGGTGACCCGGAAACTGCAATTAATCCAGAATGCGGCAGCTAGACTGGTGACTGGGAGTGGCCGCCGGGACCACATAACACCGGTTCTGAGAGATCTGCATTGGCTCCCAGTACGTTTCCGAGCACAATTCAAAGTGTTGGTGCTGACCTTTAAAGCCCTAAACGGCCTCGGTCCTGTATACCTGAAGGAGCGTCTCCACCCCCATCGTTCAGCCCGGACACTGAGATCCAGCGCCGAGGGCCTTCTGGCGGTTCCCTCATTGCGAGAAGTGAGGCTACAGGGAACCAGACAGAGGGCCTTCTCGGTAGTGGCGCCCGCCCTGTGGAACGCCCTCCCATCAGATGTCAAAGAGATAAATAATTACCTGACATTCAGAAGACATCTTAAGGCAGCCCTGTTCAGGGAAGTTTTTAATATGTAACGCTGTACTGTTTTTAACACTGATTGGGAGCCGCCCAGAGTGGCTGGGGAAACTCAGCCAGATGGGCGGGGTATAAATAATAAATTATTATTATTATTATTATTATTATTATTCTGTATTATCTAAGGAAGAAAATCCACACACTTCCTAGCGAACGTGAGGACAGAATACACACATGGCTGCTACTTCTGCAGTTCACTGACCAATTGAAATAAGTCACAGAATCATAGAATTGTAGAGTTGGAAGGGAGCCTGGGGGTTATCGAGTCCAACCCCCGGCAATGAAGGAATATCAAAGCACATATACCACTTCCATAGCTATGTTGACAGCAGCACTGTGATCACTTGAATCAATTGTGTCTCATGAGCTAAGTTTAAAAATCATGCTTGATTTTTTTTACAGGTGCAAGGGCAGGTTTTTTCTGAAGCAAATTGTGCTGGAGTAATCAATAATTTGGTTACAAATCTGATCAACCAGTATCAGAGCTTAGAATCAGATTTTGCCAATCAGCGAGTTGAAATTTTTAAAGCAAGCTCCACTTTAAATGGGGTAAGTTACCTCTCTTCCCCCTTCCCTTTCGGCTTAAAATAAATACCAGAGGTTTATTTTCATTCTGCTGTGCCTTCAGTGTATGTAGCCAAAAGTCATAACTGAGTTGTTGTTGATGTTGTTGTTGTTTACAAAAAGCCTTTATACGGTCTCTTGGTCTGCTATATTCTTTTTGAGATGGGCAGGGGAAATTGCTCTCAGTATTCCAAGTTGGAAAAAGAATGGCACATGGAGTTGTACCAGGATTGATGCTGGTCTCATGTCCTGAATTGTAATCAGCAATTAAACCACCACTTTCTCGGTTCAGACCTAGTGGGATATTGCGGTATAGTGAGCAGAAATGGAGGTGCCAAAATCAGGCACACAAGGGAACACAAGAAGGTATACAAGATAGTTTGAGAAACCATGATTTGTTGGGCTAATACTGTTACCTCTGAACCAGAGCGGTGACTTCACTGGTATGTCTTGGCAAAATTTAGATAAGGAAGCCAGGCCATGTAGCTAGAAGTAATGAATGTGTGCAAGTACCCCTCAGTGAGCCCTGTGTAGACATTCAGATTGTTCTGAGGAGGCTGGGTGAAGATAATCGTGCAGGCTTTAATTGATTAAGCCATTGATTCAGTTAGCAAACATTTTCATCTGGGTAAAAAAAAAAGTGAAGCAGTGAGCATATTTGGTGTTTATTCAAATCATTCATGTGTGCATATGCGATAGCACACATCATGCTTAGAGGTGAGGGTGCATCTTTCAAGATGCTGTGTTTTGTATATTTATCTTCCAAATTTTAAAAAAATGAAATGTGCCTGTTTAGCCAGGGCACCTTATTAATTGCTTAAACATTTGTTTTTAATTTGATTGAACATTGGAGCCCTAATAAAACTGTGTGGTCAGTATGGCCTGTCCTCTCCCATGGCATCCTATTAAGTTCATCATCGGAGCACAAGTTGCTTGTTTAAAATTGTCATAGTATAATATGATTCAGGTGTCCGTTCTGCCGGGATGCAGACATCTTACAATCCTTTCAGCTGCATTTCAATGTTCCCACGTCAGATCTTTCAGAGTTAAGAACTGGATCTTCATTAAGTAAGTGGATTCTTCTGGATTTTCTTTTCCAGGACCTTCGAGCCCTCACATTGCTGCTTTCCGTGCACACCCCAAAACAGCTGAACGCTGCCCTAATTCCAACACTGCAAGAACTGTTAAACAAATGCAGGACTTGCCAACAACAGAAGAACTCGCTGCAGGAGCAAGAAGCCAAAGAAAGAAAAACTAAAGGTTTGTTCTGGAGTGGTCCTTGACTCCCCACCCCTCTAGATGCTGATTTGGCTTCTCTTAACTGCATTTTCAGATTTCACTAACGCTCTTTATATTGATTACTTGCTGCCCCTTTGCCCAGTCTTCTTACTGGTATCCCATGAAATGCCAAGCACGCCCCCCCCCCTTTTAAAGCAGCTAACTGGGTTAAGCAGGTGTAAAACTGGAGTGCTTTGATGTTGCTACACAGGTAAGCAGAAGCTGTGTCGGAGCATGCGTCATGTTGGAGGCATCTCCCACTCTGACTTGGATACCCATATATTGGCCATAAACACATCCGGTATATGAGTAATGACATCCTCCTGGGTAAAGATGTTACAGATGCACTGAGATGCCTTCACAATAGGCATCTATACCCAGGAGGCCAGATGATTCCTTAGAAAGCACAGTCCCATTTCCTAACCCAAGGGCAGCCTGCTTTTTCCCCCTTGCCAAGGGATATCAATTGCTGGACAGCTCCAGAGCCAAATGTGGGTAGCTAGCTGAGCTATCTTTTAGTTGCAAGCATTTGCCCATTGTTCTAGTAGCTGGTGAAGACAAATTTTGACTCTTGTTGAGTCTAAGAGCGAACCATAGCTCAGGAAAAGGTGCCTTTGCCCTGAGTGTCAGAAGTTTGCTATGGAGCAAATCAGATGTGTATATGACAGCATACTGTATTTTGACCTTATAGATGATGAAGGAGCTACTCCAGTAAAAAGAAGACGGGTTAGCAGCGACGAGGAGCACACAGTAGACAGTTGCATCAGTGATCTGAAAACTGAACCTAGGGAGGCCTTGACTCCAACTAGCACCTCAGATAACGAGACAAGAGACTCCTCGATCATTGACCCGGGCACGGAGCAGGACCTGCCCTCCCCGGAAAACAGCTCCGTTAAAGAGTACCGGATGGAAGTTCCGTCTTCGTTCTCGGAAGACATGATGCTAGCTGCCCGGTCATCGCAGCATGGGGAGGAGCAGCCAGGCAGTGGAAGGTTTGAAGAATGTAAAGAGCTGAAAGAGCCCCCGAGCTCGAAGGATTCCAACATAGTTGAGGATGACGCAGAGTTCCCCTCCACATCCATTTCTGCTGTTCTGTCTGACCTCACAGATTTGAAGAATTGTGAAGGTCAAGCCGCGCAGGACCCCGAGTCTGGCTTGTCGCTCAGTTGCAGCCATTCCAGAGGACTCTTGAGTCACATGCAGCAGCAGCAAGACATTTTAGACATCCTTTGCAGGACCATTGAGTCTACGATTCATGTGGTTTCGAGGATATCTGGCAAAGGAAACCAAGCTGCTTCTTGACAATAGAGGAGCATGTCTGCTTTTAAAGTCTTTTTCCCCCCTTCAAAAATGCTGTTTGTATAAGTTTTGCTTATTTCTGTTTTGTGCTTCAGTTTGTCCAGTGCTTTCTGCTTGAATTGCAAGATTAAATTTATATGCTTAATTCTTGGTCAGGCAGAACTCCAGATTAAAAAGGAAAAAAATTAGCATCTACCGTACACTTTCTTAAAGGGCAATCAGATAATGAATATGTTTTATGTAATTCAAAGTTCACTGTAGTGGCTTTCATTTAATATGGCTGTCTGGGAGAACAGGGTCTCCTCGCCCTGTACGATGTAATTTAAACTGATGGCATTTTTACTGTGTATAATATGGTGTCCTCTGTGCCAGTTTTGTACCTTACAATAGAGGCAAATTGCCTCCAATCGCTGTGGTTTTTATTATCAAAATTAAGTTTACTTGTATACTAAACAACCACAAGAAATTTGATTCTGTAAAGAATCCTCTAGCTGTGGCCTGACAGTATATATATAAATATATATATATATGGTGCTTTATTTAACAGAATACCTGTGGAGGAAATAAAGCACACTTGATGTAAAATTAATTGTTTTATTTTTATTGACATGACCGATTGCTATTCTGTGCACTTCATTAAACTGATTGTGACGACTTTTCATTCGTTTTTATATATGTTGCCTCAGTGCTCCAGTTTTATTTTTTTTTTACCAAAGCTGCAAGCTAAGAGCCTCACCTGGATGACTCGGAACTAGTTCTGGGATATGATAAATTGGACCCAGTTCTTATTTGTTGTTCTCCCTCTGGGAGTATAAGTTCATATGCTGCATGTGCCCCCTCCTCCAGATTGTCTGACCTACCTATCTTCAGAGACTTGGCTGGGTTTCAGGCCTAATGAGCACAGCAGCTTGTGCCCCGTAGGTCCTACTCCATGAAACCATTTGCAGAGACTAAAAGCCCCTGCTCCCCAACTTTCTTATGTTGCCTCCTCCCCAGGCTTTCTTGCAAGCAGTCACTCTGTGTCCACTTGCAACCTGTCTTTGCTTTTCCTGTTTCACACTTCTCCTGGTTCTTGGAGTAAGAGGGAGGGGGCACCCATGACTTCACTCTCCCAACTCCCTTCTCCCACTCACTGGATTCTGCTTCTGCTCTCTCTCTGCCAGACTCTCCCAGCTCACTGAGCCCTGTTACCCCTTCAGCTTCAAACACCTCTTCCCACTCTTTTCAATCTGACCACCCATCACCATCCCTCCACCATTCCCTGGGCTCTGAGCCCTCTTTGGTGGTTCCCCAGCTGGTTCCTCCCACTGTCCCTGCATGTCTTACCAGTCTGATGGCCAGTGGATGTATTGGAACGTTGTCTTGCCTCAGCAATAGCCTAGACAAGAGCCAACAAACTGAAGCTCAGCCCTGCTTAAAGAGGGGGACCCCTGACCATTAGGTCCAGTTGTGGCTGACTCTGGGGTTGTGGAGCTCATCTGGCTTTATTGGCCAAGGGAGCCAGCGTACAGCTTCTGGGTCATGTGGCCAGCATGACTAAGCCGCTTCTGGCGAACCAGAGCAGCGCACGGAAACGCCGTTTACCTTCCTGCCGGAGCGGTACCTATTTATCTACTTGCACTTTGACGGGCTTTCGAACTGCTAGGTTGGCAGGAACTGGGACCGAGCAATGGGAGCTCAGCCCGTCGTGGGGATTCGAACCGCCGACCTTCTGATCGGCAAGTCCTAGGCTCTGTGGTTTAACCCACAGCGCCACCCACGTCCCTTCAGCCCTGCTTAGACATGGGTATTGTTAGTGGGCAGTTCCCTAGACCGGATGGATGGGAGGCTGCCTGCTCTGGATGGGGTTACACTCCTCCTGAAGGAGCAGATGCGCATCTTGGGGATACTTCTAGAAATCTTGCTGTTGCTTGAGGCTTAGGTTGCCTTTGTGGTGTGGAGCGCCTTCTATCAGCTTCCTTCTGCTGTGCTCCAAATGTCTGTTATCTGCTCTGGTAACCCCTAGGTTAGATTACTGCAATGCTTAGACATGGAACTGCCTCTAAAGATAGTTCAAAAACTTCAGCCGGTGCAGAATTCAGTGGACAGGTTGGTTGCTAGGTCAGGACCATTTGAGCATATTGCACTGATCCTGGCCCAACTCCACTGGCTGCCAGTTAGTTTCTGGGCTCAATTCAAAGTGCTGGTCTTGACCTATAAAGCTTTAAGCAGCTCAGGACTGCAACACCTCAAGGACCACCTCTTCACGGCCTGGACCCTGTGATCATCATTGAAGGCTCTTCTTCGTGTGCCTCCTTCACGAGAGATCCAGAGGGCAGTGACACAAGAATGCCCCTTTTCTGCAGTGGCTCCCCGTTAGTGAAATGCCCTCCACAGGGAGGCTCATCTGCATCTTCATCATATATTTTTAGGCACCAGGGAAAAGCATTCATTTTCCAGGCCTTTGGCTAATTAAGCAATCTCTCCACTTTTAATCAGGGAGGGGGTGGGGGAATTGTTTTTGTTACTATATGTATTGTGTGTTTATATTCTAAATTGTTCTGTGATCCTTTGATAAATGGTGGTATAGGGATGTAATTATAATGACACACCCATTCAGGAATCACCTTATAGGTACATTTAGGAGTTAACTGTATTTGACTAAGCCTTTTGTAGAACCTGTTTCATGCATTCTGTGTCCGGGGCAGCTGTTTATCAGATCCATCTGGTATGCAGGCTAAGACCCTACCTGCCTGCAGAGTTTCTCGCCAGAGTGGTGCAGGCTCTAGTTATCTCCCGCTTGGACTACTGCAATGCGCTCTACGTGGGGCTACCTTTGAAGGTGACCCGGAAACTGCAATTAATCCAGAATGCGGCAGCTACACTGGTGACTGGGAGTGGTTGCCAAGTCCTGAAAGATCTTCATTGGCTCCCAGTACGTTTCCGAGCACAATACAAAGTGTTGGTGCTGACCTTTAAAGCCCTAAAGGCCTCGGTCCAGTACACCTGAAGGAGCGTCTCCACTCCCATCGTTCTGCCCGGACACTGAGGTTCAGCACCGAATGCCTTCTGGCGGTTCCCTCACTGTGAGAAGCCAAGTTACAGGGAACCAGGCAGAGGGCCTTCTCAGTAGTGGCACCCACCCTGTGGAACGCCCTCCCACCAGATGTCAAAGAGAAATACTACTACCAGACTTTTAGAAGACATCTGAAGGCAGCCCTGTTTATAATAATAATAATAATTTATTATTTATACCCCGCCCATCTGGCTGGGCCTCCCCAGCCACTCTGGGCGGCTTCCATAAAAACCAAAAATACAGTAAAATATCACACGTTAAAAACTTCCCTGAACAGGGCTGCCTTAAGATGTCTTCTGAATGTCAGGTAGTTGTTTATCTCTTTGACATCAGCTGGAAGGGCGTTCCACAGGGCGGGCGCCACTACCGAGAAGGCCCTCTGCCTGGTTCCCTGTAGCTTTGCTTCTCGCAATGAGGGAACCGCCAGAAGGCCCTCGGCGCTGGACCTCAGCGTCCGGGCAGAATGATGGGGGTGGAGACGCTCCTTCAGGTATACTGGACCGAGGCCGTTTAGGGCTTTAAAGGTCAGCACCAACACTTTGAATTGTGCTCGGAAACGTACTGGGAGCCAATGTAGGTCTTTCAAGACCGGTGTTATATGGTCTCGGCGGCCGCCCCCAGTCACCAGTCTAGCTGCTGCATTCTGGATTAGTTGTAGTTTCCGAGTCACCTTCAAAGGTAGCCCCACGTAGAGCGCATTGCAGTAATCCAAGCGGGAGATAACCAGAGCATGCACCACTCTGGCGAGACAGTCCGCAGGCAGATAGGGTCTCAGCCTACGTACCAGATGGAGCTGGTAAACAGCTGCCCTGGACACAGATTTGACCTGTGCCTCCATGGACAGCTGTGAGTCCAAAATGACTCCCAGGCTGCGCACCTGGTCCTTCAGGGGCACAGTTACCCCATTCAGGACCAGGGAATCCTCCACACCTGCCCGCCTCCTGTCCCCCAAAAACAGTACTTCTGTCTTGTCAGGATTCAACCTCAATCTGTTAGCCGCCATCCATCCTCCAACCGCCTCCAGACACTCACACAGGACCTTCACCGCCCTCACTGGTTCTGATTTAAAAGAGAGGTAGAGCTGGGTATCATCCGCATACTGATGAACACCCAGCCCAAACCTCCTGATGATCTCTCCCAGCGGCTGCATGTAAATGTTGAAAAGCATGGGGGAGAGGACAGAACCCTGAGGCACCCCACAAGTGAGAGCCCAGGGGTCTGAACACTCATCCCCCACCACCACTTTCTGAACACGGCCCAGGAGGAAGGAGCGGAACCACTGTATGACAGTGCCCCCAGCTCCCAGCCCCTCAAGACGGTGCAGAAGGATGTTATGGTCGATGGTATCAAACGCCGCTGAGAGATCCAGCAGAACTAGGAAACAGCTCTCACCTTTGTCTCTAGCCCGCCGGAGATCATCAACCAGTGCGACCAAGGCAGTTTCAGTCCCATGATGAGGCCTGAATCCCGACTGGAAGGGATCCAGGGAAGCTTTTAATGTTTAATAGACTATTATATTTTAATATTTTGTTGGAAGCCGCCCAGAGTAGCTGGGGAAACCCAGTCAGATGGGTGGGGTAGAAATTAATAATAATAATAATAATAATAATAATAATAATAATAATAATAATAATTTTATTATTATTTATTATTATTATATTCAGAAGCACACCACCAATGCAATGCAAAGTTTGGGAGATAATGCCAATATAAACACAGATTTTTTTTGATTTTTTTTAATTCACCAATAATTTGTTTCAATGCTGTAAGAATTTTATGAGTTAATGGCTAACATGGTGGAAAGGCCTGCTACTAACTGAATAGGACTTTTCTGTTACATGAGAACATACAAATACAAAAAGCATGTCAAACTGACTTATAGTGGATGTTGGCCTGCAGTAAGTGGCATTTTTTCACTTCAATATTTTATCATGATGTACACACATACAGAATCATGAGATCTGCCTTACTAAGTTTCAGAACTCTTAGCAAAATGTATGCATGCCGTTTGGGCTTTTCACTTGCTGAGCAACGTTAAAGTAACCATTGCAAAATGTCCTTTATGCAGGCTATACAGGCCGATCAATTTCAGCTTTGTTCTCAAACTTTCCCTGTGGCATCGCAGATGGATTGTGATGATGTTGTGTACTGGTCATAAGTGGGGGAAACCGCTTACCCATTTCCCCAGTTGGCATGCAGGAGGCATCCAAATTACCTCCTGCATCAGCTAGGCCAGGTAGGGACATTCGGCCAGTACCACCTGGCTTCTCTGTTACTATGGGAAAGGCTCTGCAGAAGCCATTCAACTCCTGCAATGCCTATTAGTCTACTTCCTGCATCTTGCAAGCTCCTGCTATGGCCCTTGTGAGCAATCAGGCAGCAGCAGTGGCACCTCCCATCTTTTTGGTAGTCTAGTAAAGCAACCATGATTTTGGCTCCTGCCTTAATTCGGTCAGCAATGGTCCTAGGGACCCATTCACTCCATCTTTGACAGAGTTCAATCAGCTCACATCCATTTATGATACCAACAACCTTGGTATTTTAACACGTTAATGCTGCTGTAGCAAAACACTGAATTCAAATTTGCCTTATACCCAAATCGGAGTACTGCACCCCATAGTTGCCTTTGAATGGACCTAAGCGTCCAGGGCTCATTTACTTTTTACATCTAGCCAAATATTGGCTATAGTGGCTAGCAGTAATTCCCTGGGATCTAAAGCAGAAATCTTCCCCAGAACTACTGCTGGAATTGAATCTGGAACCTTTTCTATGCAAAGCCATGTGCCCTGCTATCGAACTGTGACTTTTGCAGGGGCTCCTCTGGCATTGGGCCCAAGCGATCTGGAAGCTGGCAGAAGAGGGTGGAGAAAAATACTGAAGGCAGCCTACACAAAACCCACAATAAATGAGATGAAAACGGTATGCTACTTCAACTTTATTAACTCGCATTTGGATTTTTGTGTGTGTGCACTAAACATCTGGCAAAGTGTTGCTTTAAGCACAAACATTTGGCGCATCTCTTTACACAGCTTTGAGAAGAAAAGAATCCCTTGAGTTCATTACTATATTATACCATTCATCATACTTAGTCTACAACTTGTTTACAGACAGCAGCTTACTTTCCAAGCCTCAGTCATGAGAACTAGACACTCACTCCATTATTATTGTTGTCATAATTTAATGGATACACTGTGAGGACTCCCGACCCTAGAAACCAGATTCTCTCTTTGTAACACACAAACCAAGATTCCTGTCCATAGCTTTGCTTAGTCGTATTGGGATGTATTTAAGATGAAGCCAGCTAAGAGTCACTGGGTACTTTTTCACTGTTGTCATAGCAGACATCACTGCAGATGACAAGGAAAAACAGAATTAATGCTCCAGTTCAGAAGATACCCTTTCAGGCTCCTTTCATACATTCGCCTGGTTCCCATGTTAAAATAAATGGTGGCTTTAATGTGACTGAGCAGTGCACTAGCACATGCCGTCAAAATTATGGGTGGATTACTCCTGCCAGTAAACAAGCCTTGGCCTGCCTTGTTGTGTCATTCGAATCAGGTTCCGTGGTTTCTTTCACCTAAATAAACCACCATTGGTAAGTACAAACCAGGGCTTCTACTTGTGGTTTTTGAAGAAACAAACCATAGCCCAGTTTTGAATGACATGACATGACAAGCCAGGCCAAGGCTTGATTCTCCATAACATGGCTAAGAGGAACAAAACATTCACAATTCCACATTTTTTGTTCACATTTAAACATAGTTTATTTTAACTTCAGTTTAATGTGACATGCAAACCAGACCATTGCTTTAATAATCAAATTCAGTAAGTGGACAAGGTGGCTTAAAATCAAGACTGTTCATTTTGAAAGGGTATTGAGCTGTGGGAGAGATATATCTCTGTAGGGGCAAAGGGAAGTATGATCCATGACCACAGTTCGAAATATCCAGTTCTTGTTCTTGCCTCCTGCCAGTTGTTTTTTTTTAAAGGAATTGTCACTGAAAACAAAGGATTTCCCTCTACTCTCTGCAAGAATTGCTACAAGATGGATTCCATTTCTTTAACTCAGCTAGAATGATCAATGCAGGTTCAGAAACAGACTGACAATGCAGGACCTTTGCGCACAAATGCCTCTGCAAAACATATTTGTATAAAGAGGTGTATGAATACAAAATGTACAACACAGGCAACAACAGAAGGAAACCCCCTTGTGCCAAAATGCAGATTAAGGACCCTCTTGGATGAGCACGAAGTGGAATAAAAATGGTATAAAGAATGCATCGTGCTCAGAATGCAAAGTAACTCGACATCCAACAATAAGTAGTGGCACTTGACTATTTGGCATATGAACTGCTGCCCACTCAGCTGGGGCCACAGCAGGTGAAACAAACAGCCTTTTCCCAATCCATCAGACGTGCACAATTGTATTTGCTTCAGAATATTGGATGTGCTCTCTATCAGATGTAGGCTACCTATGAGGTTAGGTGCAACTCCTGAAAATGACCCAAGCAGAAGTACAGCATGAAATATATTTGGCCCTGCTCTGTTCATCCGCACTGCCCTGCAGCCAAACACAGGCTCAGCAAGAGTCACCTGTACCCACTAAGGATTATGGATTGCAGAGAGCAATATATTCTCCGGTGCTCAATTGCTCTTCCTTTCCCAGGAATGGCCTTTTCCTTTAACACTAAAGAAGCCTCGGTGTGAACCACCTCCCAACATCCCCAGCTTCCCTGGATGCCAGGAAGCTTCCTGCCAGAGGGAAAGGAGCAGCTAGCCATCTTTATTCACTGTAAACTTCAGCTACATTAAAAAGGCAAGAGGTGTCTACCTCTTTGGAGCCACCCCACAGCCAAGTCAGCACAAGCAAGATTCGCCTCAGCCATTCCAGTGGAGCGCAAGAAAAAGCGAGAGCCACACAGTATCCAGACAGAACGCCGATAAAAGGCCAAGCCTTGATTCACTCCCAAAATTTCAGTAGCACGTGAATATGAAATAACCCCCGTTTGTTAGCACCACTCTTTCCGACCCTCAACAAAATGAGGGTGTTGAATTCATTTTGTAGGTTTATAAGTGCACCACTGCTTGGTGGGGGCAGGGGGGAAATGCACTTGGTTTAATATAAGAAATGGCGTATTTACAACTCATTAAAAAGAGAATAATTTACATGGCATTCAGTCACTTGAAAGCTTTAGGAAGAGGCATGTCCAGGTTCCGGAGTCCAGTGCGGTCCAAGGAGGCAGAAAAGTGCTTTGGCTTCTGTTTGACGGCTTTGTGTGCAATTGTTTCTACGTGGGACGGCCTTGGCCAAAGCGACTTTTAATCCTAGATTTAAGAGAAATACATGGGTTTTTTTACACACACACACAGACAAAAGGTACCATTGAAAGTTATTCACAGCAATGATTGTAACCGGCTCAGTGGTCATTAATTGCCAATTATAGAACAGTTCGTTTGATACAGGCATAGGCAAACTCGGCCCTCCAGATGTTTTGGGACTACAACTCCCATCATCCCTAGCTAACAGGACCAGTGGTCAGTGATGATGGGAATTGTAGTCTCAAAACAACTGGAGGGCTGAGTTTGCCTATGCCTGGTTTGATACTTCAGTGACTTCAGTGACATCTGCACATTGTCATCAGTGATTCAGTATTGATATTAACTAGACTAGAACATTATAACACCAGCACCAAAAAAATAAAAATAACTGCCAGTTAGGGTGGTGTGCTTTTTAAGTTTAGAACTGACCAAAGCAAGCAAGTAATGCATAATTAGCATAAGGAATATATTGGTACTAAGAGAACCCTCAAGTAAAATCCCTAAATCAGGTACAGGTCTTGCAAATTAAATGAAGTCGCAGCAGTTCACAGAACATTCTGGGAGATTTTGTGTCAGAGTGGAGATACCCTAATTGTAGGGGAAAGTCTTGCTTGCCGTTTCATAAAAAGGGTTTGGCAGAGGAACATTTTGATAAGATTTTGTCAAGACGTCTTGCTTCTCTCGTCTCTTCCTCCCCACCCCATTTGAATTAAAGGGTTTACCTCATATTTTTTTCTGGGACGTTCTGGCGGGTGTTGACCTGTGCCGCTGCCCTGATCTGAGCCTCAAGTCTTGCATAAATTCCAGCTGCAGACTGAAAGTCGCAATAGACAAATCAAGAAAGTGTTAACCAACTTTATTTTTTACTGCGTGTACCAAAAGGCAAGTTAGGAGGTAGAGTCTTGCTAACCAAGGGTGAAGTGGGATAGAGTTCCCACCAGCACCAACCCCAGACTCACTTCTTTGTTCTCTTTGGATTTTGTCCGGTCAAGCTCTCCCAGCCTCATTTTTATTAGGTGTCCGGTTATTTCGACCATCCTCCGCTGATCTGCAAGCAACATGAAACAGCAACAGAGGATCAGAAAGGGCTTTTCTTGTGCCTTGCCCACACCACTGTTGCAAAGCAAGGGGAAGAGGTACAATTGCCTCTGTCAATCACGCTTGCAGAGATGTCACTCCTACATCTACCTTTGTATCAGTTTAACAATTATGCCCCTCCCCAATAATACTGGGAAATGCAGACTGGTAAGGTGATGGGGTTTTGCTGCTGGGAGAACCTCCCTGCCCCAACACTACAAAGCTGCAATGTCCTGGCGCCATAGAGCAGTTTGCGTGTTTGTTGCGCATATGCTACATACACAAGGTGCCCTTCATTCTATAATTTCAGAAGTTCCTCATTTAGCAAGTTCTTCTGTTAAGGTGGGTGAAGTGACATGACCTGAGAAGCTTCCTTTCATAGGAGCTCATTCTGTGCACATCAGAGAAAGCACAAGAGGCAGTTCAGTTCAGCTTGTCAAGTTTATATCCCTAGAGTTACCGTATTTTTCGCTCTATTGGACACACAGGACGCACCTAGTTTTTAGAGGGGGAAATCAAGGAAAAAAATATTATTCCCCCCCCAGCCCCAAAGAGCAACGGACAGGCTGCGCGCTTCCTCTTTAGCCTTGAGCAGCATCTTTAGCCTTGCACAACGGGATGGATCGTGCCCGCTGTCCACCGGGGCTGGACTAGATGACTCCTGGGGTTCCCTTCCAACCCTGTTATTCTGTGACCTCGGAAGTTGTTGGGGGTCTCCACCACTGGAGGCTTTTAAGCAGCGGTTGGGGGACCATCTGCCTGGCGTTCTTTAGCTGTGATTCCTACATTGTGACGGGGCTGGGCTAGATGACCCTCGGGTGGCCCTCCCAACTCTATACATTCCTACACTTCTGCGGCAGGAGATCCACAGCCACTTCACACAATGCCCACTCCCAATTTTCATTGGAGAGACATGTGGCTTCACTGTCTAGGTAGGTACCCCCCTACCTGCCACTCTTCCCTCACCCCACTTAAGTCGAGGGAATTCCTGCCCAGAGAAGCTCCCAGGTGAGGCAAGGGTTAAGATCTACCTCTGGTAAATGGCTTTGTATCCTCCCTCTTTCCCTTTTCTCTTCTTCTTCTATGCTAGTTCCTTCTCTTGTGTTTTGTTTAATCTGTTTTTATTGTATACTAAAATAAAAGCTGCAAAGTTTCCTTTTTTATAATATTCCCCCCCCCCTCCAAACTAAAACGTTCATCTAGATAAAAACACTGATCCAGAGGAAAATAAGGGGGTGGAGAAAGGACGAAAAAAGAAAAAGAGGTAGAGATAGAGAGATTTTTAAAAAGTTGGCTTCTTTAGCCTTGTGCAGCCTCCCGCGGCTGGAGAGGTGCGCACGGCTAAAGAGGAAGCCCGGGCAGCGAGCGGGATGGATCGCGCTCGCTGCCCGGGCTTCCTCTTTAGCCTTGCACAGCCTCCCGTGGCTGGAGAGATTGCGCAAGGCTTTTCTAGAGGAGGGAGAAGGGACTGACTGGCCGCGTCAGTCCCTTCTCCCTCCTGGGGAAAAGCCTGCAAGAGCCGCGCGAAGCTTGTGTGTGGCTCTTGGGGGCTTTTCCTGCTTGCCTCCCCCCCGCATTCGCTCCATAGGACGCACAGACTTTTCCCCTTAGTTTTTAAGACGGAAAAACTGCGTCCTATGGTGCGAAAAATACGGTACTTTTTATGAGGCCTATAGGGCTCCATTGGCATTAAAAAAGGAAGTACAGTGGTACCTCTGGTTACGAACGGGATCCGTTCCAGAGGCCCATTCTCAACATGAAAAGAGCACAACCTGAAGTGCCATATCTGCGCAGGTGCACGGCGCAATTTGGCGCCTGTGCGCATGCGCGAAGTGCTATTTAGCGCTTCTGCGCATGCGCAAGTGACGAAAGCCAGAAATAACCTTTTCTGCTACTTCCGGGTCACCGTGGGACGTAACCTGAAAGAATGTAACACGAAGCAAACATAACATGAGGTATGACTGTACAGGCACAATTTCTCTCTCATGGAACCCTGACATATCCATATTCACGCAGCTGTGGAATGAAGCTTTTATTTATTTCCTGTTGCTACACCACGTAAGTCAGGCAAATGTTTTGACAAATGTATATCTTACCTTCCTCTCTCTGAGCATCCTGGTTGAATCTAAGTGATCTGGATGCGTCCCACTTATTCTGCTGCATGCTCACACTAATTAAACAGCAAAGAAGCCATGAGAAACAAAAACCAAAGCAATCAACACTGTTTTGTTCAAAAGTCAGGCACCGTTCATTGTTTACTGCTCTCACTTGAAACTACATCTTGCTTTCTTGTTGTTGTTGTTTCTGCAGGGACCTCTGGAATGTGGGGCAAAGTCATCCATTCAGTCGTCATGCCAAAACCATGGCTTGGCATGCCAGAAATAAGCCTTGTGCTCACATACTTCTCCTCCTCCTCTTCCTCCTCACATGTTCAGTTAGTTTGCCATTGCATCCAAGCCAGAAATGCAAACTACTGTTTGAAAGCTGGCATGTAGTTCTGGTCTGGAGATGATACACCAGCCACATTTTGTCAGTTCAGGTGTAGACTATCTGGGCATTCAAACTCCTTGTGTGCTGTTCTAAACTAAATGGGGAGCCTCCATAGGTAGAAGGGCTCTCTCCCACTTTCACCCTCAAGCCCATGGGGAGCTCTAAACAGTGTAAAAGTGATGCTTGGGTGCGCAGGGCTTGGCAGTGCATCCTTTTTCACTGCCACGTTTGTTTTTACCTAAGGAGACTAAACGCCCAAACAGGACTTAGGTTTTCTCTTGAACAAGGAATAAACTAACTGAGAATGTGAAGGAAGGAAGAAGCACATGAGTGAAAGTCTCATACCTGTAGCACAAGAACTATGCTTTGGCATTGTATGTGAACCAGTCCAATGAGTGGGGATTAAAGGTAAAGGTAAAGGTACCCCTGCCCGTACGGGCCAGTCGTGTCCGACTCTAGGGTTGTGCGCTCATCTCACTTAAGAGGCCGGGGGCTAGCGCTGTCCGCAGACATTTCCGGGTCACGTGGCCAGCGTGACGAAGCTGCTCTGGCAAGCCAGCACCAGCGCAGCACACGGAAACGCCATTTACCTTCCTGCTATAAAGCGGTACCTATTTATCTACTTGCACTTAGGGGTGCTTTCGAACTGCTAGGTGGGCAGGAGCTGGGACCGAAGGACGGGAGCTCACCCCGCCGCGGGGATTCGAACCGCCGACCATACGATCGGCAAGTCCTAGGCACTGATGTTTTACCCACAGCGCCACCCGCGTCCCCGAGTGGGGATTATCTTTTCCTAAAAGCATTATTTATCATTGCTGAATTGACTGCACTGGATTCCCATTTAATCTTCAGGAGAATGAAGAACGAACCTAAATTGCATCTGGTGTCCAGGGGTACGCCACCTCTGAACATGAAGGCTCAGCTTAACCATCATAGTTTTTGTTTTTTTAAAAATATTTTTTATTAAGGATTTTCTTGTTTTACAGAAGTGTAGTGCCTCGTATTTTTTCTTCTTCTTCCATGTAACATTTTTACAAATCCGTTTCATTTGTTGAGGCATTAAGGGGAGAAGAAAAAGGAAGAAAAAAGAAAGGGGGGGTGGAGAGAGGGAAGATGGATGGGGGTGGGGTCGGGTGGCGGTGTTTCTATTATGTTTAATGTATGTAGAGTTTGGTGTCAGTGTTGTTTGTGTTGTTCACTTGTGTTCCTTTGGTGGTGAGAGAGGTTGGGGTTGGCCTAGGGTGTGATTGTTTGCTTGTGATTGGCTGTAGTGATCTTTGTTTTCGTGTGTGAGTGAGGTGGGTGGGTGTTTTGGATCAGGTTAGCCATATTGATTTGTATGCTGTTGGTGGATTATTGTCATTGTCCTGTTGGGCTGTGTATGTGATAAAGGGGAGCCATACCGGGGTGAAGGCGTCTTCTTCTGTTTGTCCCCGTGTCAGTTTCAGTTTATTAGTTAATTTTTCTAGTAAGGCTGTTTCCCATACTATTTGGTACCATTGGTCCATGCTTACTCCTGACAGGTCTCTCCAGTGTCTGGTTATGGTGTTTCTGGCTGCTGAGAGCAGGTGGGTTATGAGTTCTTTGTGGTGTAAATGGGCATTGTTGTCTTGGAAGATGTTTAGTAGGGCCCTTAACCATCATAGTTAATAGCCACTGAGACACCTACGCTTCATGGATTTGCCTAAGCATTCTAATTGCATTTCCTTTAAAAATCAGCCGAAATATTAGTTGAACACATGATAGCTAAAGCAAGGATATGTACAATTTTATAATATGCAGAGAACAATATGTGCAAAGAAATCAGAGAGGGGAGCTGAGGAAAGTCCTTGGTGGGGGGGGGGGAAGGGGTGAAATAATGTGATTGATTATGTGGATTGATATTTTGTTATGCTGAAATTGTTTAATAAAATTTTTTTTAAAAAAAAATACAGCCGAAATACTTACATAAAAGGAGATGCATCTCTGGAATTAGTCTGTTGAAAGAAAGTCAGAATAAAGACTGTATGCTTAAATTCCTTAAATCAATGTTACTTCTTTAGAATTTCAAGCTGCCAAGCTGCATAGGATTCTACTCAAGACACAGTTGTTCATAGCAAAAATAAAAGCATTTTTAAAAAATAATGTTTTAAAGTCAAATTTAGCATGTTGCAACAGATTCTGGAGGCAGATAGATATATATGGGAAGGCGGAGCAATCCTAAAAGTGGTTAGAGAAGCCACTGGAAGGAGACTAAGTGCTAAACCACTGACATAATGGTACTTATTCACCTGAAAGAGTCCTCAGTATACAAGTGGAAAGCTCCACAGGAACAGATATACTGCTAGCTGTGTTCTGACAGCAGGCATTACTTCCCCTCTCCCTGGACCCACAGCAAGCTGACAAGACTTTGGATGCAGCAGAGCAACCACTATGCAATCCTCCCTACCTCACCGTAGGATTACAGCCTGAGAAACAGTGTGATTCTATCCATGTCTACTCAGAAGGAAGTCCCACTGAGTTCAGTGGAGATCATCCCCAGGTGTACACCGATAAAAGATTTCAGCAACTCTCACTGGATGCAGATTGATCTTCAGGACCAGGTTAAAAAACTAAATCAAAGTGAAGTTCATGCTGTCCTCAGTAAAGTAACAAAGGTATATGATGAGTCCGCAGAGAAATAGCCAGACTTATGTCCTCACAAAGGTTGCATAATAGTTGAGAAGATCTCTCAGGATTACCTTCTCCAGATTCTTTTCCTTCTTTTGAACACTGGGTGAAGACACTTGCTTCTTTGGATGTCTGTGGGATTTCTTTGACCGCTCTTTTCTTCCTGCTCATAATATGCAAAAGTCAATTATAAGTCACCCCTCCCATTTATCACACTGAAAGAAGACAGCCAATTGATGCAATTCTGAAATCTCTCTCTCTTCATGGCTGATCTATAGAGCAGGGGTGTCAAACTCAAATTCATCGGGGGGCCGCATCAGCAGTTTGGTCACCCTCAAAGGGCCGGTTGTTCAGGCAGCCGTTGGATCTGTCACATCACAGGATGGCATGCGCTCAATATAAAAACAAGTGGAGGTTTCCTGAATGCATGTAAAGTGGAGGTTTCCTGTGTAGAACGGCCGGCGCCGCTAGAGGGCAGACGTTCTCTGGCTTGTAGGCTGCCGCGCATGCGCTGAAGAGGTGGCTTTCTTGTGTCAAAAAAAAAAGCGAGAATAAAAGGTGAAGGCTGGCGGCCGGGCCACATGACGAGCTCTGGCGGGCCGGATTCGGCCCGCGGGCCTTGTGTTTGACACCCGTGCTATAGAGGAAATATGAGCAGTACTGCAAAGTGTGACAGATTTGTCTCCCTGTGCAGTGACTTTCGTCATCAAATAAAATAGCAAACTCCAGTTAATTTATCACTTTTGCATTATCTATATATTGCTTCTTGCCAAAACAAGCTTCTAAGCAGTTAACAAGTATAAAAAAACAATTACGCAAACATTAAATGTAAACATCCATGATTAAAACATGCAATGAAACAATACCATTAAAACAACACAGCAAATAAAACTAGAAGACTCTGGTTGTGAGGTCAAGGGAATATCACTGTAAACAGGTGCATCTTCCAAAGCCAGTGGTATGCCAGTACAGATGGGGCTTCTCAAGTTTCAGTAGTGAGTTCATTTCCTAACACCCATGCCACCAGTGAAGAAGCACATCACCACAAGCCAATAATCATTTGTTATTCTATTTAACAGATTAACTTCTTCACAGCCAAAAGCTACTAAAGCAGTGAGAAATGAAATAAAATACAAAAGACTAAGAACAATAAAACCATTTCTGCAATTGGTTTTACAATTCATATTTCTTAAAATGGCTTGTCTAATTTCACTCGGTAACCAGAGGACTGGAGCAGCAGTACTCTGTACAAGATTAGGAAGTGGTAAGAGTAAATGTGTTCCCTTTGCTGATCTTAATGTCCTTAATGAATTTATTCCACCCCCACCACATACTTATAATTCCACTTCAAACCTGTTCCAACCCACAATTCCATAACATCCCACAATTTGTTTGTTTGTTTGTTGTTTTTAAAAACCTTCCTGGCCAGTACACCAAAATGCTTAAAAGGTGAAATAGGTGGGCCAGCACTGCACTTAAGAGTGCATGGATTATATCCTTTAAAGGGAGGAGGAGGAGGAGAAGGAGAGGAGTTGTTGTTTGGATTTGATATCCTGCTTTATCACTACCCTAAAGAGTCTCAAAGTGGCTAACAATCTCCTTTTCCCTTCCTCCCCCACAACAAACACTCTGTGAGGTGAGTGGGGCTGAGAGACTTCAAAGAAGTGTGACTAGCCCAAGGTCACCCAGCAGCTGCATAAGGAGGAGCGGGGAATCGAATCCGGTTCACCAGATTACAAGCCTACCGCTCTTAACCACTACACCACACTGGCTCTCAAGATGTTGAGCAGTGTGTAACTCTATGGAGGTTTATGCTCACCTGCATCACACATAGATTTTAAATTACAATACTCAATTTTTAATTTAGTATTGTAATTAAAAATGATAGAGCTACTTGTGACAAGGTTTGTTTTTCCAACAGGCAACCTTCTCTCTCTCTCTCTCTCTCTCTCTCTCACACACACACACACACACACACACATGATGGGGGGGAATCCCTAACTGCTAGCAGAGAACACCTGCAAGGTCACAGGCAGGGAATATACCTGGTTTCTTGTATACTTCTTCCTCATCGCCTACTTCATCCTCTGTGACCTCAGAGCCAGTGGTGTATTCATCATCTTCTGAAAGCAACAACTGTTGTTTCTATTGTTGTCAAGGAAAAAGCATAACAACTATCACTTTTTCTCTCCAAAAGACCACAGGTTCCCCCTGCTCTGCAAACCAGTAAAAAAATTAAGGCCTGACAGGTAAGCAAGAATGACAGCTGACATCCTCTAACTGCTTTTGCTGAAGAGCCTTCATCTCCTCCTGATCTGTAAAGGTACAGACCAAAACAGACTACCCTACCTTACTCTAAAAAAAGTTTAACTAGAAACAACTTCAGTCTCAAATTTTGCAATACTCAATTATGTTACATCACGGCTTCTAGGCCAAATTTGAGTCAAAACTCAAACAACTGTGCTAGCAATCAGTGCTGCAGGCTGATAAGACCATTTGTGGTTTTTGAAAAAGAGATGCATTTAAATAGGTATCGCACCCCAATGCATTTTACATTTTTCTTCTTTTTAATGATCATGCTGCTCAGTGGTATAAATATGACAGCTAGCACATACAGAATATTTAAAACACAAAAAGAATCAGCACATAGAATAGGAATAACTCGGGCAAACGTACCAGCTGGAGGGTCCAGTTTTTCAGAGAAAGGAACTAGAGAAGGAAGGGGGGGAAAGGAAAATTAAAACTGGCAGAGGTAGGGTTACCAGCAGCACCTTTTATGCAACCTATTTGTGCATGAAAGGACACTCCGAAACATCTTTCAGATAAGAACGGTCCTCCCTCTGTGTGTATTTTCCAACTAGCGCCCACGTGAACGACTAATGAATGCTTGCATTCTAACTCAGGTGCTTTCCCCTCCATTAAGATACAGTATTTCCTATTTATATTCATTCCTCCATGGACACTATTTCAAAACACTACTCTGAGAGAAAGGATTATAAGTCCACATAGATTCCACACAATGTTCCATTCCATAATATGGACACACGGGTACCAAGCATGCCGCCTCAGCCCCTTGTAAGATTCCCTGGATCGATCCCAGTTCACACCCACTTGGAGGGACCCCTTCAGATGGATGCAAATTGCACATCAGCTGCAGAGAACAGCCAGTACATACTGTGACGTTAACATAGGAGAGTGCTGGAGGTGAAATAGTTAAAGAGGTTACCCAATCAGGAGCCAGGGGGTGGAGTCAGAGGGACTATAAAACCAGCTCTGGGAGGGGCAAAGGGGGGAGTTCGTTGGGAGTTGGCTGGTTGGCTGGAGTGGGAGTGAACTGGGATAAAGTTTTTTATATATATAATAATTTATTATTTATACCCCGCCCATCTGGCTGGGCTTCCCCAGCCACTCTGGGCGGCTTCCAAAAAAAATATTAAAATACTGTAATACATCAAACATTAAAAGCTTCCCTAAACAGGGCTGCCTTCAGATGTCTTCTAAAAGCCTGATAGTTGTTCTCTTTGACATCTGGTGGGAGGGTTTGTGGGTAGGTTGAGTTAGTGTAGCAAAATAAGCTGAGTCAGGAACAGTTAGGAGCTAGGAAGACAAGTAAATATCTGAGAGGTGGTTTAGTAAGTGAGAGCAGGTAGCGAAAGTTATAGGTTTGGATAGGCACCCCATGACTGTAATTGACCGATACCGTTTATGAAACCCCACACTTGTTAAACTGCAATAAATAAACAGAGGTTTATGTTCCAATTTAACCCTGACTGGACTCAGTATTGTACCAGGTAGGGCCTGGGTGGTGGCAGCGAGAAATAAAGTGGTGGCACAGGGATCAATAGACGGTGAAACGTCCGGGGACCCTGTGTGATCACCACACATACATCTACACCTAATGACTGGAGCTTCATCCTAGAAGTATACTCAAAGTTACTGAGTCATTGAGCCAGACTATAGTCAAGCAATATGAACAATGTGGAAAGGAAAAGCAGATGGACGTGGGGAAGGATACTCACAGCATTAATTTCTCCTGTTCTGGGGCCCCACGGTGCATTTGGCTCCAATAGCACATCACATTCAATGCTCTTCTCGTCACTCAGTCCAATTCCAGAATCACTTGAAAAAATAAGTATTTAGGAATATTATGGACTGGGTTGTCACTGATTCGAAAGAAGTCTACCCGAATGGTGGGGTGCTTGCCCAGGAAAGATGAAGACATACCTCTTTTCTTACCTGTTTTGGTCTTTTTCAAAAGGCACAACAATGACATTTCTGTGCTGAGTCAGATCGTTCAGTATTTTAGCAGTCTGGTAGGGAACAGCATCAACACCTTCTCCTCCAGCAGGCAAGCCAATCACATGGTCCCTTACTTTGCATCCCTTCCATTAAAAAGAGAGAGACATTAGCTAAGGTACTTCCTTAATGCAGACGTAATTGCAAATCATGGATAGTGCTGGCCATGGTTTGAAAGATTGCTTCAAATCAAGGTTTCACATTCTAATTTGTGGCCAATCCTAGTCTGGATATTAGGATTCAACGCCTAACCATGATGAAGCATTAGATATGATCATGGATAGAGTAGTTAGCTTGCATGTTAGCTAGATAACATACCATTTCAAATATTGACTCTAGCTCAGGTTATTATACATTGGGTCTTAACGCACCTGGCCAGGGGGTGGCAGGAATCACCCCACACTTTTGTTGTGTATAAAACACGGTTCAAGAGAAGGTGGCTTGTGGAAGGAGCAAAGAGGTTTTAAAGAGTCTTTCCCCCAAATACATACTTTTGGAAGAGGAGCAGGATCAAATCTCAGAACCTTCTGGTTACAGCAGGGATACACTCCGGTACCATTGGAACCAAGAGCACCTGCCACGCCAGGGTAGACAACTGGCTGAGGGTGGTATTGGCAATGGGAGAATTCAGTACACAGGAAAGTCTGCAAGGGAGATGCAACAACGACAACAAAATCACTACTCTCAAGATCAAGTATTCCCAAGTTTAAGGTGTAGAAAGGGTTTACAGCAGAACATAGAGGTGTCTTCTAACAAATGGCTGTAAACTAGGATGTACAAGCTAGCTGCTGCTGCTGCTCTTATCCTTTGAAAATGGCACTGATTAAATGAAGTGCTGGGTGGCCCATTCTTGGCATTCTCAAAAGACTTGATCAAACTATTTATCCCTTATTCATCCTCAATGTACAAAAACATGGGAAGGAATTCAATGTACGGCTTTGGCAATTAGTCCATCAGTGCAAGCTTTGCACTCTTAATAACTTATAAGAACTGTCTGGAAGATGCAGGGTGTGTTGGTCTCAGAGTTCCTGTGTTTTAGGAAGTTACAGGGGCCTACCAGGGAAACAACCAAGCTGCTTTGATCTTGGAGTAGCATAAGAAAACTGGCAGCTAGTGAGTTGTGTGCAGGTTGGCCATGAAGTACAGGGTACACTGGACTGGCCAAGAGCCTTTCTTTGTAAAAATAATAATTGCTTTGTTGCATTCAAAGCCCCCTCCCATCTGTGCTCCAAGAGTGAGTTGGTGGCAACAACAATAACCTAGGACTTGCCGATCAGAAGGTCGGCGGTTCAAATCCCCGTGACGGGGTGAGCTCCCATTGCTCGGTCCCAGCTCCTGCCAACCTAGCAGTTCGAAAGCACACCAAAGTGCAAGTAGATAAATAGGTACCACTTTGGCGGGAAGGTAAACGGTGCTTCCATGCGCTGCTCTGGTTCGCCAGAAGCGGCTTAGTCATGCTGGCCACATGCCAGCATGCGGCTTAGTCATGCTGGCTGTTCACCGGCTCCCTCGGCCAATAAAGCGAGATGAGCTCCGCAACCCCAGAGTCGGTCACGACTGGACCTAATGGTCAGGGGTCCCTTTACCTTTACCTAAGACTCAACTGGCAGTGGTTGGGCACAGAAAGGGGGTGAGAGGCTCTTCTGAGCATCCCCCTTTGTCACAGGAGTGAAGGGAGGGCATTGTGCAGGCAGAAGTCTTTGTGCTGGCTTCCACTAGTTCAATAGTTGAACCTCACCCTTCGTTCTACAGAATTTGAAAACCTAACTTTTTAAGTTCTAGGAGAGACAGTCAGGAGTGTGCAGAGGTAACTGAAAACACTCACTTGATTACATCTTGAACAGATCAGCCAATTGATAGTTCCCCAAAGGCGCCAATACACATCTCGCCAAGATTTTAATTCTTCAAAAAGACTCAGCAAATACTCATGCACATCCCAAGATTTATCTCTGTATATACAAAGAAGAGCAAGCGGTCAGGCAGATCAGCATGAATAGAATAGTTCTCAATTCCCACTGGTAAGTTTTGTACCCTTTCCCCCTCAATGACAAAGTTAAATTGCACCGAAGAATTAAAACAAGGGCTACAGTGTTAACCAATTTCTTAGGGTGCTGTTGCTTGTTTTTTTTAATTACAGAGGGACAAGACTTTTTAAGTGCTCTCTTAGAGAATAGGCATTCCTTCCCGGATTAAATGAGACACACTCCACGTCTCTGGCCACAACAACACATGTGTGCATCATCTAAAATCAAAGAGTATGTTTTTGCTCTTTAGAAAAAATTATGTCAATTTGATCAATTCAATAATTGACTAAGATTTCGTCAATCTGGTGACAGCCCTTATTAAAACATACTATATTTGCACTCAGCCATCATCACAGTGATGACAAAGAGGAGTGAAAGGGCAGGCAGGCAGGCAGGCAGGCTACCTGTGCAGCCTTCCCATACTTTTGTCACTGCTGCTGCCACTGGCGAGAAGTAGAGGAACACAGGGGAAAGATCACCCTGCAGCTGAGGAGCTTTCCCCAGCCCCCTTAACCTGCCAACACTGCTGCGAGAAAGAAGCCTGGGAATGAAGGGGAGCAAGTCTTTCTAACCCTTCGTTCCTGACACTTGCGCTGCCCTAGTATTAATAACTTGATCGTGACACTTAACTATCATATACAGTACATCTTTAAGGCCACCATTGCCCTAGTGGACTGACCTCTGTTCTGGGACTGAAGCCCTGGAAGAACAGAGAGCTCAGATTATAATTAAAAAGTCTGTTATGATGCAGATTAAATAGAATCTGTGAACACACCCTGTAAAAATGTTGTTACAATATGATTTATGAAGCACCTTATGTGTACATAGATAATGTTTCCATGCTGATCTACATTGATCTTTCCAGGAACACATGGGATTCTTCTTTCAGTGTCCTTAATTAGGAGTTTCTTACATAAGCAGCACCTATTTTTTTAAAAAAAGAAAGTTATGGCATGAGAGATTTGCAATGAGAACAAGGAAGAATATGCTGAAATAAGATCAGTAAGCGGACAGTTGTCTACCTGTACAGGGTTGCTGCGCTTCCCTGAGAATCTGGGTTCTGGTAGTCTAGGTCAAACAATCTCTCTATCTTCTTACAGAAAAGTTTGCTGTCGGTAACAAAAAGACACTCATTATAAAAATGAGTTACCTGCATATAAACGCAGACTTGCCATGGACAAATTCATTGAAATTTGGAATCCATTCTTACAAATACTGTAATAGGTTAAGATCTGGTGAAGTACACAAAAAACCTTGTAAAATATACAGTTTTGAGTTTCTCCCCCCCCCTACCCTTTTTCTTTTCCCTTCTGCACAGTTTCTGTTTCTCTTTCTCTTTTTCTCTTTTTCTTTTTGTGTCTCACCATGTCTGGGGCACCTATAGTTATGTACTTTTTGAATTTCCAATAAAGATTTTTAAAAAATAAATAAAAATGAGTTAACAACTAAATGCCAATGCAGGTGGCTCCTGCTGGATCTCCGAAAGAAAACAATAGCACAATATGGTGCCACGACTGATAATTCCCTCCTCTGGGTCATGAGATGCATTTCCAGTGGATGTGGAACAACCACGAGGGCCTCCTCTGGTCATCAAAGTTGTTGGGCTGATCTATACGGTGGAAGGGGCTCTCAGATGCCCTAAGCATCTCAGCCCAGGCTTTTATACAGCAACACCTTAAACTTGGCTTAGTAGCCAACCGGCAACCAATGTAAACGCTTCAGTAGAGGTGTTCTACGTGCATGGAAAGCTGCCACACTTAGCAGTTTGCACCAGCTGCTGAACCAACCCCAGGCGGCCGCCCAACATAAACTGCACTGCAAACATCTGGATAACACTGCAGGAAGACGAAAAGAACGGCTAATTCTTACATTACAAGGCAGCAGGATTTTTAAAAAGTACCTCTTAAATTTATCTTTCTTGTCCTTCACCTCCTCTATTTCATTATGTGTGAAAAGATCCGCTATGCGCGTTAGGAGATTAGAATTGATGCAGTTCATATTGCACGGCGTGGCTACGATGGCACTCATATTCTTGTGGCAATAATTAATACATTTCTCCACCTAGGAAAACAGGAAGATAAAATATGGATGTAGCACACTCAATAGTGATAATGAAATCTCTTAACACTGTACATGCAACACCCCATTCATGCGCAGGTGCCATTTCTGACTGCTCCATGCATCAGTGGGAAGCCTGCATGAATGTAGATTTCGGCCACCTCACCCTCTTTTGGCGCCAAAATCAGTATGCATGTCAGCGGCCGCATGTTCACTTGAGTGGGGCATTGTCTGTATTTAGGAAGGTTTTTTTGTGAGAGGAGCTCTAGAAACAGCTCTGATAGCTCAGAACCCCACATCTGTTATATACTCACTAAAGAATCCATCTTCAGAAACTCAGAGGAAATAAGAATTGAAATGACATTGCTTGGTTCTAAAGAAAGAAGCAAGAGAACAAAGTGAAAAGCATTATTAGGATTAATTACAGTTAACCTTGCACATTGCTTGTAAAAGGAAACACTACAAGAGATTCTTTGCATCACAAAATCCACATTCCATTAAAGAGGAATGGGAAGAGAGTTTGGGAACTTGGTTCAGTCCCTTCTACAGGAGGGAGAACTAATGACAAAGCATGACTGGGCCTTGTAATTCTTCCGAAATGAGGCCCAAATAGCTGCCTCTCTCCTTTCCATTCCCACCACCCCCACCAGAAAGAATGTGTTAGCCTAAAACTAGCTATTCACATTTTGAAGGCAAAGCAAGCCAAATTAGATTAAGAAGCTGGAGAAAAATAATATTGTACCTAAAGCTGAAATGAAAAGTTAAGAGCCTGGATTCACATATTTACAAATACGTTGCATAAAACTACGGCACTTGAGTATGAAGTTTCCAGCTTTTTTGGGGGGGGTCTTTTATTTGAAGAGAAGTTTGAAGGTTTTGAGAGAGAAATGAGTGCAAACACTCCAAACATCCAAAGCAAAAACCTGTTTCTCCAAAACTGCTGAGTTAAATTACAGGTAGGTAGCTGTGTTGGTCTGCCGTAGTCGAAACAAAATTAAAAAATTCCTTCCAGTAGCACCTTAGAGACCAACTAAGTTTGTTATTGGTATGAGCTTTCGTGTGCATGCACATTTCTTCAGAAGTGCATGAAGAAGTGTGCATGCACATAAAAGCTCATACCAATGACAAACTTAGTTGGTCTCTAAGGTGCTACTGGAAGGAATTGTTTAATTTTGCTGAGTTAAATGTCATTCAAAGTATGATACATTCAACCTCAGACACATGCAAACTAGACACTATACAAGCAGATCTTTTCAAAAAGAAAAAAGGGTCTGCTCCAAACACTTTGGGTTTAAGGTCAGGTTTGAAAGCAAAACAGGCATGAGTGAGGGCAACCAAACTGTTCCCCATACACGTGACACCTACTTCCCTTTAGCTGGTTCCTCCAGCTGATTTTTTTTCTAGCCAAGCTCACATCTGTTAGCGGACCACATATGAAGAGAGTAGCATTTGCAAGTGATAGATTGTGGTGGAGGCAAGAGGATCAGTTTAGCACCCCATCCCACCTGTGTGATCCTTTTGCTCTAATAATTGCCCCCCTTTCCTCTTTGTGTGTGACTAGGGAAGATCCAGATCCAGCCAAGCCAGTCTGCCAGCATCACATCCAATTTGGACCAAAGATTTCAACAGTCAAAGGACAGAACTAACAATTAAGTGTTGGAACAAAATTCTCTAAAGGGAGTTCTTCATCAAGAAATTTGTCAAGTATGTGCAGCTTACAAGAGTGATCCAGAGTGAACTCTCAGTGATTTAAAGAGAGAGGGGAGGAAGAGGTTGAGTGTGCACTTAACTCTTGCTTTGATTTCTTCTCTGGATCACACCCAGAGTGATGACTAAAATTATTTCCCTTCAAACTGTTAGCTTATTTAGGTACTCACTTAAATGGAAGATACCCAAACTCTTATTTTCTGTCAAACCTTCCAAGACCTTTTAGATGATAACCAACTCTAACGTTCTTTTCTCTGAAGACCATTTTTGACTCTCTTTGTATTATTATTATTAATTAAATTTATATATCACCCTCCATCCAAAGAGCACAGGGTGGTTCACAACATAATCTTTGCTCCTCTCCTGTTTTTTGTTTTTTTTTAAATTTGCAGGTTAAACCAGAGCTTCCTTTCCCCCCAATAAGGTCCAGGTCCAGGCATAAATCTGCCCTGTTGGGAGGTCAGGACCATCTCATGTGCTCACATGCTCTTTCCCCCTTTTTCAGAGCTAACCATGGTTAGCAGCAAACTAGAATTTGCAACCATGCAAATCCAGTTCTAACCACTATGGCAAACTGCAAATCACAGCCAACTATGGTTAACCTTGAAAAGGGATGGGTGGGAATTCATGTGTGAGAGGGGGAATGGGGTATTAAGAGACTAAGAGTACAGGATAACATTCCTTAATGTCAAAGGCAATATAATTAGTTTTATTAACTTTCCAGCCAGCTTCAGTTTTCCCAGCTATTACAGATTAGGTTTTTATCGGTTAAGGCAGAAAATGGCAAGGAAATTACCTCGCAAAACAAATTTGCACACAGAATTTTGGTCTGAAGTAGAAGTCAGGCTTTTCAATAAATGAGTCTGCAGGAAACATTAATAGATTTTCCTTTTACCTAAGGCAGGTATTTCATGCACCTCATACTCCTTAGTGTTCCTTTTAACATATCTTATCAACCAGTTAAAGATGTGAACGTCACAGTGAACTGAAATGTCCACTTCTTCCCAGCGCTGGGCATCCACAGACAGATATTCAGCAAAGTACTTCATTTCAGAAATCAACAGATCTCGCGGACAAACAAAATCTTCTTTCAGATTTTTTGCTTCATCACACACATGGATCACCATATTTGGCCTTTATTTGAGAAGAAGAAAAAATCACAGGGAGGAAAATTATTATAGCTTGTCAAACAGGAATGTCAGAATGATTTACAAAGATATTTTACCTCGATTTTAAGTTTAGACATAGTTTTTAATGCACATGAACACATGCATGGTTTGAAGCATACTTTTACAATATAATAATAGGGATTTTAAGCTGTATCTATGATTTTGTTTAAAAAATTGTTTAGAAAGAAAATTAAAAGGTATGGGGAAATGTAAGCTACACGTTGGAGCAAGTTTGGCCTCATGGATGGTGAGCTAGGTGAATCTGCAAAACCCACTTCACGACTTAGATCATTTCTAAACTCAAAGAAGAAACCTGGCAGCTTGCTGTCATCTTTCACATCTCTAGTTGCAAAATGGGCATACTGATGTTATGTGCGTGCACAAATTCTGCAGCAGAAAGGAAAAATGCAAAATATGGCACTGGCCACTAAATTAAAGCTTCCAGAAAATGCCAAGGCCAAACTAGATATATGCAGCTATCTCCAATCTCTCCTGTTTTTAATTGGAAACCAGGTGTAGATCTGGTCAGAGGAAGCAGCCTCTGACTTTATTCTACTCTTTATTCTTAACACTTTATTCTACTCACTGTAGAAAAGCTGCTGAAGAGGCATGATTCTGAGCAGAAAAAAGTCACAGGGGAAGGGTTAAGTAACCAACTTAAACTCACAGCCTCCTCCAGCTACATTTCATTTTAAAAATGGCTTGAAGACACTCACAAACATCTACTGTCTGGCAGTAGTTTGGCCCTGAGTTGTCATTTTTTAAAAAAATGATTCTAGCACATATGACTTGAAGTTATTGTTGTTTGTTTTAAACCGTTATTGTAAGCCATTAAGGCTGCCGTGTGATAAGGAACAATATAAACCTTAAAACTCAAATGTGTAGATTATGCTGGCTGACCTCTCCAAGGCCAGTGGGGTGGTGAAATAAGACTGGTTGGAGTTGGAGCTTATTGCTCTTCATAACTTCAAGCTCCAGTCGAGGACTAACAGAACCGGAATAAAAGATGAAAAATGAGAAGTCTCACAAGTGTGTTTAATTGGCTTGTGTTATACACATCACAGAACCTGGCGGCAACACAGAACACACACAAGCTTGCAGCATATTTAAGAAAAATAATACCCAAAATAGGTCTCTTGTTCTAGTTACTACCCAGCCCCAATTACATTTCTGGTGTAAACTGTTCACTGAACTGCGGTCAACTAAATCATCAAGGGGTTACTATAAATAAAGCCTCTCCACATCAGAAAGAATGGAACTGTATGCAAATTCTGGGGTTTTGGTTCTCCAGTACCAGATATATCCTCAGGCTACTCCAACATTCAACTCTTTAGAAAGTTCTAGTGAAGGGGTATAGTGAACACTTATGTCAAGATACAGCTACCCTGTTCATTATTCCTAAGAGATGATCCCATATCTATCATTATTCATACATGTATTTTCAATGGATGCAAGTTGCCTTTCTAGTCGCAGACAGGGGCAAAGAGAAAGAAAAAATAGCATTCCACAAAAGCAGAAAGGTATTTCTTCTGCTTTATTCAGGAGTGGAGAACCCTTTTTCTACCAGGGGCCTATGTCCCACACAGGTGGGCAATCAGGTGCCACACACAAATATTAATGAACTGTATCACAGGCTATTACAGATAATGTTATTATGATAAATATAAATGTTACAACACCTAGGAAGATAGTATTGGGCTGTTGCCAAGCTCCTTCCTTCTACGCCATCCTCAGCCCCAAACTGCTGCTTTGTAAAGTCTCTGGAAACATCCAATGAAATTAAGCAGGGAGCTGCATCTGGCCCTTAGGCCAGAGGTCCCCAAACCACAACTGAAATGAACAGGGAAGGTTTCACTGACAGCGAAAATAAGTGTATACTTATGAAATGGAACCTTCATGCCTGGCAGAACTTGCTTCATTAGGGTGAGAGAGACTGGTGTCTTCACGCAAGCTTTGCAAAAGTGATTTCCAAGCAAAGAGCCATCCATATATTAACCTGTACTGGCAGAGGATTCTCCGCCATCTCCTATCTGGCAATATGTGTTTATTAAAAGCAAGGAGGGTGTTAGGCCAGGTCTGAGGTCTATTGACCCCCTCGCTGTCTCCCCAGGGGAACCAAGAATGTAGAAAGGTTAGGAGAGCAGCTCTCTTGCAAGGAAAGCTGCCAGGTATTCCTCAAAGTGAGCATCAGTCACAGCAGAAAAGTAGCTGGACCAGTTTTGAAAACCGCTGCTCTACAACACGTCTGTGAACACACGACATATATTTTCAGGGTTCACAGCGGAAACGACAGCAGGAGGGTGAAGACAACATCACTACGCAAGCCTTTTTACGAAGGTGATGGAGAAGCTTTGCAAGATGGCTGAATGGAGGGCAGGGGGTGGGGAAACAGGCATTCATATTTTATACCATCTACCACCCCAACAGATGGCAAATAGAAGGCAAAAAAACCAAAAACCCTATGGGAAGCTTAGAGGTTCCAGGATATTACAGATTCCAAACCTGAAAGGAGAGTCAGTCCTAGAGAGGAGAAGCTACCAGCGTTTTAATGCCTTCCAGTCCCTGAAGGTACTCTTTCACAAGAACTTATCCTCAGTTACTGTTTGTCTAACTTTTTTTGTAAAAAACCGAAGCCAACGTAACTCTCCCACCCCCCACAATCCTTCACCCACCCAATAGAAATCCCACAAATACACAGAGATATAATCCAAGTGTAGAAGAGAACAAACGAATGTCGAAGATTCAGGTTTATCTAGCTTTCCCAAAATCAAACAACCATCTTCCTACCCTTGTGTTTCATCAGCATTTTCTCCACCTTTATGTGCAGGGCCCTTCTCACTTTCTGCAGAGCAATTCCTTGAGGAAGCTACACTTGGCCTTCCTTAAATGCAAGCGGGGAGAAAAAGCATTAAGACATAGTGTTGAGATGGTCTTCTCATTTTCGCCTGGTAAGTGGTAGTCCTATGCCTAGAGGAAAGTGCGATCTAAGGGAGCTGTCCACTTACTAGATGGATCCTTTTCACACACACTCCTTTAAGGAAAGGCTGGCTTTTAAAATCAATCCAGTCCAGGTGGAAACATATAGAGGAATTGAGGGATTAATCTTTTCAGTCACCATGTGCATGTCCACACATACAAAAAAGGAGGATGTAAAATCGCTTAAGTCTGTGGGGGGGTTTCTCCTGTCAGTTCCCAAGGACCTCAGAAGCCTGCTCCACAGTAAAGCGGAGCAGGGCTTTTAGGGTGGCTGCCCCAGTTCCACAGAATAATGCATTCCTGTCAAGAGACAACAGTCACCAACTAACTGCACCTTCCAGAAACAATCAAAGACAATTTTGTTTCAACAGGCTTTCCCAGTTGAATAAGTAGGTCTTTAGCACAAGTGTTTAAGTTTCGGTCTCGACTTAAAAGTATTTGCTGTTTTTGTATTTTAATTATGTGTAAATTGCCTTGAGGCAGTTGTTTAGAAGGCAATCAATAAATCAATGGTATTACAAACAATAACAAAACTGTCATGGCTATGCGTTTGACCTTCTCTTTTACACTTCTCTTTTGGAGAGCAGTAACAGACATCATAATGTCATTAATACTGGGATTCCTCTGCCTGATGTCCATACAGCCAAAAGGAAAAGTATAGCTTTTTTAAACACACTCACAACACAACACAACACAACACAACACAATACAACACAACACAGTGGCCTTTCTCCACTTGCCTTTCATCCACCCCCAAAACAACTTCCTACATTGAAGGTTCCTTGTTAAAGTACCAAACATGGAGACAGAAGGTTCCTGTTATCTGGATTTTCTCTTTAAAAAGTTCATGAACAAGCCCACTGCAGGAGTATCCATTACTATTCACTTTCCCATTAGGAATATACTTAATGCTAAGTCTCAGAGAGCATTCAAGAGAAACAAAACCCAAGAGCAGTAAGTGCTGAACAAGGCAGATTAAGAATTGCCCTGGGGCATTAATATACTAACTGGAGGCTTGCAACCAATGGTAAATTCCAATGCACAGAACCCTCCTGCCACCTAATCCATTGAGACAAATTAAGAATCTACTTTTCACTGGGAGACTGTCCCTTCCACAGCACAACTTCATGCCCTCCCTCGGGGGTGGCTCTTGGTTTCGTTCAGCTCTTTTCTCTTCTCTCATGTTCTATGTGCTATCACATGCTGACTATGCTTCTGCTTCTCTCCCTTGCACCCCCTGCATTTCTACCACTCAACCCCACCACGATTTCACTGCTGTGCATCTCTGGCTCTTTTCCTTCTCCTCCTTTTCAGCCACAAAACACATCCAACACTTTGTATGCGGTTTCTGCTGAGTCACTAGTCTACTCCTATGTGGAAGTGGCATGGTCTCCGGCAGAGACAGCTCACAGACCTGCTTAACTAGAACAGGGGAACTCCTATCCTTGCTGACCATCTGCCATGCTGCACCGGACCTTTCACCCCAAACTAGAGCACAAACCTGGGATCTTCCTATTGTCCACTGTAGTAACACAGTTCAAAGACAGCTTAGGGAGTTAGCTGGTTTATCATATGGTTTTATTATATGTGGCTTGTTGCAACCTGAGTTTTTGCAGGCACATTTGATAATTGATAAAAGCTCAACCCACAATAAGCCATTTCACCTTTGGTTCTTTTAGACAAGTGTATTAGCTTTCAAAAAGGTCACTGTACAGTTCAAGGCAAAGTTACAATGAAATAAAAATTAATTATATTAAACCACCAGTTAACTAAGACTTTGAAAAGTAAATTGGGAAGGGATTGTAATTTAGAGACCAATACTTATGATGAGCACCAGCACTTTAAGGGTTACTAGCTGACTCTGCTCGGAACAGGTTAAGGATTTCAAATGGATGAAACCTAGCATGCACAATGTCTTGAATGCAGTAGCAGAACTGCCTGAAAGCCTACCATTTACAGAAATTGCATCTTTTTCACTAGGAGGCTCTTGTAACTCTTCCTGGGAATCAAGAAGCGATGATTTGATATAACCAGCCAGTGTTTCCATAGGGCTCCCACCACTGGCCATTAGTGGACTGTACTGGTTATCAACTGGAGAACTCCCACTGCTTTTCAGTTCGTCAAACCTTTTTGCACACTGTCAGAAGATAAAAGAGGAGGGATTTTCAGTTTTAGTTGGAAGAAATCCCAGGTATGCCTAGGACATAGATGCTCATCTAAATAAACAACAACTGATATTAACCTTGTGCAGAGCTAGTGACTAAGCCTTTAAGCCTTTTTGTTGGCACCCAAGAATCTGGCTTTTTCAGTGCTTGCCTATAAGCACAGAGTTTGAAAAGCTGTTTTGTTTTTCTGAAACACACATATCTGTCTGCATCAAAGGCTATATAAAAAGGAGCTGCCTTAAACCATCTCTGACTGGCAGTGGCTCTCCAAGATATCAGGCAAGCATTATTTCCCTAAACCCGCCATCAACATGAGATGCACGGGATTCAACTTGGGATCATTTTTATGTGTGAAGGGCATGTCCTTCCTCTGAACTAAAGCTCCATTTCATAGCCCATGGTGTAACATCATAATCTGAGATGTTGTGTTCAGACAGCATAATGAAGCCATTTTTTTGCTGGTCTTACTATTAGGTTGCAAATTGAAGTTTAACTACTTTATAGTACTGCTAACTCAATATAACAGTCAGTTATTCTCTCAGATGAGGATAGCAGCATCCCCTGGGGGCACTTGAGGCTAGTATATCTGAAGGAGCGTTTCCTTCCCCCATCGTTCTGCCCGGACACTGAGGTCCAGCTCCGAGGGCCTTCTGGCGGTTCCCTCACTGCGAGAGGCCAAGTTACAGGGAACCAGGCAGAGGGCCTTCTCGGTAGTGGTGCCCGCCCCGTGGAACGCCCCCCCATCAGATGTCAAAGCGATAAACAACTACCTGACATTCAGAAGACATCTGAAGGCAGCCCTGTTCAGGGAACTTTTTAATATGTGACATTTTAGTGTATTTTTCATCTTTGTTGGAAGCCGCCCAGAGTGGCTGGGGAAACCCAGCCAGATGGGCGGGGTACAAATAATAAATTATTATTATTATTATTATTATTATTATTATTATTATTATTATTACTTGTCAAAGAGTACAAAGAGGAAAGGGTCCTTCCCAGCAAACATATACATGATCTTCCATAAGTATAGAATTTTTATCAAGCAACAAGATTCTATGAGACATAAATGCCTCTCTTCTCTCTCAGAAGGAAAAGGCAACAGTGGCAGAAAAACTAAGGCCCAGATCTATGATGGCAGCAGGATAAACTAGGACCTCAGCTGCCTTAGCAGGGCTACTACCATGATCTCAATACATTCACAAGCTGAGAACACTTGCCTTCTCCATTAGGTACAGTGGTACCTTGGTCTAAGAACAGCTTAGTTTATGAACAACTTGGATTAAGAACGCTGCAAACCTGGAAGCAGGTGTTTTGGTTTGTGAACTTTGCCTTGGAAGCAGAACATGTTCTGCATCCTGTTGAGTGTGTTCCATTTGTCCCCCGCTGCTATGGGAAAGCACACCTTGGTTTAAGAACGCTTTGGTTTAAGAATGGACTTCCGGAACGGATTAAGTTCATAAACCAAGGTACCACTGTACCCACCTTCAGTGAAAGTATAGTTAGAAGAGTAAGACTAATCCAACTGAAACCTTCCCCTAATATTGCTAGCCAGTCACATGAGTAGGGAAGGAGCTTGAGAAGTATTCAGAACTTGGATCATCCTTATAGAGCACCACAACTTTCCAGAACTCCATAAACAAACATTCTTTTCAGAAGCAGCAGAGCAAACAAGTGATGTCACAGTGGATAACTCGTACTGACTCTTTGTTAGATTGATAGAAGCTTAGTAGAAGTGGAAGTCTGTGTAGCAGAAGGGTCAATGGAAAATGTTCCTCCCATACAATACTTAAAATCAGCTTTGTTTTATGCCTCACCATTCAACACTGGAAGGTATAGAAGCCATCACACATCATGAATGAGCACAAAGGAGCTTCTAGACCTGGCAGTCAAAGTAATATTTAATAGACATGATAACAACAGTAAATTAAATGGTATCTGATCTGAATACCTTAGAGCTCTTTAAGCCAAAATTTCTTCAAAGTTAATTCTTTGTATAGTTTCTTAAATCAACCTTCTGTTCAACCTCCTACTGTCTTATCTCTTTTACTTTGCACCTGCTGGGTCTGGGTTTTCGTTGTTGTTGGGGGCTTCAGGGCAGGTTTGTTTGCCTTGCGTTATGATTTTAAAAATAGGCTTCTACCACGGAAACAAATCCACACTGGCTATAATATACATGTGATTCTTCACAGCGTCCATGTGCAACATAAAATAAATGTGAGGTTTAAGTGCCTGGAAGACTGTCAAGCATGAAAACACTGCTAAGGGAGCAAAAGGATTTTCTCTCAGCTGGTTTATGACTGAGCACAAATGTTGGATTTGACTTTAGGTGTGATTCCTTTAACAAATTTGGTTGTGTTTAACTGTACATTAGCTGCCATCAGTTCAATGATCCTCTGCTCTTTAGTCCTCTTTAAGGCCAAAAGAAACAACTATTATTACACATTCTTGTGTGACTTTATTGATTACACAAATAATGAGGCATGTGGTAGAACAGCACCCATAGTTTGCAGCACAGTCTGAAGTAAATATTTTATTTTTTCCCCTTCCCCTCCCTCCCCCTTCCTATAAATAATTCCAATTTTTATTGATACAAAATCTGAGTGTTTACTGTGCTTTTATTTTTAATTTTATGTGATTGTTGCATGTCATACGCTCTAATGTAAATAAAGCTTTATCTTCATTTATCATCATTCAGCCCAGACACTGAGGTCCAGCTCTGAGGGCCTTCTGGCAGCTCCCACCCTGTGGAACGCCCTCCCATCAGATGTCCAGGAAATAAACAACTACCTGACTTTTAGAAGACATCTGAAAGCGGCCCTGTTTAGGGAAGTTTTTAATGTTTGATATTTTATTGTGCTTTTTAATATTCTGTTGGGAGCCATCCAGATTGGGTATAAATAATAAATCATCGTCATCATCACGATCTCAATGCAACCATGTTAAACAGTTCAAAGATCAAAATGAATAAAACCTACATTACAAAATAAGGGGAAACGTACCTCTCGAGATGAATAGCCAGGAACCAGCCTTGCCACGTTGTCCCAATTGATAGGCTGAGGGACACTGAATAAAGAGCAGAGGATCATATCCAAAACCATTTGATTATTGTCGTATGGGAAGTTATTGTTTTCTGAATATCCACGGCTCATTTTTTGGCACTAGAAAGAAAGACATGAAAAAAGAAAAACACATAATTGCACTTTCCCTTAACAACTTTGGTTGTCTTAAATGTACATTAGCTGCCATCAGTTCAATTTGTTTCACACTTCTTAGGCAGAGTAATTATATAGCCAGCACCCGAATTTAGCTGTGTATGTTTTGCCTTGCTCATGAACAGACTTTCAACAAATATACCAATAGAGTTATGTAAGTATTTACGTTCCACAAAAGAAAATATCATCACTGTTAAACAGGTTCTCAAAGAGAGAGTCTGCACCCTGGGGATGCTTTAGCCAATTCATGGCTCTCTGTAGGATCCTCCATAAATTCAGACTTCAAACTGTTGCTCTGTCTTTCATCTAGCTCTATACACATGCACCTGCAGACGTCTCAAACAGTACACCCCCATAAGCATATCATTTATTCAGAAAAACTCCCACAATCATAAAAAATGTTAACTTCTGTTTCTTTAAGGTCAGAGATGGTGAATCACCAGCCTGTTTGCCTGATCCTGTGAGTGGTTTTCTGGAGCCTTCCAAGAATTTGGCAGCAGCAAACACCAAAAACATGAACTGCTTTGGGATTCTCCATACAGAGTCAAACAGAGGTCTAAACATCACCAGCACTCAAGAAGCAGGGAGATCCTGAATGAGGCAGCATTACCATGTCTGTTGTGCTGCTAGTTCCACCTCCCTGAGCATTCAATACTTTTCCTATGAGCATGTAGTAATTTCCAGTGTTTCATGACAACTCTCATCACATAGTTACTTCCTCTGCCTGTTCCCAAAAGCTAGGCAGCACTGGCATGAGAAATGCTAATGTAATGAAGAGTCTGCTAAGCAATTAAGAGCTTCTGTAAGTCCAGCCTACAGGGAGCATTTTTGGCTTCTAGCACTCCAGCTATATTTGGGCCTAAATTGGTTCATTAACTACATACACATAGCCAAAATACAGCTATACAATCTTTGAGGTGACTTCAGCTTCTCAGGCAGTTGGATTAAACTAGTGAAAGTTATCCAAACAGCAGGAAGGTTAAACACTGTTATTGATATTAAAATGCAGATTCCAATAAAAAGAAAACAGGAAATAAAACTACACTTGAACCAAAAAGAACCATATTTTATTACATAGTTTAAAAAAGCAGCATCCTACAGCTGTGGTTTTCAAACTTTTATCATTGACAGAACCTTTTCCACATCATCTTATCTGCCAAGAATTTCCTTCATGGCTAACTCGTATCCATGCTTAATCCAGACAAATGTTCAGGAAACACACTCAGTTCTGCTAGGCACCACCATCAATCCACTGGAATTGAGAGCATGCTGCAGAATACCCTGACCCACCACAATGCTATGGGTTGCACATGGGATGACTAATAATGTTGAGGAAGCAACATTGCTAACTTTGTCACTGATGGAAACCTGATGAGCTTCTGAGAAGCTCAAGGTATTTCCCCAACAGTTTGACAACTGCTACCCTATACCAATATTAAAAAAATAAAACTAAGAATATAATTTCTTCATATGTTAAGATTTACCCTCCGTAAACACAGTGCAAGTCTTCCATTTTGACACCTACAATGGAAGGGGAGAAAAATGCTTCTCAGTAGGAAACTGCTATGTGCTGCTATTTATAGTCTCCCATTTCTTAAATAATGAATCACAGCAGAAAGCAACCATGTGAAAATTCAGGAAGGAGAAAAACAGCCAGGGATGGGGGAGAGAAACATTAATCCCAGTTCCATGATACAGCAAATTCAAATGCACAGTTTGGATTTTATTTTATCGCACAAGTATTCATTGTAAAACTGAAGTTGCCAACTTTTATCCATTGGCAGCTCTAGTACATTTATTCCGTCCAGGGAGACATATCATCCTAGCAAAATAAGCAAAGTTTCTTTCTCTTTTTTACTTTAACTTTAAGCCACCAGAAAATGTGTCTCTCTCATCCAGCAGCACATTATCCAATGATGACTGCAGGCTTTGAAAGTTGCAAAGCAGCTAGAAAAGTTCCTCCTGCAGCATACCCATTGCTCAGGTATCAAAATTACAGAAGACTAAATGAGACAGACATGTTGTTTTTTTTACATCAAGCTTTTGAATTATTTCTGTAATTTTGCAGCTGGTAAAAAAAAAAAGTCTGACCCTGCTAACCATAACTAGTGAGCAGCTGAACTTAAAGACTGAATGACTTGTAAATGTCATAGGCTTTTAGTTTAGTTTATAACAAAGCCTAAGCAAGTGCAGTTGATACTGCTTTCCTATTCATCCGTGTCTCCACTTTCTCATTTTCCTCTGTTTTTCCACATGTGACATTTTAGATTACAATTTATATTTTTATACTCTTTTACAGTGCCATGAATACTGATGTCACCATATAAATAACTTAAATAAGGAACTTAAATAACTAGAAATAAAACAAATAAAATTCAATCCTCTATATACTGGGCAGCACTGATACATACATAAGGCTTACTTCCTCATACAGAAGTAATCCAGTCTCTCATTTAGAGGAGGGCAGGGCCTGATTACTGCTGAAGGATCAGGAAAAAACAGTATATTACATTGCCACTGAAATTTCTGCAGTGCAGTAGCATTAAATATAATGGGATTGCATTTACAGACCACACAGCTTGGCCCTCAACTGATTTCAATAATGAAGATGCCCCCCCCCCCAAAAAAAAGAAAAGAAATACTCGGAGCACTTCATGTGCATTATCACATTAATCCTTAAAGCAAACACGCACAAGAAGCGAGCATAGTTCTTCCCTATATTACAGACAAGGTGAGGCTTCGGAGAGTTCAGAAAGGCGAGGGTACAGAGATGCTGCAATTTGAATCAGAGGCCAGACCTCACCAAAATTTTCAGTGCAAAAGGGAGGTTAAAGAAAGGCAGTGGTCACTGCCTGAAGACCCACACAACTAGTTTTGTAAAACCAAAGAGACTCTGAACTTTTGAAATAGGAGTCCTCTTTAAAAACAACGGGTTTTCAAGGGGAATTTTTAGTGTTGGGCATAAAGCAAATCTTCTGCTTCCTGAAGTAGTTTTATGGATCTCTGTCCACATGTGCTCCAAGGGCATAAAAGGGGCAAAAAAAAACACTTTGCTAGTAGCATATAATTAATTCATATAGGTTCTCCAGGTAGACAGCCAAGTAACAAAAGAAGAGTGCATCTTGTTTGTAGTAGGAATAGGACATGTATGCAGTAGGGCTATAAACAAACACTCATTTCCAGCTCAGAGGAAGCTGCATCTACAAATAAAATAGTTGTTCCTAACTTGACACAAGCAATTCTGTCAGGACAGTAGCAGTGAGCTTTGAAAAGTTCACAAAACCAGACCTGAGACTTACCCTTGATCTTTTTTTCTTTTTTTTAAAATCCTGCCTAATCTGTAACACAACCAGGCCCAACACCTGCTACCACCTCCTTCTCCAGGTGTAATAAAGCACTCTGCTGAAATAACTACCTTGCCTTGCTCAGTTACTCAGAAGACAGGACATCTTCATATAACGTGAGGATTCACCCCCCCCCCCATCTTCTGCAACACTTGCAGCATCAGCAGCTCAGGAAAGAATGAAGCAGCAGCACAGCTTTGACTCTTTGTGCAAGGATTAGACCCCGCCCATATCCATTTCATCACAAATAAAATTTTCATAGAGGGGACAGGCCCAATCACTTAACTGAGGGAGAAGATGTGGTTCCTTTCTTACAATGTACCCTGAGAGGGAGTGTAGTCAGAGAATGCTTTCTATGGTGCTGAAAGTTCCCTAGTTTTGTACACATACTAAGGAGACATTAGTAGAATAGGAGCCATCTTGAATCCATTTGTACTGTTTGGTTTCCTTATTAGTGATTAACAAAAATGTTGCCACAATGTCAGCCATTACTCCATAAAACCATACTCTTGGCTTTCAAATCCCCAGATGTCTAGATCAGGGGTTGACAATGTGCGGCCCACAAAGACTATTTTACCAGCCCCCAAACCGAGCCGCCCACTCGGTGAGTCCCCTGCATGCTGTGCTAAACCAGCACAGCGCAGCGTGGAGACTCGCCGAGTGGCGCCAGAAATCACGTCTGCGCACGCACAGATACCAGAAATCGCATCTGTGCATGTCCAGATGCCGAAAATTGTTTCTGCGCAGGCGCGATTTTTGGCAATTTCCGGCACATAGGGCATGCGCAGATGTGATTTCCAACGTCGTGCTGCGCCAGTCCGGCCCACAGCCGATCTCCATGGGAGTGATCCGGCCCATGGCCGGTAAACCTTGCCGAGCCCTGGTCTAGATGAATGCCAACAGCTAAAAAAAAAACAGCAGCAGCAGCAACAGCAGCAACAACAACGTTGGGACAATATGCAAACTAAAGCCAGCTAAAATACCCTACCCTTCAAGTTTTCCCAAAAGCATGCACCTTATCATCCCATGGCTTCCTTACTATAGTTATTACCGTGATAATATGCATGGAGCCCGGACAGCCCCGTGGTTTTCCATGGATCTGAGGGCAATGAAACAATCGTTGAGACGGTTAGAGCGCCGGTGGCGGATAACTCATTCCGAATCTGACCGGACACAGGTTAGAGCTCAACGTCGAGCCTACCAAGTGGCGATAGCGACGGCGAAGAAGAATTTCTTCGCCGCCTCTATTGCATCTGCAGAAAACAGCAGCAGGAGACTTTTTCAGGTGGTTCACAATTTAGCAGAACCACCTGCAACATCGGGGCCCAGTACGGGCCACATGTTCTCCTGCAATGATTTTGCAAAGTTTTTTGCAGATAAAATCGCTCAGATTCGGGAAGAAGTAGACTCCACCGTGGGAGCAGGGCCGGGGCGGGAGAGTGCTAGAGTTCTGTCTAGTCAAGTTGAGTGGGATCAATTCCAATCTGTTACCTCCGAGGATGTGGACAGGCTGCTTGGACGAGTGAAACCAACCACCTGTCTCCTGGATCCTTGCCCATCCTGGCTTATAAAAGCTAGCCGGGAAGGACTGGGCGATGGGCTTCGTGGGGTGGTGAATGCTTCCCTCCGTGAGGGAGCCTTCCCAGACCCGCTGAAAGAGGCGGTTATTAAACCGCTTCTTAAAAAACCATCTTTAGATGCGGCCACGATGGCCAACTATCGCCCAGTCTCAAATCTTCCATTCTTGGGCAAGGTGATTGAGCGAGCGGTTGCCGAACAACTCCAGGCACGCCTGGAAGAAGCGGACCATTTGGATCCCTTCCAGTCGGGATTCAGGCCTCATCATGGGACTGAAACTGCCTTGGTCGCACTGGTTGATGATCTCCGGCGGGCTAGGGACAAAGGTGAGAGCTGTTTCCTAGTTCTGCTGGATCTCTCAGCGGCGTTTGATACCATCGACCATAACATCCTTCTGGACCGTCTTGAGGGGCTGGGAGCTGGGGGCACTGTCATACAGTGGTTCCGCCCCTTCCTCCTGGGCCGTGTTCAGAAAGTGGTGGTGGGGGATGAGTGTTCAGACCCCTGGGCTCTCACTTGTGAGGTGCCTCAGGGTTCTGTCCTCTCCCCCATGCTTTTCAACATTTACATGCAGCCGCTGGGAGAGATCATCAGGAGGTTTGGGCTGGGTGTTCATCAGTATGCGGATGATACCCAGCTCTACCTCTCTTTTAAATCAGAACCAGTGAGGGCGGTGAAGGTCCTGTGTGAGTGTCTGGAGGCGGTTGGAGGATGGATGGTGGCTAACAGATTGAGGTTGAATCCTGACAAGACAGAAGTACTGTTTTTGGGGGACAGGAGGTGGGCAGGTGTGGAGGATTCCCTGGTCCTGAATGGGGTAACTGTGCCCCTGAAGGACCAGGTGCGCAGCCTGGGAGTCATTTTGGACTCACAGCTGTCCATGGAGGCACAGGTCAAATCTGTGTCCAGGGCAGCTGTTTACCAGCTCCATCTGGTACGTAGGCTGAGACCCTATCTGCCTGCGGACTGTCTCGCCAGAGTGGTGCATGCTCTGGTTATCTCCCGCTTGGACTACTGCAATGCGCTCTACGTGGGGCTACCTTTGAAGGTGACTCGGAAACTACAACTAATCCAGAATGCAGCAGCTAGACTGGTGACTGGGGGCGGCCGCCGAGACCATATAACACCGGTCTTGAAAGACCTACATTGGCTCCCAGTACGTTTCCGAGCACAATTCAAAGTGTTGGTGCTGACGTTTAAAGCCCTAAACGGCCTCGGTCCAGTATACCTGAAGGAGCGTCTCCACCCCCATCATTCTGCCCGGACGCTGAGGTCCAGTGCCGAGGGCCTTCTGGCGGTTCCCTCATTGCGAGAAGCAAAGCTACAGGGAACCAGGCAGAGGGCCTTCTCGGTAGTGGCGCCCGCCCTGTGGAACACCCTTCCAGCAGATGTCAAAGAGATAAACAACTACCTGACATTCAGAAGACATCTTAAGGCAGCCCTGTTCAGGGAAGTTTTTAACGTGTGATATTTTACTGTATTTTTGGTTTTTATGGAAGCCGCCCAGAGTGGCTGGGGAGGCCCAGCCAGATGGGCGGGGTATAAATAATAAATTATTATTATTATTATTATTATTATTATTATTATTATTATTATATGAAAAAGCCTTTGTAGACAGTTATTAAAAATACATCAGTTAACATAGCCTCAACACAGAGCAAACCCAATACCTCAGCATCTCTCAAACTATCAGGCATCTTAGCTGTGCGAAGTTGACAGGTGCTCTGATGCACGATGATAGTTCCAGACAGGCATGAAGCTTTTGTCTAGCAGCAGCATGCTTTGTAAAATGCAACCTAGATTTGGCTCTATATAAAAAGATGAATAAATAGGTGCGTCGGGGGGGGGGGAGTTACTGACAGACACACAGTTTCATCCACTCAAGCACTGCTTTAGAGCTGTTTCAAACAATGACCATTTATACTTGTGTGGGATAGCCTGCTCTTCTTTCAAGAGCCACTCCCAACATACACTGCTGTTTGCAGCACATAATGTAGAACACATCAGTTTACTGCTCAGCAAACCCAGATTAGTTATGAGGATGAGCGACAGTCAGCCTCAGGCTCCTGAGTTCCTTCCATCATCGGGGTCATCAGGAGGAGACTGGATGCTTCTACTTCAGATTTAACTAGAGGTTATCATTATGTCAAAATCCTAAAGCTGTGGTTAATCTTAACAAGAATGAGTGGAAACAAGCCAGCTTCAAAACCCATTGTTTGAAGATGGCTTGTTTTCACTAAGGGTAGTAAAGACTCACATTTTGTCTGGGTTCAGAGATCACAGCAAACTATTCATTTAGGACAGAAGTAAAAACTTCCAAACCCCTATTTTTTGGCTGTGGAAAGGGGGGTGGGAGAGAGAATGCATGAGCGAAAAGATCATTAAGGTTCATTTCCTGTAATGCTAAACTTTGCTTTAGAATTACGTCCAAACTTGCTCATTATAAAGGCATGCAAACTCACTTCAATTGCCAGCATGAGCATGGAGCACTCTACACATAGAATAGGCAGACCCAAACTGATCACGGAAATATGACTGACATGGAAGATAAGAAGCAGCTTTATGCCAAGTCAAGCCATTTGGCCACCTAATTCAGTAATACTGACTAGTAGTGTCTTTCCAGGATATGAAATGGGGGTCTCTCCCAGCCATACCAGAAGATGCTAGGAATTGACCCTAGGACCCTTAAGATGCAAAGGAGATGCTCTCCTCCTAAGCTGTGGCCCTTTAAGTGGCCAATTACTGAAGTTGACTTGAATTCAATCCTAAGTAAGAGAAGTACATATCAATGGGGTTATTCCAATGAAATACATTTAGATTCAGTAAGACTAACTGATTTCAGGAATACATTCTAAACTCTGAGACTTAACTGGGTTATGTCTCAGAGCTCATCTGCACTCTTTGTTTAAAAAGCTCTGAAAGGAAAGTAAGCTATATATGGGTGTGAGTTATTAGAAGAAAATTTTTTTTTTAAAGGAGAGGCCTTTAAACTGATGTTTGAATAGCTAAGCCAAGGATCAGTTGCACAACATTTACCTAACAGTAGGCAACATTTTTAAAGGAGAAGAAAACTGGAATGCAGTTTAGTCAGATACCTTTCTTATGTGAGATGAACTTTATTTGTAGTAGAAAATCATTGATATATGTATAGTCCGAAATAAAGCAACTCATTCAGTCTGGGCCAAAAGGCAAGCTATAGAAAGAGAAATAAAAATAATAGTAAGTGATATTATTGTAAGTTCTCCAACTCATCACACAACGATCCATACAACAAAAAATGTATAACCTATCATAGGGTGATACTTAGAAAAATGAAGTCCATATCCATCACCTTTAATACACCTACATAATCTGTTTAGCACTATGGAATTGTAATACCTAAGAATCATATAGCTGGATAAAATACTGCTCTTAACAAATGGTGAAAGTTCCGTTCATCCAGTATTTCCAAAATAAGCCAATTATTCAATACATCCTTAAATAAAAAATGACTTTAATTTAAAATTTGCACATTTTTGATCCTGTGTTACTCCTTCCAAATCAGCAACCTTTTATTTTATTTTAGAAAAGTTGGCATAGGAATTTAAAAAGATCCTTTGCAGCCAAAGGATCAGAAACAGAGAACAAACAGCTTCTCCTAAATCTAAGGTATCAAATTTGTTACTGTAGCTACAGCCCAAGGAGCAGGCAAGAAGGAATGAAGACACACATGACAGTTATTTGTTATTGTGTCCTAAGCAGAAAACTAGCTGCTAGATGATTCTTCAGAATGAAGTAATTCACTTCTATATGGAAGAAAATCCCAGCAAGCCAGAACTGCTCTGAAACCAGTTACGGGTTCCAAAAAGTTTTGGAGCAGAATTTAGTATTAGAAAAGCAAACACCTCAGACCAACGAGCCACAGGAAAAGAGACAGAAAATAATATCCTGTAACACAACGGCAAGAACCTTCCTGGGAAAATAAAATTTCTCTGATCTATCCTTATACTGTAATTTAATTGCTGGTTTTGGTTGCACGCATCATCGCCCCCTCCCCTCACTATACCTTGTAAATTATAAAGATGAAGTAGTGCGATTATTTAGCTATGAACTCTAAGCTTATTTAGTGAACAGCATATATATTATTGTATGCATTTTGTTTGTGTTTTATATAGATAAATCCTAATAAAATGATTATAAAAGAAAATTAAAATTCTTTAAATGTACTTTAATGTCACCTATCTGTAATGTGTCAGATTTAGTTAGTATCTTTCAGAAACGAGGTTAATATATTAACCGGAACTGAGGAAACCATCATGCTTGAAACAAAAGGCACTGCCTCAGGACAAAAACTGAAAAGATTTTTTTGAATGTTCCTTCCCACCATACATCGTCACTTCACTGCAGACATTGTTTGGCTCACCTGCAGCTCTTATAAATGCAACAGTCTAGCTGAAAATAGCATCTTTGGAATGCAGAAAGGGCCCTTGAAATCTCACATCCTTCATAAATTTCTTTCTTTTAAAAAATTCTATTTCACTATAAACAAAATAAACAAAAATGGTCAATTATCTTGCACACATGACCCAACAAAGAGCATGTGGATAACACATTATCCAAGATATTAGCCAAAATAATAATAATAAACATTATCCAAAATGACAATTGAGATACAAAGCTTTTGATCAAATACAAAACATAAAAGAAAAAACAACCCAAAGCATCCATGTGGCTGTGATATCATCATCATCTATTAAATTTCTATACTGCCCTTCATCTGAGGATCACAGGGCAGTTTACAATATAATACAGTAGCCTTACCAACATCGAAGTTTTCCCAGAACAGGTAAGTGATAAGTGTTTTCCCTATCCTGAAAAGGTCTTGGGAGTTACGACCGCTTCATAAATTTCTGTAGAGTCTAAACTCTTTGTTGCATAAACAACAGACAAGAAGGGACGGAGGTTATCCAGAAAGCAGACCAAAAAAACAAGAAACCCCTCAACTAGCACTAGTTACCTGAAGGATGCTCCAACGCAAGCGAGGTGCTGCCAACTGATGGGATCCAAAATGCAATGAAAGCGCCTCTCAGGAAAAGACGGTGGCAGGCAGGGCAGGGCAAAAGGACCAGACAGATATTATATCCTGAGGAGAGAGAGAGAGACAAAGAGCCAGAGAGCATCACTTCGCCTGTCGCATGGATTCAGCTCTGCCTCCAAAAAGGAAATAATTAAGGCAGGTTTGCATCCCAAACAGAGCAGTGGCACCACCCTGCTTCCCTGACCGGATCTTTTCCCTATCTCCCTCTTCCCCGCATTCCCCGCCCTGCACCAGCCCACCTCCCTGGGTGCTGGAGGAAGGGAAATATCCATTGCGACCATCACCCCCCAGGCTCCCTCCCTGAAGAGCTTTGCCCAGAGCAATGCAGGCACACGCCCCTCCGAAGGGTTGCCCCCTTACTCCTCTTATGTCAAGAGGCACCCCGGCTAGTTGGGAAGCTGGAAGAAGACCTGGCAACCTGGGAAACCCAGCCAGATGGGCGGGGTATAAATAATAAATTATTATTATTATTCCAGGGAACTAGCTGACTTCAAACCACCCCCACCCCCAGGCCAAGATGCAGAACTCCATCTCCTGCCTGAAACCCTGGGGGGGGGGGAGCTGCTGCTGCTGCTGCCAGTCCGTGTAGGCAATACTGAACTGGATGGGCCCAGGGTCCAAGGCAGGCTCCCCATGTTCCTAACTTCTTGGCTCTTGGGACTAAAAAACAACAACCCTACACTTAATAAAATTAGTTAATACTACACTATCCCTCTCTCACACACGCACATACGAACTAGCCAAGCAAACCTAATTACCACACAGCAGTATTAATTAAAATATATATATATTAATTAAATTAACCACCGACTGAGGGAATCTCCTGACCTTCAGTGCAAGCTAACTTTTATTTGATAGAATAAAGGTAAAAGGGTTTTTTTTTCAGGGGGGGTTGCATTCTCATAGGCTAAAGTGAGCCCCCCCCCTCCGCGCGCGCTTTCGCCCACCTCCTCCTCCTCCTCCTGCCTCTCTCTCTCCCTCTCTCTTTTTCTTTCTCTCTCTTTCTCTCCCTCCCTTTGGCAACCCACCTCTCCCACTCGCTATACCGCCCTTTTCTCCTCATGAAAAGGGGAGGTTGGTTGTTGTGGCGGGCGGGAGAGGCGGCCCTGTCAGTCACGCCGCGCCGGCCAATCCTCTCGCCGCGCCCGGCCCTTCCCCGCCACCCGCTCTCTCCAAACGGGCCAATGAGAGGGGCCGGGGAGGGGAGGGGCGTGAGCGCCCGCCCGCGGCTTGGCTTTGCCGCAGTGCAGCGGCCCCGTCCCTTCCCTTCCCCTGCCGCCCTTCTGCTCTCTCTCTCTCTCTTTCTCTCCGTCTCGCTTCTCCCGCGGCGGGCAGCCCCGCCCCCTCAGCGTCCGGTCGCCTAGCAACCGGCGGCATCGGGCCGGCTGCGGCGCTGGCGGAGCCTCTCAGGCGAGGCGTCTTTCTCTCTCTCTCTCTGAGGGGGAAGAAGGGAGGAAGGCGAGAGCTGTGCGGAGAAGGGAAAAGAGAGCGTAACGGGACGGGCTCTCCCACGAAGCCCCCCACGTGTGCTTGGTCGTGACGTCACCCGGGCCCACCTTACCTGCGGCGTGACGTCACTCGCAGAACAACCTCCGCCTGTTGACGTCAAGTTATTTTATACATATATAATTATATGTATGATTTCATTTTATATATATAATCTAATCATATATAATATTTAAATTATATATATATATATATTATAATATTTATATTATACATACAGTGGTACCTCGGGTTACATACGCTTCAGGTTACAGACTCCGCTAACCCAGAAATAGTGCTTCAGGTTAAGAACTTTGCTTCAGGATAAGAACAGAAATCGGGCTCTGGCGGTGCGGCGGCAGCAGGAGGTTCCATTAGCTAAAGTGTTAAGAACAGGTTAACACTTCAGGTTAAGAACAGACCTCCGGAACGAATTAAGTACAGTACTTAACCCGAGGTACCACTGTAATATTTATTTATTTACAGTGGAAGCTCGGGTTGCGAACGTGATCCGTGTGGGATGCACGTCCGCAACCCGCAGTGGCACGTCTGTGTACGCATGGGTTGCGATCCGGCGCTTCTGCACATGCTTTTCTCTTGGAAGCTTCTGCACATGCGCAAAGTGCGATTTAGCACTTCTGCGCATGCACGACTGCCGAAACCTGGAAGTAATCCATTCCAGTACTTCCGGGTTTTGGCAGTCCGTAACCCAAAAAAACACAACCTGAAGCATCTGTAACCCGAGGTATGACTGTATTACATTTTGCTTACTAACCAATGTTGCTTCTCCCTACCCTCCACACAGCCCCTCAAAAAGCAAGCGACAGAGTTGACATTAGGTAGCTTCTGTTTTTTGGTTATCCTAGAGCAGGGATGGGGACCCTTTGGCCCACCAGAGAACAGATCCCATCGTCCCTGAGGCTGATCAGAGCTGGAATCCAATAACATCTGGAGGGCCACAAGTTCTCCATCTGTGTACATTACATTGTTACCGACAGAATGTTGTGAATGTATTTGTTTTATCCATTTATACTGCACCTTTCAACATGTTTACTTTTCTACATATAGGTAAGCCTACCTGAGAGCAGACAACAGAGAAAATGACCCATATGAAATCCCAAGCTTTGAAAGTTAGAGGACGTGCCTTTAAAGACCACGAACCATTCAGACATTGCACTCCTGGATCACTTCTTACAGACAGGGCTATCAAACCAAGAGTTACACCTGGCACAGTCGGTGTGGCAACTGGAAATCAAGAAACGAGAAGCAGAAAAGTTGGGAGCAACCCTATGGTAAGACAAAAAGTGCATGTGAGATTTCCCTTTTCCACTTAGAACACAACAACAACAACAACAACATTAACTCACCCCTATAGGTCCCCTATATAATTCACAAGAACAGATGTGATAGAATAGATTAAAGCTGAAATCAACACAGGGTGATATATTTTGAAATAGTGACTGTTCTTTATTAGAATATTCTGGCACATGAAAAACAAGAGGTGACATTGTGCATGTTTGGTGGTATACGTAGGATTTAAAAATAGAAGCCAGTAATGTCAAGATGACCAAACACAGGCTATAATCAACAGGGAGCAATAAAATAGATTGAATCTGAAGAAAGAAGGTGTTTAAGGGCATAGAAGCCCTGAAAAGCCTTAGCAGTGCTTTTCTCTGTCCACCCTGGGTTAGCTGAAGCTGCAATTACATTTTGCTACCAGCAAAATTGCCACAAATCAGGTCTGGGAAACATGGAAGGAATGCATAGAAAACATCAGAAGATAGCTATATGGAAATTGCATTATCTGGCTGTTTGGTAAAAAATGAATGAACAAAGTCATGATTTCAGAGAACAGAGGAAGGGATTGTTACAGAACGGAGATGACAAAAGATGAAGTTCCAGCCAAAATAATAGACAAAATAAAAACCTACAAATCACCAGGTCTGGACGGCATCCACCTCAGAATTCTCAAGTAACTAAAATGTGAAATTGGTTTCCAGGTGGAAAAGTCAAAGTTGGAAACAGAATTGCTAGAACCCAATGCTAAGATATTATCAAGAATGTATAATTTGCTGTTGAAATGGAGTACTGAGGAAGAAACGGTAAAATCTGCCATGATTAAATGGGCACAAGATATAGGACACAATATTATGTTTGCTGACTGGGAGCAGTTGTGGACCACTGGGATTAAATTTACGGCATGTAATGCCTTAAGAGAGAATATTATGAAAATGACGTACAGATGGTACATGACCCCAGTCAAGCTTGCAAAAATTTACCATTTGCCCGATAATAAATGTTGGAAATGTAAAGAAATTGAAGGCACATTCTTTCACCTTTGGTGGACGTGCCCGAGGATCAAGGCTTTCTGGGAGATGATTTATAATGAATTGAAAAAGATATTCAAATACACTTTTGTGAAGAAACCAGAGGCCTTTCTCCTGGGCATAGTTGGCCAATTGGTGCCAAAGAAGGATAGAACTTTTTTTATGTACGCTACAGCAGCAGCAAGAATACTCATTGCAAAGCATTGGAAGACACAAGAACTACCCACCTTGGAAGAATGGCAGATGCAAGTAATCGACTATATGGAAATGGCTGAGATGACTGGCAGAATCCGAGACCAGGGAGAAGAGTTGGTGGAAGAAGATTGGAGGAAATTTAAAATTTATTTACAGAAGCAGTGTAAAATGTATGAATGCTGATGACATCGAAATGAAATGAAGGGGTTTTAGTGACGAGAGTAAAAGTTTGAAATTATAAATTTGGGAGGTTAACTTTAATTCATAAATGATGTAGAGTTATGAGTGAGCAGTGATGTGGCCAGGTTTGCTGATGACCGTAAATTTGTGTTAGTGGTTGTTAAAACAAAAAGAGATTACAAAGAGCTCTGAAAAGATCTCTCCAAACTGAGAGAATGGGCAATAAAATGGCAGGTGCAATTTAGTGTAAACGTGTAAAGTGATGCATGTTGGAGCAAAAAAATCTTTAATTTCACGCACATGCACTATACCTTGGGGTCATAGTAGATAGCTCGATTAAAACTGTCAACGAAGTGTGCAGCAACCATTAAAAGGCCAAATTTCATGCTAGAGATCACTAGGAAATAAATTGAAAATAAAACTGCCATTTATAACGCTGTTATACAAATCTGCCGTGCAACCACATTTGTGCTCTTAATTTAGTTGTAACCACTAGGGGGCATGAAAACAATTTCTAGTTCAGTTTGCATTTGTATTAACCATAATTCAACAAGCATATTTTATTATCATACAGGCATCCTTAGGCGAAGAGAACAATTCTCTGGAAAAGTTTAAAGCTCTGCAAAAGAAACACCTGCAGCTCAAAGGTATTCTAAAAGAAAAGGAGTCATCAATATCAAGATTAACTAAAATAATAAAAGACCAGGTATTGTAAATTCAGATTCACTGATTTATGACACTGAAGCGTTAAATCAAACCCATACAACATGTGACCCCATCAAGCCAAATTTAGCCTAACCATCAAATATGGCAGGCAGCTCACCAGAGGCTCAATAATCCACTTTTCCTTGAGAAGACACAGCAAATCTGAGGATTATATCTAAATAATGTATTTTCAAATACTTGTTTGTAACATTCACGTGTTGCAGTTTTGCTGTACATCTAAAACATCTTGGGTTCTCAGATTTCATCTAAACATCATACTCTGAAATGCTGTGCACACTTCCCTAGGAGTAATTTCCATTTGAAGTTGTTTGGACTTAATTGTGTAGACATGCATAGAATAGGACTGTTTATAGACAGGACTTTCTCAATGACAAGTACTGCCTAGCCTCTTCTCTACTGATCTTTAGATGTGGAGTGAAGACTTAGCTTCCAATAATGATTTTGTTGAAAATATGGAACCTCATTTGATAAACGTGGAAATGCTGTAATTAAAAACGTGTTGTGTTCTAGAGCCCCTTGTGTGCAGAGAAGGCACCTGTAAGCAGCACTCTGCAGGATTTCACCCTCCTGGTCTTGGGGTGAGGTGGGGGGGGGGGAGGAAACACTAACTAAACCATTAACCCCACCCCTGAATTGATTCGGGGCTGAATCCGGGGCAGGGCAGGTGGTACCCAGGTTAGTGTGTGGGCAGGGACAGGGATCTGTGCATAGTTTTCATTGCATTTACTTTTCTACAGCAGCTTTTTCAGGCAAAGGAGATCCATGTGCAAGCCAGAGCCTGCAAGAAAAGAATATTGTTGCAGGCACCCTACTCTCCGAGCAGTGAGAGACTCCTGGGGGACCCAGTGTTCCGTTTCCTTGGAACAAAAGTCAATGAAGACTGTGGTGCCTTTAGGATATATGGTTTTGTAGACTTCTGTATGCAACTATATACGCTGTGGGTTAAACCACAGAGCCAAGGGCTTGCTGATCAGAAGGTCGGCAGTTCAAATCCCAGCGCCGGGGTGAGCTCCTGTTGTTCGGTCCCAGCTCCTGCCAACCTAGCAGTTCGAAAGCACGTCAAAGTGCAAGTAGATAAATAGGTACTGCTCTGGCGGGAAGGTAAACGGTGTTTCCGTGCGCTGCTCTGGTTCGCCAGAAGTGGCTTAGTCCTGCTGGCCACATGACCTGGAAGCTGTACGCCGGCTCTCTCGGCCACTAAAGCGAGATGAGCGCCGCAACCCCAGTTGTCAGGGGTCCCTTTACCTTTACCTATATACAACCTGAGCATTGGATGGAAGGGATCACCACATTAACACTCTAATAGATCTTTCCTCTTCACTAACTTCCTAGAGATGACCTGCAAGGGGGCTTAGCTTTGGGTTTATCTTGGCCTTTTGTTTTCCTTCGGGCATTTACCCAGGTGCCTTCTCCCCTCCTGGAAGCACCAGCAGTTGCCACTATTGCAAAACCTCTCTTCTTAGAACTCTTTAAGACGCTGGTGAAGCCACCCAAGGAACTTGTTTGACCGGTACACCAGGTTTCATAATGTAGATCTTAACTTCATAGGCGGAGAATCATGAGGCTCCTCACCCTCCACAACCTATAACAATATGTATTTATTGGCCATTTGTCATGGACACTTTAGTTGATATTCCTGCATTGCAGGGGGTTGGACTAGATGACCCTCAGGTACCTTCCAACTCTATGATTCTATTCTTGTACCTAGGATTCGTTACAGAAGCAGGAATGAAGCTAGGACATTGTTTTGAGGAAGGATTTGAAGGACGTCCTTCTGAATAAGCAAATACAGGATTATAGTATAATTGAGTTGAATATTATTCTTATTACTATTATTATTTTAACAGGCTACTGAGTATAGAACAGCAATAGAATTAGAAAAAGAACACCATAAAGAGACTGAAAGGCGACTGGAAGAATCAGAACATTTAGTCAAGGAGCAGAGCCAGTTGCTTGATGAAACTGTAGCACGTTACAGAAAAATAATTCAGGAGCAAGAAACACAGGTTTGTCACAAAGGAAAAGAGGCATAATTTGTTGCTCTTGCTTTATTTAGGTTACTATTATTTCATTCTAATACACATGAAAACCTTATCTGGAAAATAAACATTTTTTCACACTAAACTTATCCCTCAGTCTTTAGTAATCACAATGCAATGTCGCTTGCTTCCTTTTGTAGCATGCAGAGCTGGTGCTTGAAATGAAAAAACAGAGTGAGGCTGATATAAGGCGCAGAGAAGAAAATATTCTCAAGATAAAGCAATATATTTCTGGTACCTTCCAAGAAAAATCCCGGTACGGTGTCCAAATGTCTGAAAGCAGGATCTCCTCAAATGATTCTAATCTTGTAGATGTAACTTTTAACTAAAGCTGTCATCCCTACTAACAGACTTTAATCCCATTGAAATCAATGGATTATTCAAGCAGCTTCTTTCTGTGCAGAGCAGCAGGCTAAGTTTTCTGCTCATTCCTTTATAATATGGGGCATGAGACTGCCAAATAGCACTGGATTTACTGCTTACGGAACCTCAAACCTGCATACTATTTATATGGTAGAATGAAAACTACCGTATTTTTCGCCCTATAGGACGCACCGTCCCATAAGGCGCACCTAGTTTTTTTGGGGGGAAATAAAGGGGAAAAAATATTCCCCCCCCAGCCCCCAGAACAGGCAACTCTCCGCAAGCCGCGGGAGCCCAGCGCTGGGCTCCCGTGCCTTGTGGAGAGCTGCGCGAAGCCTGGAGAGCGAGAGGGGTCGGTGCGCACCAACCCCTCTCGCTCTCCAGGCTTCAGCGAAAGCCTGCATTCGCCCCATAGGACGCACACACATTTCCCCTTCATTTTTGGAGGGGGGAAAGTGCGTCCTATGGGGCAAAAAATACGGTATATACGGTTCAAAGTATCATAAGATCACGCATCAGCTGTTACACAGGAAGGCTATTCATGAATCATAAAATTAAGGATCTTCTTCCTAAGAGGAGACTGAGAGGAGATATAGCCATCTTCAAATATTTAAAGCAGCTGCAGACCTAAGTTTGGGAAACCCTGATTTAAAGGTTATCACATGGAGGATGGAGCAAGCTTGTTTTCTCCCGCTCCGGAGGGTATGGTTCTATTATCTGCTTGGTTACTGTAGAAAAAAGGATGTTGGGCCAGGTGGACCTTTGGTCCAGAAAGGCTTTTGTTAATAAATAACTCTATTACAAGAATAAATGACTTGCCCTTACTGTAATGAAACTGCCTCATGGATTTTTTTTCCCTTCTTGCAGGGAACGTCAACAACAGACAGATGAACTCAGAATAGAAATAAATAAATTCATGGAGAAATCACACATTCTCAAAACAAAACTTGAAAAAGAACTCAATGCAAAAAAGGTGAGAGAAGGAAAATGTGCTTCGGCATCTACTGCAACGTTATTTAAAAAAACAACCTTCCATAAAACATTTGTATGTTCTGTACCTTGTTTTGCGGCAGCAATTTGTGTGTTGTTTGGATAGGTTTCTCCTATGCATTTATGGAACTGATAAAACATATTTTTTTTACCAAAAAGCAAACAATCAATCTTGGAATTTGTGTTTTATTAGGCATGTATAAAACAGCATTTTGTGATTCCTTCAAGGTGCATTATTAACTTCAGAGTCGAGAACAGCTTAATCTTAAGTGGCCTTTGTACTCTGAGACTCCAAAACCACCATCACCTTTGTACACCTTTCCTATTTCTCAATATACAGTGGTGCCTCGCAAGACGAAATTAATTCGTTCTGCGAGTTTCTTCGTCTTGAGATTTTTTCGTCTTGCGAAGCATGGTTTCCCAAAAACCTCCAAAAAGGCTACCACACCGCGTGCTATGAGTTGCTCTTGCAAGACGTTTTCGTCTTGCGCAGCAAGCCCATAGGGAAATTTGTCTTGCGAAGCAACTCAAAAAACGAAAAACTCTTTCGTCTTGCGCAGTACACTGTAGCTGCATTCTGATGCCCCGCACACAACAGGACACATTCCCTTATCTGTTCCACAGGTGTGATTAAAATAAAATCCCCCCAAAAAGACCACCCACCCATACAGCCATTTCCTCAATTTATAAGATTACAGAGCAGACGGGAAACATCAAAAGCCACTTTTCTACCTGAAATGTTCCCATAGCCCCAGTTTCACTCAATTGTATTGTGATTTCAGTGTGAATTAAAAAAAAACAGTGCTGCAGTCAAGTTTCAACGGCATTTAATAGATTCATCAAGGTTAATCCAACCGCATGATAAAACCTTTAGTATATCTACAGTAGGTTGTTTACATCAATTTTCATTCTGGTGCCAATAAAACAAGCAGAGTCAAAGTGTCAGAGTCAAGGTCCGCTATACATACTTATCTATTGAAGTTCAATATGCATAGATATGACAGTTTGTTAAGTATAGTTCAAGCAAGTATAAAGTAAAGACTGCAATCCAAGGGTACGTCCTAGGACACGGGTGTCAAACACAAGGTCCGCGGGCCGAATCCGGCCCGCCAGACCTCGTCATGTGGCCCGTGTAGCCGCCGCCGGCCGCCAGCCTTCACCTTTTATTCTCGCTTTTTTATTTATTCCCGCCTCTTCAGCGCATGCATCTCGGTCCCTGTGGGCGCTGCTGGCTGGCCGGCTCGGCCCTCGGCCGCCATGGCGACGCCCCGCCCCACCTGTCCTTCCGGTCCACTCTAGGCCAGCAGAAGCCTCCGCTCTGTGGGGGGGGGGGGAAGGACGCGAGCGCAGCTGGCGGCGCGCGGCAATGACGTGACAGGGCACTTGCGGCGGCGTTGTTTTCAATGGCAGCTAAGGTGAGCGGTGGGTTGCCCGGTGGGGAAGAGTGTGGGGTGTGTGTGTTTTCGTGTACACAAACATAAATATACAACCGGCCCTTTGAGGGTGACCAAACTGCTGATGCGGCCCCCGATGAATTTGAGTTTGACACCCCTGTCCTAGGACAAGCCCCATCAAATTCAGTAGGGCCTACTTCTAAGTGAATACATTTAGGACCTGTCTGGAAATTTAGTAAATCAATAATGAATCCTTTTTAAGCAAAACACTTTTCAACCTGCTGATTTTACAACAGTATTATCTGAAAAAAATAATCTGTAACATTTAGATCTCACAAAATGTAAGTCTAATGAAAATGTGGAACATTTTCCTACTACCAACCCTAGCCACTCTTATTTTTCAATAGGCTTGGGGTTTTTTGAGGGGGGGGAGGGAAGCAAATATTTAGTTAAAATCTTGAAGTATTACATGCAAAGATAACTTTCCTAGTACATTTCAGCCGTCCCATTTTTTCCCTTCTTTTTCTGTGCAGAGGGACTGCAAATCGAAAGAGATCAGTCCATAGTCATGCAAGCAACTTGGGTCAGGTGTGTATGCTTGTTCCAAGGCTTATTTCCCAGGATGGCCACTCCTAGGAGCTATGAGGCAGGATCTTGAGAGATGTCATATTTGCACTCAACCAGAGAAGAATCTGAAGTGCCCTTGGACTTCCATGTTGCGTAATCTGTCTTGTATGGGGTGCACAAGTGGTGTCTCTGTTTACCTAATCTTGTTTATGGGTTGTTACATACAGGGATTTTTTGCTTCCTGTGCTAATTGCTGTTTTATGATGATGGCAATTTAATGTATCTTGTGGTTTTCGTTTTTATATTGCTTGTTGTTTTTGTGGCTGTAAACCACCTTGGATTCCTTTTTGAAAACTGGCAGGATGTAAGTTTTTTTTCTTTTTAAATTAAAGTAAAATAACAAAAATGCAGCTGGTCCATCCAGAAATCTCATCCTGATTTTCCCTCACCTAGAGCAGTTATAACCTCACATGGGCACCAGAGGACCATGTGAGTTAATGGCTATGTAGTGAAACTTCAGGTACTCTATAGAAGGATTGTGATTTAAGATTGACAGAATCCAAGATGCACTTGTGTCAGACTCAGTATTTTATTTTAAAACAGTCTACAAAGATGGATATGCAGTTGTGTCGCACTGGAAGTTCATAGCTGCTACAGAAATTGTGGAGCTCTGGTTTACCACTTTAAGAAATTGCAGCCTGAAATTAGTTTTATTAATTATCACATCTTCCCAGAATCAACCTGGATTTTTATCTCACTATTCAGAATAGTGTGGCATCAATACAGTAGCAAACATGATTTCAGAAAACAAGTTTCATTTTCATGTTAGTCCGGCTTTGTAAAGTAACATCTCAACCTTTATAGGAGCAAAGTTTAGCATCCTTAGTAGAGCAATGCCAAAGGATGACTATCAGCTCGTACCTGCAATTGTAAGGGATGAGAAAATCAGATTTACTAAACACTGAAGCTGAGACTGCATGTAATAGTGGCAGATTTGGGTTTAAAACATACAGATCTGCTGTCACATGCAGTTTGAGCCTCAATGAGGCATTCTTGATAGATCAGCTTGCAGTTGACAGGAAAAAAGCAGAGCCACAGATGTCACAAACCTGAACTGGAAGAAAAAGTGATGCAGTATTACTAGTTAAAGAGCAATTGCCTACTAGTCCAGGCAAAGAATGACATGAAGAATGAATGAAGCTTCAAGCACAGGGGTCTAAGGCAGCACAAAGGAGCAAAGCTCAGAGTAGAAAGCCTATCTATGAAAAGAGGACCAAGCACATGTCGCCTCACATCTTGGAAGTACAATTAACTAGGCTTGCTGTCAGTTCTAAAGTGCCTTCCATACAGAACTACTAACTTATGGAAGTATTAATTCACCTCCCCCCAAAGGTTTCCTGATATCCCCATGAGCCAGAGATTCTTCATCTCACAAAAACTGGGTGTAAGGAGGGAAAGAAAACCAATCTTGCACTATGCGTGAAGACTTGGTTAAAACATGTTCTTTCTTGGAACCGCCACAGTGACGCTGTATTCAGTCCCTGAGGAGGACTTCAAAGCAGATAGCTGCCTGGGGAACCTCTCAGCCCAGCTCCTTCCGTTGAACGGGACAAGGTGCCAAGTCTCCTGCACTCCAAAACTCACCCACGCCTGAGATAATGAAATGGATGCTAGCCTGCTTAACACAACTGTTCAATGCCAAAAGAACCAAGGACAGGCTTAGACTGAAAACATCCCTCCCAATGACTCTACCAGGTGTGAACAGCAAGTACCTGGATACCGTCAACAACAGTGTTCCGCTACATCACTACTGAATGCCTATCCTACAGAATTACCGTGACCACCACAGGCTTACTCTGATAAATGCATCAAAGGTCCTGTTTGTCTCCACCAAGCACAGCAGAGCTGGATGTGACAGGGACTTTATTATTTTCTACAAAAACAGACTCAAAGGCAGCTTCTTGCTCTTCCAGGGTGTCGGAAGCTGTGGCTCCTGGGATCAAAGTGGCGTTGCTGAGTGCCGGCTCATGCTCAGTAACCTTCTCCAGCTCTACGGCTCGCTTTCCTTTCCTTTTGCCGAGTATTCGGACATAATTAGCGGGAACAAGTCCTGTTGTCTGGCCATCACGGCTGGCCAAGAGCCAGCCACGTATTTTGGGTTGTCGTTCTGGCAAGAAAAAAGAAAGACAGACATGAGTGTTTAGCAGAGGAGCCCATGGACAGATAACTGAGTTGTTGAAAGTATTTGGAGAATTCTGCAAAGACCAGTTCGTTTAGATTTTGTGTGACCTTCTCAAACCTTGAGACTTGAGTGAAAACCAATCTGAAGAGCACACTTGAGACGTAATGATTAATAAAACAGTTCAATGACCAAACCAATGACTTTGAAATGTCAAGATTTCAAAAAGGACTAGCAAATGTCATTAACAGAAACAGTGAAGCGTAGCTTTCAGAAACGTCATACAATATATTAAACCAGTCAACTCTAGTCGCATACCTCTAGTCTGAGTACATTGACACAAGTTATACAACAAATCTAAAGACTGCAGATGTAGGTATTTCTATGGAACAAGTAACTATTTGCAAGAAATGCCACTGCTTCCTGTTAGACAAACAAATTGCCCCTAAAGTTCTCAAACTTTCCCTTAACATACAGCTAGGTCGAGAGGGTAAATGTTCTTCCGTTTTCCTAGATACTGCACTGAAATATCTGGGGGTGGCAAATCACAATGAATCAAAACCATCTTACCTTTGGGTGCCAGTTTTAGCATTTCGCCAGCACGGAAGGAAATTTCTTCTTCCGAAACAGCATTGAAATCGTATTCTGCTCTCCCAACAACATGATCATCCTCTCCACTTGCCCAATTGCTGGAAACTGTTCCACAGAACAAGGGATAAACAAGTCAACAGAACTCTGCTGGATCAGTACAGTCTCTTAGAAAACAATCTTTGAGAGTCAGTATGGTGCAAGGAAACCCAGTTCAATTCCCTACTCTGCTACACAGCTCATGAGCCAAGCTATCAACTTTCAGGCTGCCCTAATTCAAGTCCCTTAGTTGTTGTGCCAAGGCCCTCAGACTCATAAATAAGTTCAAAAGCTAACAGGAAAGCTCAAATGTACACACACAACTGATGTATGTCATTTGTGAGCTACAAAGAAAGAAAGAATTTTTTGTAAGTGGTTGTTTGGAGACAATCTCAATTTGCCAGAGGCAACCAACCAAGAAGCGATTTCCAAACCTGACTGAACCTCTTAGCAGAAGGCCAGTGTGCACACAAATTAAAGTGCTTAACTTGTATGTGCTATACCTGAAACTGTTCTTAACCTGAAGCACCACTTTAGCTAATGGGGCCTCCTGCTACTGCTGCGCCGGCAGAGCACGATTTCTGTTCTCATCCTGAAGCAAAGTTCTTAACCTGAAGCACTATTTCTGGGTTAGCGGAGTCTGTAACCTGAAGCGTATGTAACCTGAAGCATATGTAACCCGATGTACCACTGTACTTAAGTGTTTTACGCCTTCAAAACCTTTTTCCAGCAAAGTATTTCAAATTTCAGAGTGCTCATAATGAACATTCACTAGACATTGGAACATGTTCTAAATTCCCTTTTCATTATACTGGTACATAAAAGCAAGATTTGTTCCTCCCTCCCTCCTCAAAGCTGAAATTAGGGAAGCACAGTATCTAAACCTGCTCTTCTTCCCCTCCTTTAGAATCCCTTGGCAGGAGCCACATATAACACCAAGCATAGCGCTGTGGACTTGGAATAGAGTGGGACATGCGAGACCGGAGGTTAGGTTCTCTGTTCAGCCATGAAAGTAGCTGACAGCTGAACTACAAATTCCCAGTCCAGTCTTTGCTATCGCTGAGCAAAGTGCAATGCAATGACATCTCCAGTTATGAGATCAGGTTGAAAACAGTGCCTTCCTAAATTATGAGAAATGCCACGGGTATTAAGAGAGGGTGGCATCAAATGTTTTCGGTTTCTATCAACTCAAGCGTATTGCTGGCTGTGGACAGCTTGCTTCAAACTTAAAACAAGACAAACACAAAAGCAGGCAAGAATACAAAGCCTAAATAAAGTGTTGCTTTTAAAATAAATTGCAGTTAAGTGTTTGCAATAGGCAGGATTGTTGATGGAGAATATTTGTTGATGAACATTGTTTGCATGGCTTGTTGGAGGGGGCAGAGCTTTGGTTTCAGGGTGGTGGTAAGAGCATATGGCGAACTCACACTCACTGCAGAAAACCAGAGAGGCCTGTCATGTTATAGTGCATTCCTGTTCTGAGACAAATCAATTCTACCCTTGGGGTGGGGTGTAAAGAGCATCTAAGCACCAGGTAAAAGACGAGCTTAACACTTAACGTGCCTGCCATTTGGTTTGCGGAAAAGGCCCTATTTCTCTTTATTTTATTGTTATTTCACTTCACGTTTGGCTACTGTCCAAGGCTGTAGAGCTCTGCAGTATTATATGTGTCACAGATTCCTTCAGAACCTCAGCTTGCTATCATTTTCCCAAGCTGCCTCCCACATTAACCATTATTAATCCTACCTACAATCACACAAAAAATCCCCTTCTCCCACACAACATGAAGATCAGACCGTGTTATTACTGAATTCCGATTATTATTATTATTATTATTATTATTATTATTAGCGTGCTTTTATAATACTGGTTGTTAGGTTGTATCTCTGTTTTTATTTTGCTGCTTTGTTTTTTTTCTGCTGTATATTTGCACACTGCTTAAAGAGATGCTTAAATATGAAGCATCTGTTTTTAAATTAAGTGAATGTATGCTAAACCAGGGTTTCCCACATGAAGCTGGGTTGCCAAACGCCGGTTCGCCTCACTGCAAATACAACACTGACCTATGGATAAGGCAGAAAAGGGAGGGGAGGGTAAAATCCAGGCTGAAGAGGGCAGAAGGGGGTGTTTGAAACTTGGTTGGCTCTCAATTTGCTGCTTGCCTGGTCTCCTGTGGCAAAGGAGTATCCCAGGTGAAGAGACAGGTCAGCAAGAGAGGACATTCTTTACTGGGCGGCAAAGGTCTGTAGCCAGGCAAGCCATTTTGTGGACCCATCTGGAAGGCTGCTAGTAACTACTGGGGACTTGCTTGTAACACTGTCATGTACTCTAGGGCTGAGGGATAAATCAATACTGTATATCGTCCAAAACCGGTTTGAAGTCCATATTGCTATACAGTGAAACCTCGGGTTACGTTACCCTCGGGTAACATAAACTTCGGGTTGCGAAAGCGGCAAACTCGGAAGTGTTTCACCGCTCGCGCATGCACAGAAGTGGTCTACCGCCACACGCGCATGCACAGAAACTGTCTCTCCAGTTGCGAAAACTTCGGGATACTGCCGGACCTCTGGAACGGATCCCATTCACAACCGGAGGTACCACTGTTTCATAATTTTTGACCTGGCAGTGTATTGTGAATCATGATATGTGTGTGTACACGCTATGCAAAAATCACAACGTGGGGGAAACCGTGAAGCCAGCCAATGCTTCTCTCCATAGACGATGGAAATATTTTTGAGAAGCAATGATAACACACAAGCTTGCTTTCCACATTAGAAAATATAATTCACCAAAAACCTGCGCAACAGCTGGGCAAAGTTCAGGTTGCCTTCATAGTCATTCATTGAAACCTGATTCTGTGTTGCCACTTGCTCGCTTTACCCCACAGCCCAGCTGCATAGACCGGGAAATACTTGTAAACTCCTTTACCTGTTTCGTCCTCAGTGTAGGTGGACAGCAGCTTCCAAATGAGGTAGGGACCCCCGAGAACCACGGCAAAGAATAGGAAAATGGGCCAGGATTTTGCAGAGTTGGCCGCCCTTTCCTCGGGGCCAGCACAGGCCACAGTCCCTTCGCTTTCTGCCCACAAATCATCATTTTCGGAATTCTTTCTCAGACCCAGCAACCGCTGCAGCCGCCTGTAAAGGTACCGTATAGTTCTCACCAAGGCAAAAGCCGAAAACACCTTGGTGAAGTGGATCTTGAGCCGGGAGAAGTGGTTGGCTACATCCAAGACGGCTCGGAAGCTGTTGTAGACCGCCGAAAAGGTAGCGTCCATCATCATGCTGACCGAGGCGAAGGCATGCACAATGCTTTCGATGGACTGGAACGCACCACGGCTGCTCTCCTCGGCCTGCTGCACAAACCGGCTGGCGGGAACGTCATCCATCCGAAACCGGTTGTAGCCCATGCCGCCATATCCATAGCTGTAAGGGCTGTAGCTTCCGTAGAAGGAGTTCCCGTACGTGCCGTAGCCTGAGCTGAAGGGACTGCTGTACGAAGGCCTGAAAGAGCTCAGGGCCGTGCTCCCAGTCTGTTGAGATGGCCTTGGCACAATGGGAGGGGGCACGCGGGTGAGGGTGGGCTGTCCGGGCCGCGTCAGCTGACTAACTCCCACATCTGCAGATCTAAAACACACAAGTTCAATGTTAGTACACGGGACGGTTTTATGCTAAAAAATAATCCCTCATCCCACACTCCTTCCAAACAGTGTGTATACTTAGAAGTTGACATTAATTATGCCTATGTTATAATTATGCTCTTTGGACCCAGGTTCAGGCATCACTAAAACACTAGACTTATTAAAAAAAACAACCCCACACACTGATCCTCTGCTCTGGTTTTCGACACATGAAAAATGTTGAATCTCAATAGACAGTTCATATTGAACAAAGACTGTGGTTCAGCTGTGCTGAACCAATGTTGGTGGGGATGGACATTCAACAGAAGCAGAATGGCAACATCGTTATTAGGACCAATTCATAAAGTTTTATTAGTCTGTCCTAATAAAGGCATTACCTAACCGTTGTTTGGGGATGAATACTTCTCAGCTGAATGTGCATGAGCTGCTGTGAGGCAGGGAGAGGATGTCTGCTGGGTAGAAAATGCCTCCTTAAGAGAGGAAGAGGTTCCAGCTCTTTTAAAGGAAGCTGTAACAAGGCCACTTCTGAAAACGGCAAGCCTGTGGCAAACATCCCCTTCCGAGGCAAAGTGCTTGAAAAAGGGGTTGTTGGTCTTGGGTGAAGATGGTTTCCTTTATCCATTCCAACTGGGATTTAGGTCTGAATTTGGAACAGAATTTGTCTTTAGTCACCCGGTGGGGCATGTTACCGATATGCTCTGCCTTGCTGTTATCTGGGGGTACCCCTTTAGCCCCTTGACTCCTAAAGCTTCGCTCTGCATATGGTTGTGCAAAGCAAAGGGCTTATGCAAGTGTGACAATGGAATCGAGCAGCTGTGCTCCACAGTGGTCCATTTCTATTGGAATTGTGCTTAGCCTCGCTGCCTATGAGATTTAAGGACTCTGGATAGGTGCCCTGCCCTGCACTCAAATCTTTTCACAGCCATCACAAATGCATGCCTTCAGCCAACGCATCATGCAACAGCCCTGGGGAGAACAAAAGCATCTCTACCTGTAGAAAATCAACAGTCATTGTGGAACCCCACACCCAAGCCCGCACATGAAACACCAGTGGTAAGCCTAAAAGGATATACACGACACACAAAGGAATAAATCCTAAAATGCGTTTCTGCACTTGCAGCAGGGATAGCCTATGTGGGCCCCTGCAGATGCTGCCATCACCCGAAGAGCGACATTCAGGTCCTTTATTGCTTGTGTATTGCTGCTTTTCTTTTGGCGACCTTTGGTCTATTTGGAGAAGCTAGAAGTATGCCAATTCTGCTGCCTTTTTTGACTTGGCCTCTCCCTTGTTATCAACCTTTCCACCGCTCCCCTCAAATGTCTGTGACACAGACAACCTGCTTACCGATTTGGAAACAGGCAACTTATTGCCTCACTGGAGGATTCGAAAGGTCAGAGGAAGGTGTGGCTGAAATGGCAAAGAACCTGTTGTGGGTGCCAACACTCCTAGGGAAAGATCTGAAAGTCTGGGTGAAAACTGAGCTTTTAAGAAGGAAGTGGACTACAACTGAGTCCTATTTGCAATTTTGCTTGTACAAAACTAAGGCACTTTGTTTTAAATGTAATAAATATGCCAAGCTAACTGCCATAAACATATCTTGTGGCATTCTAACACAAAGCAGGTTACTCTACTTGCAACAAAATTTTTAAAAATGGCACATAACATGCAGATCAATACACATCTCTTAAAATACAATGTGTGTACATCTGTTCTGATCAAAATACAGGTTATCTGCAACTTCATGCATAGAGGTTTGTCCAATGTAAGAATTTGGGAATCTGAATTTTCAAAGGAATTTGAACTTGCAAAATATTAATGAAACTATGTTGCATATCAGGCTCTTCAAGGGAATAAAATGTCTTATTTTGCAAACATGAAACCATAATGTTTTCAAGAGGGAGGTTTTAATTAAGGCAACGGAATATTGCAATAGCGCATCTTGTTTTAATTAGCAGTGAAACCCAAAGACATTTCACCGCCACAGAAAAGGAGCTTAAGTTATGGGGATGAGCAACCTGTTCAATTTTATGTGCTCAAATCGTTTATTTGAAAGGCAACAGACTTTAGAAAATCTTGGCTGTTGTGGGTGCCCGGAAGGTATGAACTGAAATCTGAAGCTTCAAGGTTTCCTAGGTTTGGGCTGTAATCTTGTGAACACTTAGGTCACATTCCACAACATACATTTAAAGCACACAGCTTACTCCAAAGAATCTTGGGAATTGTAGTTCACTAAGGAGGCTGGGAATTATAACTCTGTGAGAGGTAAGCTACAACCCCCAGAATTATTTGGGGAAAGCCTTGCACTTTAAATAGGTACTGCTCCGGCGGGAAGGTAAACGGCGTTTCCGTGCGCTGCTCTGGTTCGCCAGAAGTGGCTTAGTCATGCTGGCCACATGACCCGGAAGCTGTACACCGGCTCCCTCGGCCAATAAAGCGAGATGAGCGCCGCAACCCCAGAGTCGGCCACGACTGGACCTAATGGTCAGGGGTCTCTTTACCTTTTTACCTTGCACTTTAAATGTATGGGGTGGAATTCCACATTGTGCTATTACAAACTTTCCATCTGCTCAAGCGTTGCAGCTTGTCAGATGGAGCAATCCTGACCACCCCTAAGCCAAATTCAGGGGTTCCAAAGGGCACAGAGAGGGAGGAGATGGGGGAAAGCGCGTTCACACACAGGAAAGTCCTTGTGAATCCTGCCCACTGTGTAGATGTGACCATGCTTGGAGGCAGGAAGACAAATTCCAGAGCGGGAACACTGTTAAGTCTACAGTAAGAAGAGGAACTGGTGGCGCTTTAAAAATGCAAAGTTTTACTCATGGCGTAAGCTTCGTGGACCAGAGCCTACATCATTCTCAATCTGCAGATATAAACACACAGAGAGAAGAGGGAGATTGTAAACAGTGAGTGTAAAAGACCAGGGAATGCAAGCTGCACAATAGGTCGGTGACATTTCTACACAACACTCAAATGTGTGCAAGATAAGAGCAGCAGCCTATTCATAAGACTGCTATTATGCTTACACTTCACAGGCTTTAGGCCCCTTTGTTTACATTTTTTCCGCTGTGTACATCTCTCGCATTCTCTCTGCCAAAGATAATGCATCTCATGCGGCGAGATCTAGCCCATGAACACTTTAAAAATCCACTAGTCTTTTAAAACCAGGGTGGTAAAAAAACCCTGTGACCCATGAAGCCATTCCCAGTGGTCTGCCAGCCCTCTCCCAAAATCAGACACCACTTCCTGCATCACAAAGTACCGTATTTTTCGCTCTATAAGATGCACCAGACCATAAGACGCACCTAGTTTTTGGAGGGGGAAAACAAGAAAAAAAATATTCTGAATCCCAGAAGCCAGAACAGCAAGAGGGCTCACTGCGCCTGCATTCGCTCCATAAGACGCACACACATTTCCCCTTACTTTTTAGGAGGGAAAAAGTGTGTCTTATAGAGCAAAAAATACAGTACTTGGGAGTGCTACATCTCATTTCCTGCATGCCAAGACTGTCTAGCATGGCACCACACCAGAGGAAGGTGATACACCTTTGCAAACTGTCAGGGGCCTTCCTCTCCATCACATTCCTTGGCTGGGGGCAGAAGTCCCCTTCCTACTAGTCCTGCGCTGCAATGGGGAGGAAAGGAAATGCGTTTCCTCTCCTCCCTTGAACGATACCTAGAGATCAAGACAGAGCTGTTTCCCTCACACCCCCATACTGGTGGAGATGGGAGGAGATTTAATGCTGACTCTTGATCTCCAGGGCCTGATTCAAAGTGCCACAATACTCTTTTCTGCTTTTCACTTGGGAGTAGGTTTCACTGAACCCTGTGGGACTTCTTTCTCTAGTAAACAGGCGCAGGTTCAGGTCCTCTGAGTGACTTTATACAACGCGACCATTTCAAGTCGGAGGCTAGAGCTGCAGGTTCGTGTCAAAGGTTAATTGCGAAACTGCCAATCTCCTCTGCCGCCTCTGCCCATGCAGATTACACAGCACGTGGCTGAAACTAGAAACAAATCCAGGCTGCAACTCCCGAATGGCCTGGAAGAGGAGGAGGACGTTCTGTTGACACAACTAATATCAGCAGGGACAGACTGATTGGACAGCCTTGGAACCTGGGTTCAAAACTGAAGTCTCAGCTGATGCACTGGATTGCTATTTGGACAAAAAAGTGGTCTCTTAATCCAAATAGCTCACTGTATAAAATGGGAAGTGCAAGTACAGTGGTACCTCTGGATGCGAACAGGATCCATTCCGGAGCCCCGTTCGCATCCTGAAGCGAATGCAACCTGCGTCCGCGCGTCTGGCGATTCGCCGCTTCTGCACATGCACGTGACGTCAGTTTGAGCGTCTGTGCATGCGCGAGCGGCAAAACCCGGAAGTAACGCGCTCCATTACTTCCGGGTCACCGCGGAGCGCAACCCGAAAATATTCATCCCGAAGCCACTTCAACCAGAGGTATGAATGTAGATAAATAGGTACCGCTCTGGCGGGAAGGTAAATGGCGTTTCTGTGTGCTGCTCCGGTTCGCCAGAAGCAGCTTAGTCATGCTGGCCACATGACCCGGAATAATAATAATAATAATAATAATAATAATAATAATAATAATAATAATTTATTATTTGTACCCCGCCCATCTGGCTAGGTTTAGGTTTCCCCAGCCACTCTGGGCGGCTTCCACAAAGACCAAAAATACGCTAAGATGTCACACATTAAAAACTTCCCTGAACAGGGCTGCCTTAAGATGTCTTCTGAATATCAGGTAGTTGTTTATCTCTTTGACATCTGATGGGAGGGCGTTCCACAGGGTGGGCGCCACTACTGAGAAGGCCCTCTGCCTGGTTCCCTGTAGCTTTGCTTCTCACAATGAGGGAACCACCAGAAGGCCCTCGGCACTGGACCTCAGCGTCCGGGCAGAACGATGGGGGTGGAGACGCTTCTTCAGGTATGCTGGGCCGAGGCCATTTAGGGCTTTAAAGGTCAGCACCAACACTTTGAATTGTGCTCAGAAACGTACTGGGAGCCAATGTAGGTCTTTCAAGACCGGTGTTATGTTGTCTCGGCGGCCACCCCCAGTCACCAGGAAGCTGTCTTCAGACAAACGCCGGCTCCCTCGGCCTATAGAGTGAGATGAGCGTGCAACCCCAGAGTCGTCTGTGACTGGACCTAACGGTCAGGGGTACCTTTACCTTTACCACCCTGTAAATAGGTCCATGACATTTTCTTGCTCACAAGTAACCAGCCTGCCCAGACATATACTATGTCAGTGATACACAGCCTAAAAGATCTTTAGGTTTCCTTGCTAGCGGACACAGCAGGAAGACAACTATTTGCAAATCTGGAATTATTAACTACATCATAAGATAGTTATGAACTTTACAGTCCCAACAGCATTCTTGCTTAATTTCAGGTGTCTGGAACTCCATGGACTTTCCTTCAGTAGCTGTTTTGACAGCCAATGCGCTAGCCAATCAGCACCCACTTCCTATTTTACAAAATGATCATAAGGAAGCTGTTTCTGCATATCAAGCAGTAAAAGCTTACAGAAACAAAGCTTACAGGAAGCATATCAAGCAGTAAAAGCTTACAGGAAGTCCCAATGTGACTTGTGTTTACTTTTACATGGCTCCTGAGATCTCGTTATGCCGCTAGAAAATATCTTTCCGGATCAAATGTATGCACTTACCCAGAAATCAAGTCCTACTGAGTTTAGCTTCCTCCTACATGTAGGCAGGACCACAGCATATGTGGGTATGTTATGCAACCCTAATCTGCCGGGAGTAGGGAGTAATGCTAACCACTTTGGAACTCCTGTGCCAACACACCCATTTTGTTGGGAAAGGGGAGGGAGGTGGGGAAGAATGTCAGACCCACACTAAATTGCAGCAGAACACAAGCAACAACTTGCTGCTGATTCACGGAGAAAATTTCCACAAGGAGGCAGACCATCCTGAGCGCCAGAGTGCAGATGGTGGAGCAAAATTCAAGGCTACCAGTAATACTAGGGTCTTGTGGTGTGTACGTGTGAAAAGGATTTAGGGCTCTTGGTGGACCTCGAGGTTAACATGAGTCAATGGTGTGATGAAGGGGGGGGAAGCTAATGCTATTTTAGGCTGCATCAACAAAAGTATGGTGTCCAGATCAAGGGAAGTAATAGTACCATTCTATTCTGCCTTAGTCAGACCGCACTTGGAATACGGTGTCCAGTTCTGGGCAGCACAATTTAAGAAGGCTGCTGACAAGCTGGAAGGTGTGCAGAGGAGGGCAACCAGTATGATCAAGGGCCTGGAAACTAAGCCTTATGAGGGGCACTTGAAGGAGCTGGGTACGTTTTGCCTGGAAAAGAGGAGACTGAGAGGAGATAGGATAGCCATCTTCAAATATCATAGGGGCTGTCACATGAAGGAGGGAGCATGCTTGTTTTCTCCTGCTCTGGAGGGTAGGACTCGAATCAATGGCTTCAAGTTGCAAGGAAGGAGATTTTGACTAAATATTCGGAAAAGCTTTCTGACAGTAAGAGCTGTTTGGCAGGGGAACAGACTCCTACGAGAGGTGATGGACTCCTTCCTTGGAGGTATTTAAGCAGAGGTTGGATGGCCATCTGTCATGGATGCTTTAGCGGAGATTCCTGCATTGCAGGGGCTTGGTCTAGATGACCCTTGGGGTCCCTTCCAACTCTAAGGTTCTAGGATTCTATGTAAAAAGAAAAATCAAAATAATAAAAGGGGTATGATGTGGGATAATACCACGTTGCAAAACACACTATCCTTTTACTCTTCAATTCCAGTTTATAGGATACATCCTAGCACTGAGTCCTAAGACTTCCAGAAAGGATTTGAAGAATTCAAAGTTCCAAAGGGGTAATCTGTATGGAGCTTTAACCCGCATATCCCAACATTTGTCCAAACACACACTTTCACACTTATCTCTCTCTTGTAAAATGTGTGCACGGTTCAGAGTCCAAGGCGAGGAGAGCATAAACTGAATACAAACATCATCATAATAACAACCATTATTCACATAGCTCCTAAAACATTGGGTGGCACCCCAAAGCAGCATAAAGTGAAACCTTTCAAAAATAACAGCAATGAAAAACAAGCGCGCGGCCTTTCCCCAAGCCCCTTCATGTCATTAATGTCACTGACAGCACCAGACAGGTGAAGGACAATGCCTTCCCTATTTTTGTGTGTCTGTGTTATTGTGGGTGCCTATGCAGGATACTGGCCCTTTGATGAGCCTGGCTGGGGGAGAAGAGGAGAGGTCCTCCTTAGCAGTTTATAAAGCAATTATTTATGAAAGAGGTACGAGGTGGGAGAATCTGCCTCCCTCCCGCCACCTCCTGTCACCTTAGTAAGTGGAGCATTGCATGGGAGCAAGAAGGGAAAGGCTGAATACACCCCTTTATATGGGGGTGGGGAGAGGATGTCTCCCCATTAAGGGGAGGAGGAGGAGAAAGAGGCTTCTTGGTCTTCCCTGCCCCCCAAGTGTGTGAGAAAAAAGAAAAGGGGGCCAGTTTGCTGAAGACACCCCTTATGAACAGAACAGTGCTTAGCTTATTTTTCGGCTGCTATTTTGTTGTTGTTAAAATTGTTTTACAGATCATAAATGCTGCATTGATTTATTAATCTTATAACATGACTTCTGCTTCAGTTGTGACGTTCAGCCTGTTTTTAAGATGTCGTTAGCAGTGTTTTATAGGCTGCAATTGTCTCAATGATGGTGTTAATTATTCTACACTATTTATGCTGCATTTGTGATGTTCTATCTTGTTGTTATTCTTTATTGTTTGTAAGCCGCTTTGCAATTCATTTGAATGAAAAGTGGCATATCAGATGGGGGGGAGGGGGTGATATTTCCCCATGGAAGGGGGGAGGAAGAGAAATAAAAGAATCGTAGGGTTGGAAGGATCGCCAAAGAATTGATGCTTTTGAATTATGGTGCTGGAGGAGACTCTTGAGAGTCCTATGGACTGTAAGAAGATCAAACCATGGGGTCAGCAAACTTTTTAGGCAGGGGGCCGGTCCACTGTCCCTCAGACCTTGTGGGGGGCCGGACTGTACTTTGAAGGGGGGGAAATGAACAAATTCTTATGCCCCACAAATAATCCAGAGATGCATTTTAAATAAAAGGACACATTCTACTCATGTAAAAACACACTGATTCCCGGACCATCCGCAAGCCAGATTTAGAAGGCGATTGGGCCGGATCTGGCCCCTGGGCCTTAGTTTGCCTACCCATGATCAAACCTATCCATTCTGAAGGAAATCAGCCCTGAGTGCTCACTGGAAGGACAGATCCTGAAGCTGAGGCTCCAATACTTTGGTCACCTCATGAGAAGAGAAGACTCCCTGGAAAAGTCCCTGATGTTGGGAAAGATGGAGGGCACAAGGAGAACGGGACGACGGAGGACGAGATGGTGGGACAGTGTACTAGAAGCTACCAGCATGAGTTTGACCAAACTGCGGGAGGCGGTGGAAGACAGGAGTGCCTGGTGTACTCTGGTCCAGGGGGTCACAAAGAGTCGGACACAACTAAACGACTAAACAACAGAGTTGGAAGGGACCCTGGCCGTCATCTAGTCCAAGCCACAGCTGTCAACTTTCAGATTTGAAAATACGGGACCAGCGGCCTCGAAAATAAGGGATCAGCAGCACAGCTGTCAACTTTTGGATTTGAAAATAAGGGATCAGCAGCCTCACCTGTCTACGGATATCTAGCAATCTGGGATAGCAGCGAGACACTGAAATAAGGGAATTTCCCGCAAAAAAAGGGAAGGTTGACAGCTATGGTCCAACCCCCTGAAATGTAGGAATCCCGTGTTGGTGGGGTGGAAAAGAAACCCCTTATCCCCACCCAACACTGAAAGGTGCTGAAACCCAGCGGGGGGCTCAGGGTAGAAGGGGGGGGGAATGATTCCCTGGAGCCCTGGAACCTGTTTGTTTTGTGTTCCCTCCTCCCCCACCCTTGGCCACTCCAGGACCTTGGAGGAGTGTGGCCCCTGAGCATGTACAGAGTGCATTCGCCCCCCCCTCCTCAGGGCGGCAAGTGAGCCCCGGAACCTGTTTGTTTTGAGTTCCCTCCTCCCCCCCCCTTTAGCCACTCCAAGACCTTGGAGGAGCGTGGCCCCTGAGCATGTACAGAGTGCATTCGCCCCCCCTCCTCAGGGCGGCAAGTGAGCCCCGGAACCTGATTGTTTTGAGTTCCCTCCTCCCCCCCCCTTTAGCCACTCCAAGACCTTGGAGGAGTGTGGCCCCTGAGCATGTACAGAGTGCCTTCGCCCCCCCCTCCTCAGGGCGGCAAGTGAGCCCCGGAACCTGTTTGTTTTGAGTTTCCTCCTCCCCCCCCCCTTTAGCCACTCCAAGACCTTGGAGGAGTGTGGCCCCTGAGCATGTACAGAGTGCCTTCGCCCCCCCCCTCCTTGGGGCGGAACCTATTAACAGCCATAAACCGATGAGGAGGGAATGGCGGCGGCGGCTCCGCCTCGGGGTTCTCCCGCCTTCCCTCCCACACAAGCGCCCCCCCCTCAGCGCCCCCCGCAGCACTCACAGCCTCCGGTTCTCCCAGGGCTTCGGGGGCGGCGGTTGGTTGGCCGCCATCGTCTTCGCCGGACCTTCGCCCAGGCTCGGCCGTCTCCCGAGGCGAGCGCCGAGCCGTCGGTCCCGCCGGGGAAGAGACCCCGCCCCTCGCAGGCGACGCGCGGAGCTCGGGGATCGACCGTCTCTGGCTGCGGCGTCGGCGTCGGCGTGGCGCCGCGCAGGTGGCGGCTCGAGCTCAAAGAGGTGCGCGCCGAAGGAAGCCGGGCGAAAGCAAAGGAACGCAATCGCCCCCGCTCGGCTACCAATGAAAACATATTTTACGTAGAAGCTAAACAAGCTATAGCTTAGGACTCCACTCTCTTGGGGGCTCCCCCAAAAAATTAAAGGGGGGAAAAACCTGGATGTACATTTCCAAAATGCAAGATAAAAAACTAATAAAATAAAACCTAAAATTATTATTTCATGTTATAGCAAGTTTCTAGAGACTAGATTATGAGTCTTTGTAAATTGTGTTTCTTTTGTTATTGCCAAATGCCAATGTGTTTGCATTATTAAGTTTGTTATGAATTATAATTTACAGCTTAATTATTTCACTATTAATATACTTCTTAATTGTATTTCATTATTAATATGCTTATCTGTATTTCAGTTCAACAGGTACTTTGATAAAATGCATATTTTGGTATGAGCAAATGGCTTTAGACACCTATCAGGTCCATAAATTACCATATAGCATATATTCAACACAAAAAACAGCGACAATTTGTTGTTGACAAAGGACAGCTGGACATATAAAGGGCCCCATTACCTTCAGTAGCTGAGGGCCTCATCAAACCTAAATCCGGCCCTGCGTTTTCCCGATGTTTTAATGTGTGTGTTTTTAATGTTTTTCTTCCACCGCACATCAAATGCCCCTTTTTTATCTTTTGAATTATGCAAAGTTTATTCATACTGTTAGCTATTGCCATTTAATGGGGTGCGACGCCTGAGTTCTGGAGCTCAGCCAACATGGAACAGAGTCTTCCAACGAAGCCTATAGAAGCTTTGTTTCGCTTTTATTGCGGGAGGGGCAACAAGATGTTTTCCAAAGCACGGTCACTCACGACGGAACGGCTGTTGGGATCCGGAAGTATAGCTCGGAAAGACTTAGAGGCTTGGTACCCTATGGGCTCGACTGGAGGCCGCCGCAACTTGGAGGCGGAACTCTTGTTTCTGGGATGCTGTTTCCTTTTCTCTCCCCTTTCTCTTCCTACGAGAGCGGAACTCATTGATGCGCGGACCGAGGGTGCAACGGGTGAATGGTTCCCCCATAGTTTTTTTTTTATATTTGGCAAGCGAAAAGAGGCAGGTGAGCTGGAAAATAACCTTGGCTTCTTAGGATTGGAGGGGTGGGGGGTTCTTTAAGCTATTTGGGTGCAGTGAGTTGCTTTTAGCAAGATCTGAGAGAGGTAGTGCGCAGCCCTATGCTCATGTTTACTTGAAAGCAAGGCTTGCTCTTAGGTAAATGTGGTTTTCATCTTAGAATTTAAGCATTAGAATAGTATGGCTTGTGTTATCAGATAGTGATGACGGCCTAAGTAGCGCAAACTGTAGTGGTGGTGGAAGTGGAAAGAGGAGACGGGAGTAGTTTTCTTCAGTGCGGGAAGAAGGGAAGGGCCACAGCTCCGTGGCAGAGCAGCTGCTGTGCATGCAGAACGCCCCCGTCTCGGTCCTCAATGGGATTTCCAGGCAGGGCTGGGAATACCCCTTGCTTGACACTCTGGGGAGAAGGTGCCATCTAGCATAGACAGTACAGTGGTACCTCGGGTTAAGAACTTAATTCGTTCTGGAGGTCTGTTCTTAACCTGAAACTGTTCTTAACCTGAAGCACCAATTTCATAGAATCATAGAGTTGGAAGAGACCACAAGGGCCATCGAGTCCAACCCCCTGCCAAGCAGGAAACACCATCAGAGCACTCCTGACATATGGTTGTCAAGCCTCTGCTTAAAGACCTCCAAAGAAGGAGACTCCACCACACTCCTTGGCAGCAAATTCCACTGTCAAACAGCTCTTACTGTCAGGAAGTTCTTCCTAATGTTTAGGTGGAATCTTCTTTCCTGCAGTTTGGATCCATTGCTCCGTGTCCGCTTCTCTGGAGCAGCAGAAAACAACCTTTCTCCCTCCTCTATGTGACATCCTTTTATATATTTGAACATGGCTATCATATCACCCCTTAACCTCCTTTTCTCCAGGCTAAACATGCCCAGCTCCCTTAGCCGTTCCTCATAAGGCATCGTTTCCAGGCCTTTGACCATTTTGGTTGCCCTCCTCTGGACACGTTCCAGTTTGTCAGTGTCCTTCTTGAACTGTGGCGCCCAGAACTGGACACAGTACTCCAGGTGAGGTCTGACCAGAGCAGAATACAGTGGCACTATTACTTCCATTTAGCTAATGGGGCCTCCTCCTGCTGCTGCGCCACCGCTACACGATTTCTGTTCTCATCCTGAAGCAAAGTTCTTAACCCGAGGTAATTTTTCTGGGTTAGCGGAGTCTGTAACCTGAAGCTTATGTAACCCGAGGTACCACTGTACTGAGCTAAATACACCAATAGTCTCAGTATAAGGCAATTCATACTGGCAGTGGCCCAGATTTAGTTCTTTGGTTTCTAGTAATCAGCCTTTTCTCACAAGGAAATGATTTCATACATGGGACCATGCTTGTTGTTGTTCTTTTCTGAATGGTCCTCAGCATCTCTGTGTCCTCCCTTTTGAATTACTGCTGTGCTATTTTAATGAGTGTTTCCTCAATTCTCACTCTCCAGCCTACTGCGGTAGTGTTTCTGCTGATGGTTTTTCTCTTCAAATACAGGCTTCACCAGCATGAGCACCAGCACAACTGCACTGTCTGAAAAGGACAAGTCTATTGCTCAGAAGTTACTGAATTTTGGAGCATGCCCACGTTGTATTTTCAGGTTTTGCCGGATAGGATCTCAGGATTTGTACAGGCGACCCTATAAGGTTTGATTAAATTGAAGTACATTATGATAATGATGGGGTGGGTTTAATTCATTTTCAGATCTCTCTGATCCAGGTCTTCCTTTCAAAGCAAGAGGCATATTCTTGGGGAATGAAAGGAGGCTGGGGCATTTGGAGTGGGGAGAGAAAAATTGCAGAACCCCAAAATATATTATTAATGAGGAACAACAAACAGCTGTCGACCTGTTTAAAATCCATTGTTGTCTTATTTCCCTCCATCATATACTTTCTCCAGTTCCCCTGTGTCTCCCACCTACCCAGAAGTCCAGTCCACAATCTTCCCCATTATCTGTCTAAGAAGTATAGGAAAGACCTGCAGCTCTGAGGAAGGACTATGACACAGTGGTAGACTATCTGTCTTGCATACAGTAGGTCCAAGGTTCAGTCCCCAGCATCTCCAGTTAGGACTGGGAATGTCCCCTGTCTGAAACCTTGGAAAGCCACTGCCACTCCACATAGACATTACTGAGCTAGATGACTTGACTCATTATAAGACAGTTTCCTATGTTCCTAAGAACAAGTGCACTTCCTCTTCTCACTTCTGGTGTCACTTTTATGATACTATCCTGTGCACATTTACTCCTCCTCTTCTTTCTCGCCAAACCTGTATTAGGTGTTTCAAGTGTAGGTCATCATATAACATCCATATATAAAATTTTAAGCACATTTACTCAAAACATTTATGATACCAATGTGCATAGGATACGAATCCTGTAAACATTTACTCAAAACTAAGTCCCACAAAGTTCAGTGAGTCTAACCCCTACCTAAACATGAACAGGACTTGCAATATCAAAGACCTTTTTAATTGCTTAGCAGATCCACTTTAATTTGCAAGGCAACAGACTATTTGACATTATTCTCTGTTGAAAGACAGTTGTGCATTTACAGGAGCTGTTGATTTCAGGACACCTGACTGTTGGGCTCACAGTACATGCTGAAGCCATCCCTGGCACCCTTCTACCTACCAAGTTTTACTCTGCTTCCTTTATCAATCAGGAGTTGCTTAGTGAACTGCATGAGTTTCTGGAGAACACTACAGAGGAGAACAAATTACCTTGTGAAACAGCAAATCCTCCCTATAAGCGAATCAAACTGGATAGTGTCAAAGAAGGGGAGGAACAGACCTCAAATGGAAGCCACCAGGTACCTATTGCGGAGAATGATAGAACTGCTGGTGGTGATGAGAACTTAAGGCCAGCTGTGTGTAGCATCTGCCTGGGAATTCTGCAAGAGCTCTGTGAGATGGATTTTGTCAAATTGGTAAGTGTCAGCTGGTTGGTAGTTTTACTGTTGAAAAAAACTGCAGCATTTCCCATGGATGTACATGTATACAGCATGCATGTAGTGGGTGACATTCAGCTAAGTCTTACTCAGAGTTGACCCATTGAAATAGATGAACCTAATTTAATCATGTTCATTAATTTTGATGGGTCTACTGTGATTAACACTTAATTGTATACCTTTAAGGGCTTTACTGAACTTTTCTTACTGAAATCTCATTTAGGCTGCAATTGTACACATGCTTACTTGGGAGCTAGCCCCAACGAACACAGTGGAACTTAACTTCCAAGTAAGCGTGCAGGCAGTGGGACTGTTAGTGAGCTGTCCTGACAACACAGAAGAATTCCTTTTATAGAAGCAAGCACATCTACATAGGGAAGCTTGTCCTTGATGAGAATTTAAAACAGTTTTATTCAAACATGTTTGCAAGCCGTCTTGTACAAGGTGCAATTGCTTTGAGAACTTCTTAAATTGCATAGTGGTGTGTGTGTGTATTTATATTTAAATAACAATAATAAACACAGTTCATTGTTTTTCAGGTGTGCCAC